>NW_028185373.1:824570-891102 GCF_003343005.1 Rhea americana
GAAATAAAGTCTAATAAAGTTTTTAACTTTAAAAATGTACAGTAATATTTCCTTGGAATTCTTGCACTAAGGGTATAAGGTGAAGAAGTTTGTGAAACAGAATGTAACTTCAGCTGCAGTGCCACAACTGTAGATCAGTTTATGAGGTTAGAGACACATGCAGTCCTGCTCAGTTAGTTGTAATTCAGARAGTGTGGTGACCTTATCCTTTCAGTGGCCAGGTGGTCTGTGATGAAGAAACTTGCTGACAGAATATTCCTGTCATAATTTGTCACTGAGGATAAAGCTTATGTGAACATAGAGGTATATATGACTCGGTCAAATTTCATTTGCTTATAAAGGGCAAAGAATAAAAGCTAAATCTTCAGCACAGTGTTTCTCTTTACAAACTTAACTTCCTGCAGAAGGGCCTCCCCATTGGCATATTGCTCTCCAAGGCTTGAAATCCTGTCCGTCTTGGTGAGAATATAAAAGAGACAAGAAGCGTCCAGCTCTGACAGGGGTTCAGTCTGCATGACTTCAGTATGCTAGCTCACCTTTTACAAATCATACTTGATATATCATATAGATATACATACGTAAGTGTATGTGTGTGTATATATATATATATACACACACACACACACACACATAAAATGTAGCTCACATATCAGAAGAAGTAACACTGCCAAGGGCAAAAATCACTACATGTGCAGTTAACAAGTAAAACATTATTGATAAAAGCAGTTTAATCACTTCCAGGAAGGCCAACCACAGAGGACACGGGAGCCCCAAATCCAACACCCCACTCTGTCACAGACACCTTGAGCAAGACTCAGGTATTTTGCCATTGGTAAATAAGACCCATGGTAAATATGACTTAAATATCTATGTACATTTCTACAAAACCACAAGAGAAATTTCATTCCAAAYTGGACCTTAGACTGGTTTACCTCACTATCAGTCTGTAATAAGAGTAAGTAGATAGAAGAGTTTCACCACACCCAATTTCAGAGGGTTGATAGGAACACAGTAAGAGTTGTTTGATGCCATGGTGATAGTCTGGAGACCTATCAGAGCACAGTAACTAGCACCCTGTTCACTTTTAACCTTTTATTTGTTAGATTGGAAACAATTACGCTATGCAATTCAAAGCATATACAACACAAAGTTACTGTACATTTACAACAGATCAAGAGCAAAAGCAGTAATGTTTCTTATAGATGTTGTCCAAACATTTGTTAATCTGTCCTTGTGACAGTTCCTCCTATTCCTCTGAGATCTTTGTGAAAATACACATTCTTTGCTGCAGTCACCGTAGCGCAAAAGACAAATACAGATTTCTGTATGTGAATGGCAAGAGCTGATGGGAGGGAACACATTTTTTCCCCCCCCCCTCCTGAACTAGTAAAACACTTAGCCGTATCCACATGTAAAAACAAGAGAATTTTAAGCTTTTTATTAGAGTTGACACATGCTTTCAAAGAGCCTGATATTGCCAAGAGCCAGATATACAGTATGCCTCTTACTAGTACAGTACTTGTAATTCAATTCCAAAACAAGAATACATTTTGTTCACTACATCTAATGGCTATTAGTGAACCATCCCCTGGAAAATTCAGCTCCAGTTACTTCTCTAGTTTGTTCAAACAGCTTCTTACATAGCTTTTTTTCCCCTGACTTATGTTACTTGCCTGCATGTTATTATTCTAGCAAATATAAAATAAGCCTCCCACAAAATAAAGGTTTTATTTAAAAGCTCTCTGGGTTAGGCAATCATATGGTCAACACAGAGAAAATGGAAATTTTTCTGCCACTGCAGGTCAAGCTGGGTCTGTCTTATTCTGCTGATTTCAAGGATGAAGGAAGGAAAATGCCTGTAATCCAGTAAGAGTCTTCCTAGTCCCTCTAATCATTTCTTCCCCAAGATCCAAGTTTTAACATTAAATTCTGGGACTCTTGCCTGCTCCCCACTTTCAACGAATAGGGGAAAGTGCTTGGAGTGACCATCAGTATTCAATGATACAACAACTGACAAATAATCCTTGCAGGGGAGTTTGGTTTGTTTTGCCTTCTAAAAGTTGTCTGCCATTGTTCACCTTTGGATCTTCTGCTTGGCAGCTCACTAGACATCTATACTTCTTAAAAAGACCTACAAAGAGATTTTATTCAAACAGTATCTTCCCTGCCCGCTTTTGCCTATTTGAGAGCACCACGCCAGATCAAAGTGCCAGTAAGAGCAATTTTGGAGTTTGGCAGTCAACGGGAGTTAAACATTTTAAGCGAGGGTTGAATTGATTAACGTCACATACTCCACATTACTCTGCCACAAACACCCCGTGGGTGAAAGCAGTCTGGTGTAGCTTGAATAAGCATGACTCTGGTCACAAACACCAGAAAATATCACTAATATTCAGTGCTACTGTTTGGCTTTTAGCTGCCTCAGACCTTCTGTACATGTCCTGCAAGCAGCTGGGGCCCCAAACATTTGTTACTCTGCCTCTCCTGGAGGTTACGGTTGCCCCCTCAAAGCCTCGGGAACCCAGGAAGCATTCCTCGTCCGCTCCAGGGCGACAGCTGAGCGGCAGCCAGAGGTGCTCTGTACTAACCCCACTGAGTTCACACTAATACTCTAGCTCAGAGGAGTTGGTGGTGATGCCAAAGCATCAGGGAGCAAAAGGACATCTTCAGTGGTTCCAGTCAGGCCTGAGGGTTGTGGGCACGGGCTTGGCCCCAGAGGAACGGACCAGCAGGGCCTTTTTCCCCCAGAGCCTCCTTGACATGGCTTGTGACGCCATCACATGCTCTCTTCTAACAAAATTTGTTACCATCTCCTTATGAGGGACCTGGTGTTAATGCTGGCTGCAATGCTGGCACACACATTTCCATGTCCTCCTYGCCTGCATGCCCTGAGGAGCTCCCACAGTGACGGGGCTCACAAGGTCCTCATAGGCTCCCACCTCTTCCCACAGAACTAAGCCTCATTCACCCCCCTCCTCATACCAGATTAGGTCCCAGTTCTGACCTGCCCTGACATGTTTGGCCTTTTCCACCTGAAAGGAGCTAGTCACCCTCTTGCAGCAGCACAGCTCCAGTTTGTGGCTGCTTTGTTTAGCTCTGGGGGCTCTGTAATGTGATTCAGCCACCAAATATTGATCCTTCAAAATAATTAATTTCCCTCTGAARCATCAGGCCATCTTCCCAACAACTTAACTCCCCACCACCCTCTTTGATTTACAACACAGTATCTTCTTTATAGATCAAAAAATAGAACAAAAAAAAATCAAAATCCGAAATGACAATTTGGCTTCCTCAGACAATTTCATAAAAGAAGTGTAACTAAACCCATAACCCATGGGAAACAGATCACAGCTCAGAATGGAARTGTGTGACACTGACACACCTGAAGTCAGAGAAAAGCACATCCAAGGGAAGGAAGGAGGGAAAGACGAGAAGAAAGCAAACCTGTCCCTAACCTGGCTACACCGCATTGTCATCTCGTGGCTCCACAGTCACAGAAGAGGAAGCACAGCCTCTCTTCTCTTCCTGAAGACACAAACTTTGGTCCCCTTGTTTCCAGCAGGTTCTACCATCAGCTCCTAACTTCACTGCTCCACTGGCCACCAGCTGCAGGGCAATGGGAAATGCCCGGCACTCGGCTTCTTTAACCCTTTCTGACAGTGTCTCCTCAGTGTCATCTGCCTTCACAGACACAGGCTCCTGGTGGATGACTGCTTTTGGACTAGATTCCTCCTAAAATGGAGATATTGAAAGTCTCTTAGGAAAGGCTAGTTAACRGTGCCAGGAAGGTTACAGATGATGTGGACTGTGCAGAGAAGGTCCCATGAGATGTATCAGTGAGAGCATCTACAGTTGTGTTCAGGAGGCTGAGAATAAGTCAGCCACATTGAGAGTTGCCACCCACAAATTAGGGGATAGAGTGGGAAGAGAGACATGGGCTAGCAGATGCAGAGGGCATTTTGCTGAGGGTAGGAGAGACTGAAGAAAGCTGGCAGCACGAGGGAAGAAGAGAGGACCTTGGGAAGCCACAAGCAAAGGGGCAACAAGTTAGAAACAAGACAAACAAAATGACACAGAGTAAAGCTTCAGAGGGCTCCCCAGTGCTGCTATATTGGCCTGATGTTTGGCCACTCCAGTCCCAAGTTGTCTTTCCAAATGAAGTACAACTCCCACACCTTCCTGTTTCTACTAGTAACTTCACCAGGATYTTCACACTCTCTTTTTACCTCTTCCTGCTTCTGCCTTCAGAAAGGAAAGGAAAAAACTCAAACCTTTTCCCATAACTTACATACCAGTAGGCAAGAGGACACTTACCAAGACAAAATGCACTGTGCAGCCTGTGACTTTGAGGCCTGTTTGCAGGGCTTGCTGATTGGCATTTCCATCTTTGTTTGGTGGGAAAAGTGATGGGGAAGCATTCAAAATTTTCCCTAGGCATCAGTTTGGGAGGAGAAAAGAAAAAAACAAATTTTAACTGAATTTCCTTTAAAAATAAAAGTGAGATGTTATCATCAATTCAAAACAATAGCATCTTTTACCACTCAAGAGCTTAAATGGTCTCAACAGCATTCAGAGAAAACAGACCATGTTCAGCTTAAAAAGCAAAACTACAACTGGTGTTAAGATCTCTGAGCAAATGTGAGGAAGTGTTACTCTGATCTGAGGAGGTATTACTTTTCCAGGGACACGAATGACAGTATACAGGCTTCGGCGCTGGGCAGGCAAACACGTTTCTGTTAATGCCAAAGACGTCATCTGCTTTTACAGCAGCAAATGKGCAGCTGGAATCATAAGGCTCTCTCCCTTCCCTGGTGACCAGCCCTAGAGCTGCAGATGAGGGGCTTGGAAGCTGAGGACTTCATACTCTGCAGCCTCATGCTCAGCCACTGCACAGATGGAAATCATTTTCACAGGAAACATAATTCCCAAAGGAGCCTGTCCAAGCGCAATCTGAAYAGCGAGTGAGTAACTTCTGAGCAAGGCTGCAACACTGACTCAGCGCCCAGAGCCAAGATGCAATGGGAGCGTGGCCCTCCTCTGCTGGCCCAGAGCATGCGCAAGGGAACACAGCAGAGCTATGCTTATTCAGGGTCTCTCATAGCGTTATTTCCTGCACGTAGTATGGAGCAGTGCTGTGCTGTGCTCTTATGGCAACACAGGAGGGAGATGCACTAAGAAAATCAGCCTCCCTCTCACTTTTCTGAATAATAACTGCAGAGAACAACTTCTGCACAGCTCCTTGGCAAACGACACAATTATGCTGCCCATCACACCAATGCTGACAGAATCAAACCTATACCTGCTCCACGGGCATTTCTCCTTTCCAGTAGGAAGACAGAGAGACCAACTCCATGACAATGATTTTCCCCCTGTTACTCACTATGCCAGCACAGAGTGTTTCTCTACTATTGCACAGTCAGACTCCTAGCACAGTCCCGCTGACTGGAATGAATAAAAGCATATTGTAGCCCCACCGAGCTACTTGCAAWCAGACGCAGAGAAGACTTACTCAGTGTCAGCAAGGCTGTGGAAGATTTATCCAAAAGATGAAGAAATACTGCTGTGTATTTCTGGCAAGACCAAGCGTCTGTATTTTCATTTTTCCTTTACAGAATTATAAGGAAATTATAATTTACCTTTCCATTTTCTGAGAAAAGGACTGGACAAAATTCTCATAAATCCTGAAAGGCATATCAGTTCAACAGAGAATTCTTCAAGAACTCGGTCAATTGTGCTGTCAAATTCAGAGCGGCTCCCATACAACTTATGATCAATCACCTAAAACATTAAAACACAACAAAAGCCCTATCAAGGAAAGTAACTTTATACAAATAGCAGCAGCTACRTGGGCTACAAAGAGAAAAAAAACATTAGTTCTAGGACACTTAAGGATTTCAAGARCTGTAAGTTTGTATGTTATTCATAAAACATACACATAAATTCACATAACATTTATGTAAATATTCCTGGGAACACTAAATTGCTTGGTAGCTAAGAAAGGCTGTTCTGCACAGGATGTTTTCCAGTATGTGTAGAACATCTGCATGAAGAGAAGTCAAGTATGAAAAGAGAAACACACAGGTAGTGTAGTATCATGAGTGGGGGGAAATAAGAGGGATCGCATCAGAAGATATTGACCTCTCACTTCAGATTGTCTGGCCAAAGACTAACGTAAAACAGTAATTACTCAACAACATGGCCACCAGCCTTTCTACAGTTGCTTACTGAAATTCATGAAATTTAAAAAAACCTCAAAATTTCATGAATTTAAATCTAAAAAGACAACAAACTGACCAGACGCTTTGTATAATGGCAGGAGTTGAGTCTTGTTTCATTTCTACTTCTCTCCTTAGCTCAGGCACCCACGATAAATATCGATTCCTGACTCTGTTCACAAAGACATTCAAATAAGGGGATAACAAAACTCTCACATTATTACCTGCGAAAAATGTGAACGTATTTTGACATAACCTAACTTTTTTTTCCAAGATGAGTCTTCACACTGTCAGAAAAAATCTACCATGTATGCAGCTCAGCTGTTACGGAAGCCTGCTGAAAACTTTTCAATGCCTAGAAAGCCTCTAACAGCATTTATTCCCATCTGAATGGAGCTGTACAAGTGAAAACTGTTCAAAATCTGAAGTGTCAGAAGGATGAGCTCTACATGTTCCACGCTATGCCAAATACAATGACATAACATGATTCTCTTTCTGCGGCTTTGTTTTACAAAACAAACCAGTGAAAGTTTCCATAACAAAGTGCTACATTCCTGACGAAASGTAGGAGAATGAGACTTATTTGGTGCCACTGAAAGTGACTGAGCACAACATAAGACAAATCTTTCTAAGAAGGGATCAGCCAAGGAGACAACGTGCTTACGTGTTTCACACCAATTTTTGTTAAAATTGTAATCTGCATGGGCTACAGTCTCAGTTCCAAATCAGCAAAGCACTTGTAAAAGTAGAATGTAGGCATATTGATTTCAGAGAGATTTAAGCACATCTCTAAATGTAGACACATGCTCTTTTAWGTGCTTTCCTAAATCTGGACTATAAGGCTCACTGAGGAGAAGGGAAAGATGCTCACTAACTCCAGTGAGCACTGTGTTAGGACCCTGCAGCTTCCAGCTCCATCTCTATTGACAGCTTTGACAACATAATGCTAAATCCTCTTACAACATGAAAATGTAAAACATGAATTCATATCAACCATTTTATTAAGATCTACAGATTCAGTATGTGTGAGTTGATAATAAAAAAGGAAAGGAAATGGGTGCCTTTACCCTCGTGGGAATTCCAGCCCGGGCTGCGTTTCGTAGTTCTTCTACTCCAGACTTGTTGGAGATGACAAGAACAACTTCAGCAAAACTGCCTGGTTCTTTTGCGTAACTGATGAGTGCTGCAAGGTTTGTGCCTCAAATAAAGAGAGAATAAACATTCATTAAATAGATGAGTGTTTACATCACAGAGAAGTGGCTCTCAGTTCTGTTTATATCACAAAAATCTTGTKTTCAACAACTGAGCAAACAGAAGAGGACTAAGGAATTTGTGTACTAATAATGCTCATCTGTTAGCTTCTAGACTTCTGGTCCAAATGCAGCCCTGGTTCTAGACAGTTCCATAGATTCCACTGGAAAAAAAAGTGAAGGTGGATGCACCTACATCAGGGCTGAATTCAACCTCTCCTTTGTAGGAGCATTTTCCTGTACGATGATAAACGCAAGCTCACCTGTTCCAGAGATGAGAACAGCTACCTTAGCTTTGCTCTTTCTGGGCTGGTGTGGACTCTCTACATCAGCATGATTCAGCAAACGCTGGGGGCTGCTCAGCTGTAGAGCTTCAAGAAGATTCTCAACTTTGACACGAGAACCTCCTTCAAACACATGAGGAAAGTGTTACAAGTAAAATACCTCAGATTATTTTCCCAGCAAAATCTACATTGTATAGTTCAATAATGAGAAGTTTCAATGCAAATTATGCAAATGCTAACTCACCACAGAAACATTTACTACTCAAACCAACTCACACAAGTAGTTGTGCTAACCTCTTCTGTGATACTCACTTGCAGAATCATCTGCAAGGACCTATGTATAGCAAAATCTTTCAAAGGCTTYCCCCCATCTTTTACACTTGCCTTCCTTCTTCTCTCATACTGCATATTCAAACTAAAATGATGTTGAGAGAGCTGAGGTTTCCTTTTGGCTGCCCAAACAGCACCCCAAACTGCTCCGGGACCAGAGGGATTTTCCCTTATGTCTTGCTGAACATCAGTCAGTGGACATACCAGAGCAAACACTTACTATCATATATGACTATACACAACTATGGCCTAGCCTTTATCTTTACGCAGGATCCATGTGAGTTGGAGGTTTTCGGACCTCTGGAAAGGAGGTGAGTTGATTACAGTGATTGTGGTAGAATATAATCCAATAAATAATGTTAGTCCTGTATACAGACTCTAGTCTCAAGCAGACCTAGATAACACACTATTCAAGTAACATTAGTCTGGTAACAATTTATTCACTTCTCACTCTATTTAAGAATGAAATCTGCATGTGATGGGTGCCAAGTAGTTTCCACCCTCGTGAATGTCAGGGAAAAGATTTGAATTACACAAACCTTGCAATAAAGGGACTCCTCAGGTTTTCCTCCTACAAAATTGAGCACAACCGGCACCTCCCAAGAAATGGTCAGCACCTTATACAATCACACTCTAAAACAACTTACCCTGTATTGACATACAAATTAAACTGCATCCCTAAAGGCCCAGTGAAAATCCCTCTGAAGAGGGGAACAGGAGAATGAAGCCATGTATCACCGACATTTTTTTGTCTTCATTTCCAGTTAGAACTCCTGCTAACCTGTGTGACAAGGGGCAACAACTTTCCCAATCAGCCAGGCTTCCTCATGCCTCTGTATATCCTTGAGAACATGTTCAGCCAGCTCCTTCTGCACAACCAAGACTGCACCGATCCCACAATTAAATGTCTGAGCCATCTCCTCCTCAGAGAGGTTTCCCTCTTTGTAAAGCCAGCAAAATATGTCAGCAATCTTCCAGCTGAGAGCATCTGAAAAGATTAAAATTCGTACAGGGTCAGTAAAACTCTGTTATCCACTTTTTATCATATACATTGACAGCAGTATCATATAGGAGCTGATAGAGACTAACTCTTTCTGTTTTAAGAGTATTGCCCAAGGAGGACACTAGCCAATTTCCACTCAAGTTTATGGGTGCTGTTTAGCTAGAGGTTTCTAGATATAATTTACACAAGCTAAGACTTCACTAGGCTTTGTCATGAGAGCATGTAGGAAATGGTGGTAAACTAAAATACACTCATTCCTGATCAGTCAGAAGGACCAAGTAACAGATCACCAGCACCTCTTCCATAAGACATAAAGTTGCTGTGGGACAAATAATCTCTGGCTTCTTTGAACTCTTTAGGCAGTTCCTGCTTTTCTGTTTCAAAGAATCAATAGTTAGTGCAAGGGTGTGTACTCCAGTCTGCCCATCAACACACCTGAGAACCACAACTCAGCGGCTGAGTGGGAGCAAATCTGACTGCAGACCTGGAACTTCACCAGAGGCCTTTGAGGCTGTGCTAGGTTGCAGAATGCAAGGGGGCAGAGTGATCTACACATGGATGGGAAGCAAGGAGGGGATTTTACAGTGACCCTGCTCATGCAGGAATGGCCTTAGGTTGTCTGTGGAAAGCCTGATGCCACATATTTGCCATCTTGATTTCATTTTAGAAAATTCTAACAATAGAACTTGGTATCTTGTCTGTGGTTGCAGGCACTAGTAAGCCGAGCAACACTTTAGTAACCTGGGTTTATTTTACCCCTTTCTAATTTCTTGCTAGTGAAAGACGGACACACACCCTCCTTCACCTGCAAGATCTAGACCTCTGACAAACACATTTGTTTTTACTATTTTGAACTTATGAATGCTTTTTCCAATTTCAATTGCAACAGAATTTTCTACCCTAGCTAACAATGTCAGATGGTAATCTGTTGCTTGAGACCTGATTTTTGTAGATCTGGGGATGCKAAACAAATCAAGTTTCTCAAAGAAACCAGGATGAAAGTTTTAGCATTGGGGAAGCTCTCTCCTACCATAAAATCCCATTAAATGACTCACACTGTGACTTTTACAGAGGCAGTTCTTATCTGTAAGCTATCAGTGCAATGKTTTGTATGTGGAGCAGATTTTTTTTCTGTCTTCTCTTCTGTCACTGCTTCTTATCTTTTTGGTTTGTCTTTAGCTTTTTTGCTTCTGTTTTTTTTTGGCTCAGCTACTCAGTAGCAGAGGCAAAATTACTGTTAGCTCTGGCTGAGAGAAATTACAGCATAGAGAGATGTTTATTTTYTCCACAGTTAAGTKTGATGCAAGATCTTTACCACTGCAAGCCTGATTTTGAAACCCACACTTTGTCCAGCTGAAATCAATCCACCTGAAATTGCACAGGCAAGCTGCTACGTCAGACCACAATTTTCCTGGAAAACTTGACTGATATTAGGCAAAACATTTGGGAGATACAGACACATTTAAAGAAGTGGAGTGATAGCACTTTCTGGACAATTTCCTAATGTTTATTTTAAAGAAAAGTCATGACTCAAAACTGTCTTGACAAGGAATTCATTTTGTCCTAGAGGAGCTACTTAGCACAGAATCATAGAATCGGTAAGGTTGGAAGGGACCTCTGGAGATCATCTAGTCCAACCCTCCTGSTCAGCAGGGTCACCGAGAGCATGTTAGACAGGGTTGCATCCAGGCAGGCTTTGAAGAGCTCCAGAGAAGGAGACTCCACAACCTCTCTGGGCAACCTGTGCCAGGGCTCCATCACTCTCGCAGAGAAGAAATTCCCCCTCGTGGTCAGGAACCACAGAACTTCCTGCGGTTCAGTTTTTGCCCATTACCTCTTGTCCTATCACATGGGACAACTGAAAAGAGWTTGTCCCCATCCCCTTGACACCCTCCCTTCAGGTACTTATAGACATTGGTAAGATCCCCCCCCTCAGTCTTCTCTTCCCCAGGCTGAAGAGGGCCAGCTCTCGCAGCCGTTCCTCATAGGACAGATGCTCCAGCCCTCTGATCATCTTCGTAGCCCTACGCTGGACTCTCTGCAGTAGCTCCATGTCTCTCTTGTACTGGGGAGCCCAGAACTGGACACAGTACTTGAGATGAGGCCTCCCCAGGGCTGAGTAGAGGGGCAGGATCACCTCCCTCCACCTGCTGGCAACACTCTTCCTAATGCACCCCGAGATACCATTGGCCTTCCTGGCCACAAGGGCACAATGCTGGCTCATACTGAATTTGTCCTCAAATTTCCTTTCTCCAACAAGAAAGTGATACTTCTCAGCTAATACGTACTTAAAATAGGAATGTTTGGGGTATACTGCTTGGAAAGGCATTAACTTTGGGTCATTCAGTCTCCAACTCTATAGACATACACTTTTAAGTGCCTTTATAACCGAATTGAAAAATCAAGTCCATGCTATATATAAATGTTGTCAAACAGAAACGTTCATCTTTGATACTTACCAAGGACTGCACCGACATGTTCTGGCAGGATTCTGGGGATGCCCTCCAGCAACCCCTCCTCAGCAATAAAGGCAAAAGCCTTCACGTGCCCTGAGCGAAGGACAGGAAGCAGAGATTGACTGTACATTTTTGCTGGAGTCAGCAGTATTTCTCCTGCAAATGTAAGCAATAATGCAATCAATTTGCTTAAAAGACAGTATGTGTTTAGTGGGAGTGCTTCTCTGAGCAGGTTCTCRTCTGCTTTCTGAGGCAGACAGCCCTAGGAAGTGGCAAACACTGCTGGTCCACTCTTCCGAAACTGAGGAAGTAAGACTATATACCTACCCAGAAGACTGACTAATATAACCAACAGTGAAACAAGCAACCCTTGGCAGTCCCTGCTTATGAAAATGTCTCAACGCAATTCATTTACAGGTTTACTTTTAAGAAAGATATTATACCTAGAGTCTTGCCACTACATCCACCAGGAGCTGGAGAGGAGTAGCGTAAGGAGGACATTAGGAGAATCTTTCTTATGATGCTAAAGCCACGGCCATGAACCCCAGAGGAAGCTAGTCCAATAAGCACATCCTCCTCATCAGCTCTCTGCAGTCCCAAGTACATCTGCCCTCGCTCCACTGCACCAACAACAAAGCCAGCCAGATCGTACTCTCCAGAAGAATACATGCCAGTTATCTCAGCCACCTCCCTGCCTAAGTGGAGAGAGAAAGCAGTCAGTACGGACTATAAATGTGTTTTCTATTAACTTTAAATCTACGGCATCTTGTAAAATAGGTAATATATCCAGGACTGCTGCAGAGATGCGTAACCAAGCAAATTCAGACACCTTTTAAAAATATTTATTGGTTTCTTACTTAAAGGCTTCAGCAAAACAAAGCTTCGTGAAGTTACCAAAGCTTTTTTTTTTTTAATTTAATGTTACTTATCTGATAGCTCTCTGCTATGAGCAAACATCAGAGAGGGAGTGAAAAATATTAGCACTTTAAGAATATGAGGCTCTCCTTTKTACACGGGTAAGTATGGAGGAGTAAGGATCCAAATACGTGAATGGCAAAAATTATCCATTTTTCCCTGTTGACCCATTTTAAAGATGAAGGAGAGTTTGAACCTAAAGGCTTGCCTGTTTTTCCTAAATACAAACCAACCGGTTTAATGCCACATACTGCTTCTGCCTACAATTTTTATTTCACTAACATCAGAAACTTAGAAACTCAAAGGAAAAGAGGAGTGTTCATACCCAGAAAAGCACATCCAGCATTTTTGCAAGCCTCAGCAATTCCTCCTTTGATTGTTTGAGTCACTTCAACATCAAGTTTGCCACAGGCGAAATAGCTGAGAAAGAAGAGCGGCTCTGCTCCTTGAGCCAGGATGTCATTGACACACATGGCAACCAGGTCCTGACCTATGGTGTCATGTTTCTTACATGCTTGTGCAATCTGAAAAACATGGGGGAAACCAGCAGAGGTGACAAAAGATATGCAAAAATCAGACTCTTTATCAAATAAACATCAGTCAGTCATTTAAGCAGGAATCTTCTTTTCCCTGCTAAGAATCACAACAGAAAATACAAACAAAAGATATTTAGTAGATCATCTAGTTTAAATGTAGATAAACCAACTTATTTTTTTGCAGAGAAAAAAACTCTTTTTTGAAACATTAATTCAAATATTAGCTCCACTTACCCAGAAATTCTCATTTTGTGTTGTTTGCTTGTTTTTTGGAATATTATGTCAATCTGGAATGAGAGATGTCTAAAAGCAATTGGAAATTCCTGGGGCATACAACCTACAATACATCCTAGCAATTTCCAAAATTAAGGCCAGGTTGCTCATCACTGTGTGTTTGCTGTACTTTTAATTACTAATTTCACTGGGCTACACAGCAAAACTCAAAGAATATGATTAAGTAGTTTTCTTCTTCAAGTTCATAAGGTAGGTAATTCTCCAGTCTCATCCTCCTCAAGGAGTCTTCTGATCCTAAGCATCTCCTGTTGTAGAAGGTAATGTAGGCCTGGCCTGCAAGCTTCCTTGAAAGACAGGTCTTCCACAATGCAATATCCTATTTCCCTCAGGAAGGCTGCTATTGAGTTTTAGAAAAAGTTACCAGGGTGTTTGCAGCCTACCAATAATGAAACCTGATCCAGATGTTATTGAAGGTTTCTCTAAAGTAGTGACACTTACACAACTGTAATAGAGGTTTTCACACTGCCAGGGATACACCAGAGTAGTTCTGTTTGTGYCAATTGCTGATGTAGATACACTGCCACACAGCTTGCGCAGTACAGTTTATCACTGTTAGCTACCACTTCAGAGTCTGAAATAGGACAAAGATTGTATATGTACAGATAAATTCCCTGGGTAGCTACCTTTTACCGATACAATTCCGTCAGCTCAGTTAAACTAGCACAGAAAGGTTCAGTACATATAAATGGGCAGAGGAAAAATGCAGATAAAGACTTCTTCAGATTCAAAATGGCAACATATTAGCACCTAAACAAAGTCTGAGTTTGCTTTACAAGCCTGATTTCTTTCACGGGCTCGTGGATTTAGAAGCACTATGGAAACCGGTCATCCCACATCTTTTGTTGTATTGTAACATCTATCTCCCACTGATCCAGTAACAATTCAGACAGGCACCAGCCAACTTTTTCTTGGCTGAGGAAGGGTCTTGGGAAGAGTCTGTGTAAACACAGTYGGGAACAGCTCTCTGCCAAGCCTAAGGAACAACAACTCCAAAGAGCCAGTAACAATCAGTTTGTCATGCTCAGAGGCGTTCAAGAATGTAAAACTGGAAAAGACCTTCCGGATTATTATGTGCACTCTCCTACTGCTGCAGGAAGCCACACCACATCATCTCGCTTCTACATGCATAAACACCAGCTTGAAAGAAGTTAAGTTGCTGTGCTTGACTAGTGAAAGGCAGCTTCATATATCCCATTCTCTGATAGCTGAAAGCCTCCTTCTATCTTCCATTACGAATATGTTCTTGGCTCGACTTGTCCTATGTGTTCTTGTATAATCAGCATCCTTCAGCTATTGGTTTCCACTCCCCTTCATTGTCTCCTTCCCCCATCCTTCCCCCCTGTGCCATGACAGAGGCAATCATACTGCCTCTCTGCATACAATTTATTAAGCTCAGCCTGATGGTAATCATCTTAGCRCTTCTCTGTACCAACTCCTCTCTGAACTTGCCTTTCTCAAAGCCAATGGATCCTCTGTTTCACAGCAGAAATTCTGGTTCTTAGTTCCTCAATGCCTTGCTAAATATATTATTATCATTCCATCATGAAATAACCAGAACCTCCACATTATCAATGACATAAGCACAGGACTTGCCTAAATACCATCTACAAAGTTCAAATGGTGATGGACCAATGTGGTGAACCTGTACTGTCTTTCTAATGTTCACAAGGGTGCAGCATTTAAAACAGYCTCAGAAGCTAACGTCAGCTTTGCTACAGTCAAGTCGTGAGTTACCTGCAGTTTAGGTCCAAGGCCTTTAGTTCGAGATACCAAGATAGGATCATCATAACCAGATGCTTTCAAGTCAAAGAAACCAGCAAATCCTCTTACTTCTGAATGACAGCCTGCCAAGCACAAACACATGAGGGATCATTCTTAAAGGAAACAAACAAACAACAAAAAAACCTGAAACACTCACCAAGGCAAATACTACAAATCATGATTGCCTGAAGAAGACACCACTGTGTCCACTGACAGTACTGTGCCCACTGACAGAAACACACATGGCTTTACAAAGCACAGACCTCAAAATCACGTATTTCATGATGTTCTAACTAGATCTTTATTGCTCTGTATTTCTGACCTATGGATTGTATATAGCAAAGGTTAAAGCATTCACCAAACTGTTAACAGCTCRTCTTTTTTATGTAGTTCATTTTTCAAAGAAGAAAAAAAGTAAGAAAATTTCCTCAGTGCTGAGAGTAAAGGCCACAATCTGAAGAGCAAATTACAAGTTCAGTGATTGTTAGCCACACTCTGACAACTGCTTGGATATTGTACACATATATACAACTGGTAGGACCACTTCTGTCCAGCGATGTACAAAACCACTCCATTAATCCATGAGTTACTCTGCTCATTGGATTTCTCTTGGACAACTGCAATAACCCCTCYCTAAAGCCAACTGCTTTAATTAAGTAAAGGAAGAAGGATAACAAAGAAACAACAAGAGCTTGTTTTTTAGTGGTGACTCCAGCCCATTTTCTCAAGCTCTGCTTCATTGCTAGGAGATCATCTGAAAAATCCTAAAAAAAGAAAGTCCTGTTTCATTCAGTATACTGAGAAAATTCAAAGACCATTCCTAATCTTACCTGATCTGGTACCACTTGCAACTGATGTGGCTGGCTGATGAATCAAAGCGTCACTGGTTATAGCTTCCACACATCTCTCCTTGTATATTAGACCTCTGCAGAGAGGAAATGCCATGCTAGCAGTAATAGTAACATTTTCTGCACAGATCATCATCCAACACGCAAATACAAACAATATACATAAAACTTCGGACTAGCATCTATTTCTGCTAGTGCCTTTGCTTACATACAGAGACTGTTTGAGAAGCCGTATACCCCGATGGCCGATGTCCTTCCTGTAAGTGGCACCCTTGAAACGTATGGCTGCTACTCCCCTGTTGGCTTCTCCCAGGGCTTTCATCAGATCCTCCTTAACAGCAGTGATAGAGAGGACTCTGCCACCACTTGTCACCACTCTGCCGTCCTTCAGCGTTGTGCCAGCATGGAACACCTGCAGCCCTAACTCTTTGGCTTGAAGCAGCCCTACAGAAGCAAAGGGAGCTCTCTGAATACTTTGAATTGCATATAATGTTGGTAAAGCAGTGAAGATTCAAGTCCTTTCTTCACTCAAGGGACAAGAAAAATGAAGCTTTCCACCTTTCCCTGAGAAACACTACCCAGGGAAGGGTATCCCAGTTCACTGGCCCAGAGCCTATCTTCTGAGATAGCCAYCCAGGACACAGATCACACACGAACAGAAATAGGGAATCAAAGAGACAGGCAAAACTGTGCTGAATATTATTATTATGAGTAATTTGTGCAAGGTTTTCCTGTATGAAATCATTCATCAGTTCATAAGAATTTACTACCTGGAGTCTCTCTTCTCCTGGATACTAAATCATTAGTGTTCACGTTATATCAGCATCGCTCAAAGTGTCCTGCTGTGCCCACTCCACACAATTCCCCACCACATTTGCAATTGATTCTCTGCAAATACTTGCAGGTAGTTGTCTGATGGCTAAAACTAATGACATATTTTGTTCTTTTAATTTCTATTTCCATGTACTTTCTTGTTACAGGAAAGCAAAAGTGCTCATGGTTTTGGCTGTTTTTGATTCATATTTTAAGATGATAAGGGGAAGGGAGGAAYTGCTCCAATCCCTGGAAAAAAAGTACAGTTTTCCCCTTGCTATCAGCTAGACAGATTTTACAAATTAAGAAAAGGAAYCTTCATACTTGCTAGAGGTGCTGTGTGTTGCATTACTGTATCACTGCCCTGACAAGGTCAAAGCTGAGCCTTAATTGGTCTTGCTGCAATGCAAACCTAACTCCTTCCCATCATGTTTTAATGAATACTGCAGAATAAAATGACTGTTAACCTATTGAAATGGGGGTTAACAAGGTGAAAAAACAGAAATAAATGAAAAACTCCTACAATTCTAGGGGCCAGAAGTATAATAATGAAAGAGTGGACTGAATTTCATTCTTTTAACCATCTTTTTTGGTGATTAACAAGCAAGGGAGTCTTTATCATCTCACTCCTAAAGGTACCAACGCCAACTTGAAAGAAGTTAAGTTCCTGAGTGTTACTAGTGAAAGGTAGCTCACTGAGGAAGGAGCTGAATTAGTTATAGGGGGAGGGCTTTAGTTACAGAAGTGCACAATTTCCCAGATTATCACTGACAAAACAAACTACAGTCAGTGACTGAAGTAGAAGAGGAGGATGGAGGAAGAAAAAAATGACAGCAGAAAACTTCACAAAGGGAAAAATAATGTAACATGACTTCCTGTCTGGCTGATATAGGGCAACTGGAGTTCTGAAAAAAAATAAAGTGGTCTTGATAAAAGACCAGCTCTCTGGGTTGTTTTGCACAATTGCATAGGGTTGGACTGGCAAGGCAGAAACTAAGGAGAGAAGTAAATAGCTCTGCAACAATTCCCTCTATTTTTTAAACCAGCTCATTTAAAAAAAAATCCTGATGATATATCAAAACACAAGAACTTAATTTTAACCCAAAAATAAATTTAAATCTAAGGTCCATATGCCCACCTTCCCAAAAGCTCTTCAGACCCTATACATTGGAGGTCCTATAAGGGTTCYCTGTCTTTTACATGTGTTACACAGCAGCATATGCTTTTGTCTGCCCACTATCTAACAGCCCTGGCTGGCCAGCACAAGGGAAGAAACCAAGATGATGGAAGAAGCACACATCACTCCTACTACAAAAGCCATAGGTTCCCAAGTTTCATCCTTATCACCTTGCCAAGCACTAGCTAAGATAAGCTGACCTCATGAGGAAACAAAGCTAGCAAAAAGTTATGAGCATACAACRCTGTGGTCTATGTTTCCAGTACAGTTCGTGGAAGAATTCCATATGAACTCACCAGACTTTTTCTAGGAGGATACAATGTTCCACCACCTTCTTATCTCAGCAACAAGCTACAACCTGATCTTTTTGGAATGATGCAATTTTAAACATCTAGACCCTGTGCTACTTTGGTCAGGCATRCATTTCAGTTAAATGATATTAACAGCTACTACTTCCACAAGGATAAAAAATGATAGACGAAGGCAGATTCTGATGACTGTGTGAAGGGGGAAGGAGGAAAACAATATAGCTTTCTGGGAGAAGAGGTAAATGCCAACTTATTGATGTGCTAGGCTGAAATTAAATAGTAAACACCTACTGAGGTTACCTGTTACCTCCATGCCTTTGTCATAGTCTCCTGGGTATCCTGTACTTGCCATGACCACACACACAGCTGTACTATTTTCTGACCAGGCAGGCATGAAGCTACAGAGCTTGCCATCGATCGTTGCTTGAATCACTTCATAAAAATCATTTTTAAGCAGTGGAAGAATTACCTGAAAGCAATTTGGAGAGTGATAGGATTTAATTCTTATTTTGCTAACTTGTTCAAATCCAACTTAGAGAAGTAACTTAAAGAAAACTCAGTATACAGAGAAAATCTGCATCTGTCAAACGGAATATGCTGTATTTTCCTGTATCTGTAGATTTGGAAAATATCAGTGATCATTAATTTGCAGCAATTTCTTGCAACAGGTGGAAACTCGTAACACAACATGGGAGATTATGTAGAAGGAATATGAATCTAGCCCCCCCTCAGTCTGTTTCCATCCAGAAAAATAAAATCTTAGCAACAGCTTAACTTAAGTTAAATTCTTTAATTAATTCACAGAAGCTGACTAGCTAAAACTTTAAGTTACCATGTACATAGTCTAAGACATTCCCATTCAGATCTGCATGTGGAGGAGACAGAAGACATAAATCCAAACAGATTACTCACTTTCTTTAGTAGTAAACTAGAATAGTCAGAGGCAAAAAATGAAGCATCTTTAAGTTTCCAGGATCTCTCACTCACCTGGCACTGAGGGTCACCAAACTGACATTTAAAGTTTAAAATTTTCACACCATCTTTGGTAAGCATTAACCCTGTTTGCAGCACACCTGAACAGAAAGAATACAGCCAAGCAAATGAATTTAAACACTTATTTTTCAAGAATTCCTTAACATGGAACAAAGTATCTTGGAATGTTGGATGCATTTCTGCAAACCATAAAGAATTAGCAGCAGGGATTCCGCAAGTAGTTGTAATCAACCCATAGTAATTCCACACTAGCCAACAAAGTGGCTAGCAGTAACATGAAGAGTATTGTATCACATTTTAGACTAAATTCAATGGAAAGCAATCTTTCTGCATCAGAAAGCAAGTTCTGCCTTCTGTTATAGCCTTTTAAGTTCAGATATTCAGAAATCAAAATGAATTGAAAGAATTAAAAAAAAAGTTCCCACAGAACCCCATTATGCAGGTCTTACTTTTGTGTTGGTTTAGTGTTTTTTTATCTTAAAGTGCACTATTGTTATGTATAAATATTTCTGAATTTCAGGCAGAAGTACCAAACCAAAATTCACTACATATACTAACAATCAAAAACAAGCAAAGCTTACTGAAGTTGGTATTTTGTAATTTCTGCTGCAATATACATATCTGATAATCTAAAACAGGCCTTTCATTGTATATTCAGGAAACTAATCCTCAGATAATGACAAGTGTTAAATATTAAACCCTACAAAGCATCACGCCTGCCAACATSATCTTGAAAATGCTCAACACTCACTAATTTCTTACTGATGATCCAAGCATTGTAAAAAAAAGTTACCAAATAGCAGAGGATACCTGGCACCTTTTGAGACTAGAACCCAGCTCTGCATGTATGTTATATTTTTCATTACCAAAAGCAGTCACTTGCATGAAATGACAGCTGTGAGCATCAGCTCCCTTTTTCAAAATAGTCTTAAGACCAAAATCTTAAGAAATTTTTTATTACTTTATATGGGAGTGAACAGTACAACCAAATTTAAGTATAAATTATACCTTGAACTACAAAGGATCTGGTTGCAACTATTTTAAAAATAAAAATTATTTAATAAAAAATACAGTATGTTTTATAGTTCAAGATTATACAAATTGAGTGTCTTCTCRCTACTGGAATTCATTTCTTTTTGAAAGTAACAGTCATAGCAATCAAATGCAGGCTCCCATTGGTTAATGCTGTTTACAGATTTCCCACATTCCAGCTGAGGTTTCTGTTTTATAGTTAATAGCCTATCCCTCAGTTTCTGCACATTATGAAAAAGAAAAAAAAAAAGAAAGAAAGAAAAAGAAAACAGATGTGATAAATCTTCTAACATGCATGCCATGTGGAAGAAAAATGAAAGTTCTTCTCTCCAAAAGAAGAGCTATAAACCAAACCATCAGGCTTAACACTGCATGAAAAAATGAACTTTTTTCTTTCTTTCTCTCTCTCTCTCTCCTTTTTTTTTTTTTTTTTTTTTTACAAATATTATTTCGGATTCAAATGTAACAATGAAACGTACCTTGATATGACTTTACCTTGCTTTTCAGTTGAATGCTTACTTACCTACATATGCTGTTCCTTCTTGTCTCATACAATCAATAACATGCTGAAGGATAGCATCAGTGATTTTCTCTAGAAGAACGTCTGGAACCTGACAATCAACATCAAACTGATTGAGACAGGGATGACATTTGCTGGACTAGCCCACAGGATCTGGAATTACTGGAGTAAGTAATTAGCTATGTTTCCTGCTGTCCCACCCCTGTCTGGCATGGTCCTTGTGTCAGGGTGCTGTTGCCTTACTGACAGACACACCAATGCTGTGCCTCCTAACACTTTTCATTTTTTACCTGGTTCTTTCTTTCAGTAATAACACTTACATCTTCTTTAGAGGGTCAACTTTAAGGAGATTTAAAGACACTGGCAACCTGGGCTGTACACAGTAAGACTGTTTTGATTCTATACTTGCAGAAAAGCATAGTAATAATGCAATTGATCAGCCCATTTAGAACAATGTAGTTGGCTTTAAGAATCAACAACAAACCTAAGTTTATGTTCAAGATACAAAAACGCCAGGTCTGCTGGGAATTTTGCAGAGACATTTCAAGTAATGCTAACAGGAACAGAGAAACACCAAACTTGAAAGTAATGGAAAAGATAAGAGAGACTGTTGCTCAGAAGACAGCTTCATGAAATCTTAAAGAATGACTACAACATTTGAGCCCTGTGTTGACATATGCAAGCAAAGCACCAATCAACTCCAGAAGAAATTCCATCTATATCATAGAAACAGAATTGGGTCCTAAAGGGGAGACACTAACCACCAGCATAATCACATTTAATGCATGCTGAGGTGTCAGGACTGCTATACCTGAGGCACTGGGCAATAAGCTCCCATCCCTCCAGTGTTTGGACCCTGGTCGCCATCCAGTAACCGCTTGTGGGCCTGGGCTGGGGGCATTGAGGCAACAGTGACACCATCCGTGAAGCACAGGCACTGTTAAGAGATGCACACAACACAGAAAGCACAGTGACAGTGTCCCGTCCAAAGGGAAGTTAACGCTGCAGGTCACAGACTGAGACTCTCCTGCCAGTAAAATATAGGAATCAAAGGTAGAAAGCAATGGGATCCATTTATGATGCTGCAAATCCACTGACCTGAAGGACCGACTGAACCTTTTTTTCTTTTTTTAATTGATTGAGAAAAATGATGGCCCTCCTTTTGGGTGAACTGGCATCTTGACTTAGCAGTCATTTGGAGGTTTGCAGCTTGACAGAAATACTCCTATGTTTGAAGTTAAACATCTGTGTTTGCAGGACTGGGACCTGAATGAGTGTGGGGTATTCTCATTGTAGAATAAACCTTGCACAAAGAATTCATATTCAGTTTTCACATAGCATATAGCCCCCTGACGTATATGCTTCAGTTTTATCGTGTCACTGAGTAATAACCTATAGCAAGAAAGCACTAAAGTAGGCACTAAGTATTGGCATAAAATTAATGATGTAACAAGAATTATGAAGGTAATAGTCCATGCAARCATGTTTTAGGTCACCCTAGAAAAAAGATTAATTTATATCCAAAAAGAACAGCTGTATTGCCAGTTTATGGCTAGTTTATATAGAAGAAAATTCTACTCACAACTTATATTAATTAATATGAGATAAAACTGCTTAGCTTGCACATTTATGTAAGTGTCAAATAAAACATGAAAGCTATTTGAAATATTAAATTTTTGTGTTTATGCATACGGAGTAGCAATAATACCAAGGAATAAAAGCACATGACCATACTGTTAAACCAAAATTGAACACATACAGAAAGTTCTTCCCCTTGAAGAAGTTCTTCAATGACAACCATCTCTCCAAACATTCTGTCCTGTACAGAAAAAAAAAACTTCAGTTGCTAAACATGACATCTACTAGCTAAATCCTCTCTTCTCTTTCTTCTAACAGAAAAAAATGTATATAAGGTCAGCCTACTTGAACTCTTGTATGTTGAGCAAAACTAACAGATCTCTCTCAAACATGAGGGAGGCACATTGAAACACACCTTATTTGACTCCAGAAGCCAAAGTAAAATGGAAAAGCTGTAGGGGCAGGAAAACRGGACCCAGTGTTGCAATGAGAGAGCAGACACAAACTCCACAGAGCCCAGCTCAGTGCCCACTGTCCGGGACAAACATGAGGAATTTGAGGATGCTACCTAGAGAAACTCCTCAGTACCCGTAAGGACAAGGAACAAGGAGAAAGTCCCACAGTGATTGAATCTGACAGAGTTGCAGACTGAGGTATGTCTAGAAAATACATATAGCAAGACAGTGGCAAAGCAAATTTTGGTGCTTGATGGATTCAGTTTCCAAGTCCATCCTGCTCTTAGCCAAATGGGTGAGTTTGTCCTATGGCTGAGCTCACAAATTCATTCTGCACAGGGCACAGAACATCAAGAATAGGATTCCCATTGTTTAAATAAAGGGCTCTCCACCTGCATAATCTCTTGGACAGCTCTGCAGGCTTCCTCTTTGCTGGCTGCAATAGTCACTTCTTTTCTAGCAGCAGGCCCCCTTGCCCGTACAACTTGTGCAGGAAAGTCTGTGCTTTAAAAGAAAGCAAAAGTGAGATTCTGGTATTCCTACTGCATCCAGTGAAATGCACATTTTTACAGCGAATACCTTTCATATTCTTCTCTTTTACTGAACAGCCAAGGAATAATGCATTCATCACAGGAGCCTGGGCTGGAAATACAGGAATTCTATTGTTGGCTCTGACACTAACTCAGCATATATGCTTGGACCACTCACTTAACTGACACCAACTCAGTGTATACACTTGGACTACACACTCAACTTCAACACCTCATACTTTCTTTTCCCTCCCTAGAGTTTGGACACTATTTTATTCCTGCTGTAGGACTGGAAAGATGAACTCACAAATGATGTATAGGCTTATAACACCAGACTTTCAGTACATAATCCTATATACCGCCACGGAAGCCTATATTATGGTTCTGAGGCTAAGGCTGAGTTAGGTCTCGCTCATAAAGCACGGTTTAAAATTAGCATATTAGCAGTGTATCCCCAGAATTGTTCCATTTATGCTTGAATACAACTGAACTTGGAGAGGAGAGGGGGAAAAAAAGGACTACAAGGTGACATTTTAACTATACTTTATCTATTCACTGCTCTCCAGTTTGTGGATAGTCAAATGAAATGCCCCTGTTGAAGAGCTGATTCATCACATTACTAGACTATTATCTGACACAGTATCTCATTCCTTTCTCCTTTCCACACTATGATTTACTTYAGGATCAATCTCAACTTCAGATTTTACAAGTAGCCAAAGAGCTGCTCACACAGAGTTCCCTTACTCCACAGCTTGGTATGCCCACCTGAAATACAGCATTTCTTTTTGAATCTTAGGCATGCTTAAAGAAATACAAATTGTTGGCATGTTTCTGCATATGGCAATAACACAGACTAAATGTTCTTACAGAACAAGTCTCAACAAAGTTGGAGGTAGGGCTGGTTTTTTGTTAAGAAGTTCCACCAAATTACACCACATGATATATGTAATAGMAAAGACAAGTAGCCTATGAAACTAATAGACAGTCACAGACCAGTGTAGATGTAGCTAAGCACAGCAGCTGCTTTGTTCTGTGGCATTGGATTATCACYGCTCTGGACCAAAAGAGCCACAGCAGTAAATTACCGTACCAAAGCACTCCCAATGACTCCAGAAGCATTACTGTTCAAAACAAGTGCAGAGATACGCAGTTAYGTTTCTCTCCATATGTAGGAGAGATGCTGTCTAGCCCTGAATAGATAAGAATGTGATCCTAACACTTTTGAGTATTTGATCAGTTCTCCCCACACCACACCACAGATATATTTTGCTATTTGTTTGTGTGGAAACGATCCTTGCCCTTACAGAATACAGTTACAGAATGATTTTTTTTTTCTTTTAAATGGCTAAACAGTACCCTCAAGAAGCTGATCAAAAGGAAAAAGTTGTGATCTGTGAACAGAAAAATCAACCAGCTCAGGTGCCATGCACCTTGACCACCCTGTCTYTGATTAAAAATCTAATTCAATAATAATCAGTAGCCACTTGAAAAGTTCAACGTTTGAAAAGAAAATACTTCCTCACCAGTTCTGGGAAATTATGATGGGTGAAGGTCAAGCATATAGATAACTTGACAGAGAAGGAATTTCTAGTGTCAAAATATATTTACCTGGTAATAAACCTACAAGCTTCTTGGGGATTGGTGAAAGCTTTCCATCTTGCTGTTGGGATCCCATGTCGATCCAGAAAAGCTTTGGCAAAACTGGTGTTGGACTCCAGCTGGGCTGCTTTTGCAGATGGCCCAAAACATCTAACTCCAGCTGCTCTCAAGTCATCAACAATCCCTAATTATCAAAAATACCGAAAGAACGAAGTCATCTGTTCAGAAACATCCAAGTCATTCCAGCAACCTGTTACACTCTCCGTTGTCTTAAATAGCTAATTCATCTTTAAAACAATGTCCTGAACATCCAATGATCTGTTTTACCACTTAGTTTTAAGAGGTCTTCATTTTAGTAAGTACTGTCACCACAACCACCCCATGACTACAGGTGTCCAGTACTTCTGTTCACTACTTAAGTTGTGAAGATCTTACTGTAATACATTATAATCAATGCTAGTAAAGATCGGTGTAGGGTTGCACAGAGCAACAATCTTAGGACTATCGAAGGAAAACTCTGTGTAAAGGAAAGCACAGCAAAACACACAAGAATAGTTGTAATCATTACAGATTCTTGATTCTGCATAATTTCCCCTGACAATTTCTGTTGTATAAAAAGCAGCATAGAGCTATCAAGCCAAAAGTTTAAGGTGATTACAGCCTACATTTACAAAATGTAAACCTCCTTCTTGCATTTTTCAGTTTAATTATGGCAATATGCAGCTTATGATCTTAATAAGAATAATAAGTAGAATTCAAGGTCCAGATTTTTACCATCAAGTTAATTTATTTCAGCCTTACCAGCTGCCAAAAGAGCTTCTTGTCCAACTAACACAAGTCCAATGTTATGATCTTTGCAGAACTGGGTAACAATAGTATGATTGCTGACTAACACAGCTGAAAAAGGAAAAGGATATATAATTTACTGTACAGTACAAAGCTTAAACAACAGATGTAAGATGAGAATGTCTTGATTCCATCACCCTAAGTCGTATGATTAAAATATTGGAATAGGCTACAGCCCATGAAAGGCAAARTAAAACAAGCAATATATTAATAAGAGTCCAGAATGCACAGTGAACATTTCCAATCTGCACTGATGTTTTTAATATACAATCACTAACTTATTAACTATATTCTATTTGCTATATGTAATCAATACATAACTACATTATGATAAGCAGCTTTTAAAAGCAGCTTTTAAAAGCTGCTTATCATAATAAACTAATACTTTTAAAAATGAAATCATAAATTCATACAGAAACTGAGTTCAAAATTTGAGCAAAGATTTATTCAATGCCAAAGGATGATGTAGCTAAAATTAGCTGAGCAGCYTGGGCAGAGACCAGAGAAGTTTCTATCTGGAACTTAGTATCTCTTTGAGACCTCTACTTYTCTATTAAGTTTGGCTGAAATTGGTCAGTTAATTCAAGCATGATAGTRGGAGGAAAGAGACAAAACAAAAATATACGGTCTCATATAAGCCTCACTTTCTTAAGAAGCTAACCTAAAAATAAATACAGCATGATTTTTTTACCAGGCAGTTCTACAGTCAAAATCATCAAAAACCAAACATCCAGAAAAAATAAATGTCTTAAATAATTTGTGGTACCAGTAAAAGAACAGAACTATTGTTACCCTCTACTGACTCAACGCAAATATGTTGAGTTTTGCACCTGTATTACTGATTGCTTGCAGAATACTTTTTTCCCTTTTTACCTGAATTTGAAATTTTTCCATTGTCAGCTGTTCCTGCATTTCCTGGAGCGACAAACACTTGTTTTACGTGTGGGGACTGGGCCAATTTCCAGGCCAGAGCATGCTCTCTCCCTCCACTGCCAATCACAAGCACTCGATCAGCCATTAGCCTGTGTAAACCCAGAATTGTTAGATATAGTACTATATGCTTATTTCACGGAAAAATAAGAAAAAATATAGAAACGATACCTCTCTCAGSCACTTATAATTGGTAAGTAAGCTCAATCCAGTTCTTATCAGAAACGTAAGACAGACTTCAGAACAGAACGACTACACTAAAAGTGTCATTGGATGCACAGAGCATTCACATTTTGGGTTACACAGATACTAGTTAAAACAATGAGAATTCTTCTTTCCACTTGTTTCAGCACTGTAAGGATTTCCTTTCTTAAGTATCCACGCTGACATAACCTTGTCTTGACTAGTTCTCATCCAGTTCTTCACACGAGTGCTATAGAGTACTGACTGGACAGGACAGAAAGTTTCATACAAATGCTCCAGGTAACTCACAATAGAAGCRTATTTTGCACTGAAGACTTCAGTCAACCCAGGAACTTTTATGAGCACAYACATTTTCAATATTAAATAGCAAAAACAGTTTTAAAAGCAGCAGATTTTACACTTTGACAGGGTAACTGCAACAGAACAGCACGCTCAATAAAAGAACAACTGTTAATTTCACTAGTACACTGACATTTAAAACAGTTCCTCAATAATATTTCTGGGTAAATTAATTTTGAATTATTTCAGAAACATTATCATATCCAATGCTGTTCACATCTGCAAACTTAATTTTTCTGTATGTGTTGAACACAGACAAATGTCAGAAAGAAAAACAATCTCAGAACATGACCTTTAACAAAGATGCTAATAGCATAAAGCAGTCCTYACCCACGAAATACCTAATGAATTAAAGATATCATAAAACACCAGCTCTGCAGGCAACATGTCATCAGTCTTTTCTCAGGAAATCATGAYGATTGGTTTGAGTTCATTATATAGCTTCCAAAGAAAAAGAGAAGCTAAATGTATAACACTGAGGTATAGTATTTTAGAAAAGATGCTAACAGAACTGTGATTATATCAATAACCATGWTTTTACTCCTGAAACAGTAATAAGATATATTAAACTAATATCAGCAAAATAAAATACGATTATATATATTTTCATAATTACTAAATTGTCCAAACACAATCTAAATATTTCAAATACCCATCCCAGAGGATTACAGCCTGCAATAGATTATCTGATAGATTAGTCTTTTCCGACAGAAATTTTTAGTTTTAGGTACTATGCTCTATCTATATAAATAGCAAGATTGATTTCCTTGTAAAAAACTTTTCTCATTTTTTTTTCCTTTAAACTATGTAACTGTCTCATACATCAGACTTTGCCCTTCCTTCTGTCACTGCCGGACAAATAATTTTGGGTCACCACAAAGTCACTGTGAACGATCCTTGTAAGTAACAACTTACAACTGCTGTATTTCTAACAAATACATTAAGATGCTCTCTCCAAAGCTTCTTTAGGCACTACAGTCAAATTAATAAAAAGCAATTTTTTTTATAGGAGAAAGTCATTTTGCTTTTAAGTGATCAATTCTCAGTCTCACCAYATATAATTTCACAACTCAGTTGAGTTTTCTATGGCAGAATAAATTAAAGTTCCTGRATGGGAACACAATGAAATGAAGCAGTGGCTCCCATCCTTTGGAAAAAAATGCAAGTTTCCATTCCATCCCACAGAGAGGGCACAACAGACATTTTCTGCAAAGAGACTTAAAAGCCTGCTGTACAGATTAGAAAGCTCACAAGAGGGACAGTCCTAGAGGAAAGGCTGTAGAGAGGGATGTYTCACTTGAAGCATTTTCCCTTACCGTGCCGGGCAGCGCTGTTATCTTTGTTCATGCAAAGGGATAAGGAGTGTTCCTTTKAGTGAGCCGTACTCAAGTTCTACCTGCTGCTCCTGCTTCAGACCGAAAATGACTGCTGATCTCTTAAGGCCAGCGATACAGGCAAGGGGGTGAGCACAGCAGGCAGAGCTGCGTGCTGCTCTGTGTTCTTTTTATCTTCGTGTCTGACGGCAGCTCAGCAGAATCCCCTTGATGCTGTCTGTCCTTCAAAACAGACCTCCCCAAAGACATAGGCAGGGTGTATCATTCTCTTCACATTTTTGCTTAGCTCACAACAGAAGCAACCCCCCTGACAAGGCCAGTTCTACGTCAACAGTATGCAACCCTAAAAAAGGGTRCAATGTATACCAAAATGCTAAGATCATAGCTCAATGCCCAGGTTAACAGCAATTTTACATCCTCTTACAAGCAAAGACTCAAAAAGGCAATTCCTSTAAGAACAAAACATAGTTCTCRTAGTCTAAAACTGAACAGAAACACKCCAGTTACAACCTGCATGCATAATTTCCACATAGCTATTCTCTGTAATACAACAAGCCTTAGATTTACTTTTAAAGGCTATTTTAATATTTAGCACGTACTTTAACTTCACTCTCCTCAGAAAAAAGGGAAATTTAATACAAGTAGTAACAGAAAYGTAAAGATATAATAAGCTTTATTTTATTCGCAATTGATTCCGACACCATCCTCTTCAACATCCAAAACCTTCTAAGATAGTGTCATTTGGTTAACGCTTAACAAGCTTGCAATGCTACCTCTCATTTCTGTGAACAAAATTAATGTATGCCAATATAAAACTGAGCAGTACCTGTGTGCCTTAGATAACGAGAAAGAAAAGATATATTAACAGAAACACAAACCATCTCTTCCATATCACAAAAAAAATAATAAAAAGCAACTCTGTAAGATTTGTTTAAAAATCCCAGACCAGTAACAGCTTGTGTGCTGTTGGACAGATGCTACGCTTGAACCTCCCAGTGCAAGGAACTATGCATATTAAAATAACATTATTTACCAAGTATTTGTAGGGTTTTTCCTTAGATTTTCTATATTTTCTTTGAGTGAAAACTACTACAATAAAAGATTCCTATTATCAGATGAAATAAGCATAAAATTATTCCAGAAATCTCTTTTGAACTCTCCTCACAAGGTTGCAACAATTTAGGTCAAAACTACAATTCCTGTGGTCCTCATCTACCTCTTTCCTACATGACATGAGAAGCCAATCTACACCTGCATTCTTCCCAGCTGTTCAACCCACACTGCAATTATTTGGTCATATAATTTTGTCAGGTGAAAAAGTGGGTATGCAGCAAAYAAAGGCAATATACACAAAAACTTCCGTGTCAAAATCTAACTCTTGCAGAAAGCAAAGGTGAAGTAAATGTTTTTCTACAGTTTTTACCTAATGAATGTTAGGGGAGAAAATCACTGTATTTTAGTATTGTTTATTCACCAGGACAGCATTCTGCCAAGGTTGTATTAGTCAAAGCAATCAGTGTATAATGTAAGTTTTAAAATGAAGCAGACTGCCCTGTATGTTTGTCACTTCTTTTCAGATTTTAACACTCCCACTTCACTGGCTGGATATGCAACACGCTCAGCCATACCCCATCAAATACCAGTAATAAAAGTAACATTAAAAAAGAAATTAATAATGTGCCCCGATATTGAGTAAAAAGCCACTATTTGTCTTGCTTCCTGTGCCTTTAGTATGCACGCCTGGGCCACCATTTCCAAGCATTAGGACCACAACCATTTCTTGGTTTGGGGTTTCTTTCACTGAAGATAGGCTTCCCTCGTCGCAAGCCAGCACCCAGACCACAGACCSCAAGAGAAATCCCCACAAGCTGTTTGCCCACAGCAATGGCAGGGAGCTCCACTACCAAGGGGGAGCGCGAGGCRTGCCAGGCCATCAGCACCACTTACCCCACCACTAGTGCAACTGCTTGGACACCTGCACTGCATTTTGAAAACGGTACTATGGGCAAAGGGGAGAACGCTGCTAAAGGCAAGCATTAGTAGCCAAACTGCTGCAGGGAAGCTGCTTYCCAACTCCAGCACGCAGGGAGACATTGGAGCTCAGCATCCACTAACGAGGAATTAGTTCAGGAGAGGGTGGACCAGAAAGGGGTTATGTTGTGCACACGCAAGTGTACATAAACACCCGTAAGAGCGGCGCTTCCCACGCGCCGCCGGCCGCAGCCGTTGGCGCACCACCCCGCCTCGCTCGCCGCCCCGCACCACACGCAACGGTCGAGCCCGCCGCCGCCGCACCGCGCATGCGCGGCGACACCGCACCGCCGCGATTTCGCAACCCGCCCGCCACCGAGTCATGTGCTTCTCTCCCCTTCCCCCCCCCACCCCCACCCCCGGGACGTCCCGCGGTAAGTGGGGGCGCGCGCAGCCCTCGCACTGCCTTTGCGGGCCGGGGCGGGGCGGGGCGGGGCGGGAAACGGCCCCCAGCGCCGGGTACCAGGCGCTACCTCCGCCCCCTCCCCCTTCTCCTCCGTAGTCGGCGGTTGCCACCCGGCGCGCGCTCGCCCCGCCCCCTGGGTCATGCGCCGTGGTGCGGGAGGGGGGAGGGGCGGGCGGCAGCCCCGGGACCAGGTGAGAAAGGACGGGGCTGCCGGGCACGATGGGGCGGGGGAGGGTGAGGCTGAAGAGATCGTCTCTGCCTGGCTCCTAACGTGCCCTTAACCGCCTCCCTGGGCCTCGCTGCTTGGCGGCGGCGGGACACCGTCCCGGGGCGGTCACCCTCACAGCCCCTGCGGGGCGCGCGGCGGTGGCGGTTGGGGGGCGCCGTTGGGGCGCTGACGTCAGCGGGGGCGGGGCGGTGCCTCGGTGTCGTGTCGTCTCGTGTAGCCCGGCAGGGAAATGGAGGCTACCGAAAACGGCAGGGGGATAAAATTCCCTCCGCCTTCAGTGGCGTGAGGCGGTCGGAATAGCTTTCTTGGAAAATCCTCCTTTAGAGAAGCGTAACCGCCCCTCTGATGTACGCTACAGGATTGAGGCCAAAATCAGCGTCAGTTGCGCTGTAGGGTTTTACTCCCTATAGAGGGAGTATTAGGGCATAAAAGATACAGCTTTGCCTGCATACCGTACGTTAAGCAACATGCATTGCTATTCTGCAGTATTTCTATTTGATACACATCCTGAGCGTAAAACTTACGGATCGTAGTTGTGTTTTCTGATGGATACAATCTGAAACATAAGCATTTTCTGCCCAGATTATTTGTGTCTAAGCAACTTGATAGTCCATGAACCCAAAAGTCATTTAAACTTTATAGTTTCTAAAACATAAATATATTAAAATCAAATCTGCAAAGGTATGAGAAAGTCTGTCTCTGATAAACATACTGAATTTCCAGAAGGTATGCATTCATTATTTCTTTTCATTTAAGCAGTAGTTATGTGAGTTTTATGGCCATATGGAACTATAATAGCGATCTTTGCCTACAGTCTAAAAGAGAAATCACTAATCTGTATTATAAATTAAAACAACATGTTATGTTAATAAAATCCCTTAGAATAACTGCAAGCTGATGGTTTGATCCCTTACCTGGATCAAAACATGTTAAAAACATTCAGGGTAGATTCAACCTTTTATCCAGTCCCAAGTGCCTCACTTTCCCTTCTCTTTTCAGAAGGGTTAGTGCAGAAAGGCAATTTTTTGCATGCAGGAGATAGAAACTATTAATTCCTTTGACCTACTAATTTTCTGTTTTGAAAGGAATTAAACAACAGATCTGAAAAAAAAGCCTTTTTAGCACAGTTTATATGGCACTTCTTAAAATTTTCATTAATAGAAATTCCCTTTATCTTTCTACYTGATTTTTGTGTGAAGACTTACTTCTTATATTGCTTTTGTCTGAAGTTGTTCTTTTTGCTGTTTCCCAAAATAATTCAGAAGCACCTGCTTTCCTGACAAAACGAGATACTGTCTGCTGTTGATCTCTTCTGARTTCCAGATTTATTACCTTAGCTGACACGAATGAAGGAGATTGACTGCTAGGATATATGAGCCCTGCTAGGATACAGTAATTTATATTAAAAAAATAGATAATCTGAACGCTACCTCAGTTRTTGCTGCAAAATACCAAATGGATACTTTAATGCCTTTCYGAAAGCACAATGCTATAGATCTTGAGTCATTCATATTTGTGGCTAGAAGATCAGCTGATGGCTGAATGTAGTTGTATGAAGGAAAGGGGAGAGAATCCCATTTACATTGGCCTGAATTTGAAGAAAGGCAATAAAGCTTTGTGCTTTTGAAATTCTGCAGTGCAAAACAAACCTATGCTGCTATTGCTATGCCAGGAGAAAGCTATGTTGTGAATTAGTTTTCATTTAACTTGTAATATTGCTATTTTGATAGCATAGGGCATTATGCTATCAAATTATAAGATACGCAGGACTTGAAATTAGTCTCTAAAAGAAAAGAGTATTATATGTTCTGATTTTTTGTAGGGATTTTGCTTAAATGGAAGAATGTAACAAGTTAAAGACTAATGAATCATACTAGTCCTTCTAAAAACATATTTAACACAATCTTTTAAAAATATGTTTATAGGTGATTATTAAGTATGTAGCTACGTCTGAAGAAATATAAAGTGGCTTTGCGTCATGTTGACTAACAAGATAGGGCATCATTTAATGTTACATCAAGCAATGATTCCAAGACACCTGAAACTGTTTCCCTGTATTCATGGCAATAGACTTTTATCAGGTTACAAACCTAAAAGCAATGTGAAGGACTCCTACAGAATTCTTGAGCTGCAGGAAGGATGTTCCCTTGATGATATCAGGAATTCATACCGAAATCTTGCCAAAAAATATCATCCAGACAGCGGTTCCATCACGGCTGATTCTGAAGCATTTATGAAAGTGGAAGAAGCTTACAGAGTTGTGCTCAGTGATGTGGCAAACAAAAAGAAATCCAGTGAGGATGGAGAGGAAGACCAGTTCAAATCAAAAGCACTACAGCATAGACACTACTTGAGTTTTGAAGGTGTTGGTTTTGGAATGCCAAGCCAAAGAGAAAGGCAATACATGCAATTTCGAGTAGACCGTGCTGCTGAACAAGTGTTGGAATACCGGAAGCAGAGGCTTGAAGGGCAGTGTGCTGTGACTGACCTAATGAAAGCCAAAGATGTGAGACAGAGCAAAAAGGTGAAAATAACGCAAGCAATTGAACGGTTGGTTGAGGACCTCATCCAGGAGTCAATGGCTAAAGGAGACTTTGACAATCTCAGCGGTAAAGGAAAACCATTGCAGAAATTTTCAGACTGTCCACATATTGATCCTATGACTCACAATCTGAACAGAATTCTGATAGACAACGGATACCAGCCGGAATGGATCCTGATGCAGAAAGAAATACGTGAAACGATAGAGCAATTAAGAAAGGGTATAGTGGCATCTAGGAATAAGCTTGGAGGGCCAATGACGCCGTATAGACAGAAGCAATGGAACCGTGTTTGTGAGCAATTCATAGAAGATATCAGGAAATTAAACAAAAGAATTGACAACTTCAATTTAGTTGTTCCTATTCTAAGCAGGCAAATGGTGCACTTTAATGCAGACAAAGAAATTGTACGAGCACAAAAGACTTATGAAGCTTTGATGGAAAAAGGGGAAGCTTCTAATTCAGACATGAAGGAAATTGAACAGGAAAATGTTAAAAGGTTTGGGTTGAAGTCTTCTTTATTTAACTGGTTAAATCTTATCTTGAAATAAGGTAATATTGATCCATCTGTCTTGTCAAGGTTTTGAATGCACTTTATTACTAAAACATGTAGCATTAGAAAGAGAAATTTCAGGTATACTGAAAATATGAATTCCACCTGTCTGTTGTTACTATTAGTTGTCTGATGTGCATTTGCAGGTGCTTAATAGATTTCTGTGTGCGTACAGTAAGGAGCAAATAAATTCTCTCCGTTACACTCTTTCAGCTTATTTTACTTTTATTTCAGTCAAAAATAATACTTTACTTTTGTAGCACCGAGTATAATCACTTTTACAGTAATGTTATCCCTTCTTTCCATAGAAAAATGGGAAACTCAGGCGTAACAAAAACATACTAAGGAAAAAGTAGGAACAGATGTCTTGCTGTGCTGTTTGTTTGATGACTTTTYCCCATTTCATTTAAATGCCCACAGCTGATAAAAGATTGCCAGGTTTCATGCATTTTTTAAAATTACACATCCTAATCTCTTCAAGATTAAGCTAAATGGGAAGTGGGGGAGGTTTGGATGTCGGTTTGGAGTGACTGAATTCTGCTGAAGTATATTTTTAGATCTGGCCTTTAACATGCAAGTTGTTCTCAGAAAGCATCCTAGCAAATAAGGAAGACTGACCAAAGCTGTAATGTAGTCACATGTTTTTTGGGGGAAGGTGAAAGGGGAAGGGAGGATATTAGTTTTTGAGAGCAATTCAAATATTCTGTATCATTTGTTTTAAAGTATATATGATGGAATATACTAATACAGTTTCTGGGCAGTGGCTCGGGGGTTTGTATGAGAAATTCTCCTTGTGCTGAAGTTTTCTTTATCCTTATTAACCTGCATGCTCCCCTTCCAGACAGTCTGWTTTTGCTGGAGGAGTCTACCTTTGAAAAGGTATCACTGCGTGGGCCCCCTTCCGCACTCATGTGCCTAGGATCCAAACTGTCACCCCTGCAGGAGTTGTGCAGTGCCCTGGCACTGGTGGGAAGGAGTCCCACAGGCATTCATGTGCCACAAAGGGGGGACTTTTGATGTCAGAGGTTCAGAAATTGAAGGTAGGTGATAATCCCAACTATTACCCCTTTGACAGGTGCTCCAGCAACAACAGAGCCTGAGTTACTGTGTTTGCTTTTAGGCAGGTAACTCTGCATGTGCTTCTTCTGGTCTTTGTGCTCTCGGTCATTTAGAGTAAGGTCTTAATATGCAGACAGAATATTATTTATTTTTGTTATTAAAATTAGTTAACTAGAGTGTCATTTACTACAGAGTATATATATACATTCAAGATATATAATTAAATATATATTTCTTGCTAAACATTGTACGGGTCTTTAAAGCCTTGTCATAGGCAAAAATATAACTGACAAACTGCTTGCCTTGTGCATTTTAGAAAGTAGGACTCATCTCAGCTTCCTTTAATACGCCTTTTTTCAGGAATTAAGGTGGCAAAAGAATGGCATTATATGCACATTGCTCTGCTGCCAGTAGGTCATGCCACTGAGATGCTTGGGCTTTGGCATGCCTTAGTGTTAGTTAAAAGTATCAGATCAGGACTATTTAGTTCCTTTCTGCTGAGATTCAATTAGCAGGCAGTGATATGCTAGCAGTGCGCAGATCAGTTGAGCCAGACAGTAATTGATGTACTCTTCGCACTTCAGTAGCTCTCTACAGCTGCTCGCAGAGTTTGGGAAGATGATAAAAGATAAAGGATATCTTGCAGATATCTGAGTTAAGTCTGGGGTATTGGTGAAGTGGATGCAAAACATGAGTATGGTCTGAATATGAGTCTTCTGTGTGAGTAGCCCTGATCTAAACTTTCAGAAAGAAAAACCCGGTTAAATGGCAGTCCTCTCATTTTTGGGGTATTCACTAATCTGTTGAAATTGGTATCTTTTCCTTTTTTTTGTATGAATGTGATTTACTGAGATCACAGTGTTAGACCAGGTTATACCAAGAGGCTGTGGTCTCACAAGCTAGTGACTTACTTTAGTGGCTGCGTGTATGACTGCCTGCTTATTTTACTTAGACTCATCTGCAGATTCTTTTAATAAAAACCTTAAATTAAGCATACTTTAATGGAAGTAATTCGGCTTAGTAGCCTTTAAAAGATCAGGTTCTGATTCTAATGATGATCTACAGGAACTGGATCTGAATTGCTGTTTAAAGTAATTCACTGGCAGATTTAAAATGAGCTAATTGCAAAATGAATTCATTGCACAAGACTAAATAAAAACTAGATGCCAGTAAATCCAGCTTTGATGGAATTTATATTTGCTCACAATGAAGATAATTTCCTCAGCTTAAATATTTAAGTTTCTATAATGGATGAGTCAGCATGATGACTATGTTCCTTTTAAAACTAGTTGGTTTTAAATGGAGTAGATGTGAGCTGAYTCCCATCACTTTAAATCACCCTTACAATGTTTTCATGAAAAATGACACAAAATTGTTGTGCACAAAGTAGCACAAAAATGGCACAAAATCCAGTTCTTCAACGCTGTGAGAGCGATGAAAAAATAATTAAAATTTTAACTTGCCTCAGGTGTATATACTCAGGGAGTATATTTTTGCAAGGTTGGTCTAATTTGCTGTTGCTCTGAATCTACAAAATCTTAAAAGCAGTATATAATCAGGACTTCTAGAACCCATGATATCAGGTACTGCAGGTGAATTGTAACAATTATAAAGAGAAGATGGCCATCAAAAGCTATGTTTCTGTCTGATGCTGGATTCTTAGTTTGAATTTGACAGCAGTTTTCTTACTGCTGCCCTCAAGAGAAAATGATGAGATCACTGCAGAGTCCAGATACAAGTATGTTTGCTTATTCCCAGAACTCCTTACGTGTTGATGAAATTATCATATGGAAAGTACCTTGAAGGACTCATTTAGGTGTCATCCTAACGTGCAGAGAGAACATTACTCATATTTGCTGTTAGAATACAGTAATTGGGGTGTGTGTCCCCCCCCCCCAGCCCAGAGTGAGGAATCTGTTTCTTGCCCATCACTCTATGGATCTCTTGAGCACTATTAACAAGCTCTACATTTGTACGTATTAGTGCTGTACAGCAAAAGCAAAAAGCATACTACTGTAGGCTATCTGAAATAAAATTTCAGGCAGTCCTATAAACTGAAGATTTCCTACATATGCTGTAAAGTTTGAGGCATAAATATCTCATTCTGGAGCAAAAATGGATTTCAGGTTGCGTACTGAGTTGCAGAGAGCACTGAATAAAAGGTATGAGAGGCGTGAGCAGGGCATACTATAAGAAAGCAGGATGTGCAGAAATCATCTTTTCGGTAGATCCTGTGCATTCATTAGACTTTCCTGTGGGAATGGGGGAGGGCCCATCCAAGGACGTCCCGGCCATCGAAAAGTGGACGTTAAGTGTGTGTAACACAAAGAAAAAAGGCTGAGAGCAGGTGGCTTTGGGTACAGTTTTCACATTTGGGTGGGATTTCATGGGGTCAGAGCTGAACCATTTTTTATTAAGAAGCTGAATATTGCCATTTTGTTTGTGTCTTTATAGGTGTTTGTCACAGGGCTTGTTTCCACGCCGAGTTCCCCATATTCTTGTTCTTCGCTCTTGAGTAATACCCTTGAGATGGCTTCCTCATTTTGTTTATCTTGTTCCTCTCTCTCATTTCTACTTCTCCCTTTTCAGATCGAATCTGTACTTGCTCTTTCATCTGAAGGTGAGTTTTCAGGACGTGTCACTTGCCTAACTTGAATGCTGGAGTTAATTCAGCAGTAATGTTTTGCCTTTGTATCTCCAAAACCGTGGCATTATATCTTTGTAATAGGCAGTTTTAGGTATTTTATGAGAAGATGGTTCTTTCTTTAGGGACCTTTGGAAGAGACAGACCGGCGAGCTTCTGCGCACGGGAAGTCCGAGGGGAACGAGCTAGGACGGCGTTTGGGGTCGTGCTGKCCGTCGGTCCGTTTTGCACGCGTTCACGTAGCGGGCGTGCAAGCGGACGCCTTGCTGCTAGCACACGCTCCGYGTAACAGAAACGCGTCGAAACGCTCCGTGCCCTCCCCCGCCGGCTCCGGCGTGGCGAGGAGCGCGCTCCGCCGACAGCCGCGGCCGGTGCGGCCCCGTGCGCCCCTCCTCCCTCCCGGCCCGCCCGGCGCCGGCGCTAGGGCCCGGGACGGGGCGCGGCGCGGCTTCTCGGCCTCCACCGCCCAGGCGGAAAAGGGGCGGGGCTCGCGCGGCCCGCTCCTGCCATTGGTCCTCCGGCCGCTCCGGCTTCGGCGTCGCCCTATCGCGGCGCTGCCTGCTCACCCAGCCTCCGCTGACGCGCCGCGCTCGCTCCCCCATTGGCGGGCGCGCGCGTCGCTCGCCGCTGGGTCGCCGCCCGCCCCCTCGCTCCGGCCGGCGGAAGAGTGTCGCCCAGGACGGGGGGTGCGTACGGCCGCTGTTTCCCTGCCGCTGTCCTCGCGCGCGCGCAGGGGGGCGGAGGAGGGGGAGGGGGGCGCGGCGGGGAGCGGCCGTTGGTGGGACACCCCTCCCCTCCCCCCACCCCGGCCGCAGGCACCGCGGGGCGCTTGTGCTCCGCGGCAGCGCGCGCCCGCTCCCCCCGGCAACGGCTTAGGGGCCAACGGCCGTGCGCGGGGCGGGGGCGAGGGGGCTCCCCTCAGGCTCGGGGGAGGGGAGCGTCGTGACAGCCYGTCCGTCTGTCCGTCCAGCGCCGAGGCCTTGACCTTTTCGCTGTAGCGCAGCCTCTAGGGGGGCAAGTCACGGGCCCGGAGAGGCCGTTGGGGGAAGCGGGGGGGCTGCTGGGCGCTGCGGGCCGCTCTGCCGCAAGGCTGCGGGCACGGCGTGCTCTGGTTTGTGTTTTCCGCATCCGCGGAAGGAGGCGGCGATCTTGAGCAGAAAGTTTGAGGTCCATAGATGACTTCATTATTACTACTATCATTTTTTTAAGTGGCGTTACCTGCAGTGTAATAACTTCAGTCTGGACTTTGCGGCTTTGGTGTTCCGCCTCGTATTGCTCTGTCATGGCCTGAGCCCATTAAAGAACTACCGATGCACATTACGTACTTCTATGAGCAAAGATAGGCAAGTAGATAAGTGCAGAATTGATCTTTTTCTGCCTTTCCAAAGTCCTCAAACTTAGATAGCTCTCTTGAACACTTGCTGTAAAGAGCAGTCATGTTACTCTAGGACTGAGCATCACTTTCAGATTCTTGTAGGGAGATTACTTGTTTAATAATTTTGCTGTGCAGCCTTGATTTTATAGGTGGTGACTTAAAAGTTCCTCTCTTTCCTTCTTCCTTCATTTTGTAATGCTGGCAAACTATACAATAATAGCATTGTGCTACAGTGTAGGGGGAAAGTGAAAGTGAAACTGCATGTAATTACAGAAATGGGCAAGTGGTCTAAAGAGCCCCCTTAAAAAAAAAAAAAAAAAGAAAGAAAGAAAAAGGGACTTGATAAGAAATTCTTGCTCACGTATGGGTCTTCACAGACCCATATGCCAAATATCTTTTCATAGTAGATGCACATGGGAAAAGTAAAACATTCTAAACTTGGTTGGTTTTAGAAGGTGCTTCCTTTCTTGAGGAAGAAAAAGAATCAGGTTGCCTTCATAATTTCTACTYTGCCTCCTGTCTTTTCCTTCCTCCTCTGGAAATAGTTTTTTTTACACTGTTGTACAGCATAAGGTGGGGGTTTTTTTGTGCATACTTCTTGCATTTTCTCGTGACAGCTTTTATTATTTTGTTCAAGTGGAATCAATTAATTTGGGGTTGGGAAGCTGATTTTCAGATTAAAATTTTAGGCTCCAGCTCTTGTGTAGTGTGTTTTCAATTAACTTCATTCATCTGAATAATCTGCTAGTTGTTTTAACCCTGGATGCTCTTGTGGACTGAGTATTACTTTTGCAATGAGTATAACTCTCCTTTCTATTTGTTAAGTCATCAGTTTGTTCTTGCCAGTGTTCTTATGTTTCTCTTTAATGGACATGAGTGCAAAATGTTTCTTGGAAACTGTGGGAGAGAGCCTCTGCCCTTGAAATGGGAGAGGAGACAGATTGTAGGAAGGACATTGAAGGACAGCTAATGCAAGGCTTTTCCACCCGTTTCCTTACTGTTAAGTATGTGGATTCCAGTAAAAGTTTAAATGAGGAGAATGAGTCTTCGACCTTTATTCGAGTAAGAAAGCCCAAATGCTTTCTTTCTGCTATTATATATATAAATATATATTTTCTGTTTATATTATAGGATATATTTGGGCTAAAACCTATGTATGTGTTCACATTAATCCATGTGAGTATAACCCATGGCATTGCTGTTGTGATCTTGGTGGAAACTTGCCTTCACAGTGTTGCTAGCCTTTTACGGATGAAACATAGCTTATTATTTTCTTCTTCCTTTGCTTGTGTTGTTGAGAAGTATACACATACGGAGCTTTGGAAACATAGTACTGTATAATAGCTAACTGTCTATTTAGTAAATTGAGAGAGGGAGGCCAACTTGTTGCATTTGGGTTATGTCTGTCAGTCCTCTCAGTAAATCTAATCAGTTCTTTGCTTCTCTTTTATTTGAACGCACCTCAAGGCATGGGAAGGTGGATGGTTGGACTTCAGGCTGGATGAATTATTCTGGCATCCTGCAGTCTGCTTCCTCCCATTCTTTTTTCTAAGAACTCTATAGCCCTTACTTGTCATGTCTTCTACACGTGAGTGCCCTCAGTTAGGCATGCATTTGATCAGAGATGGCATCATCCTCTCCCAGAGAGAGGAATACCTGTATGTTGGTCACAGAACTTGGGGGCATTCAGTAACGTGATGGGAAGAGGTGGTGTATCACCACTTTTTAGTGGTGCATATGTATGAAATTTATACATATATGGAGCTTTATAAATAATGATTTTTTTGAATGTTAGATGGGGCTCTGTTGAAATTCTTTTATCAAAGACTACATTGCAGAACTCTGGATGACATCAGTAAATACTTAGATCATATTGGAAAAACTGCAGTGGAATTGGCTCCTCTGCCGATTTTACTGCTGATCTAAAGTGCTAGAGAGAGCATGAAAGGTTAAGCTTCCTTTGTGAAATCAAAGCTAGTTTGTAGCATTAGGTTCATTTAGAGGTAATTCGAGACTTCTTGTCTGTGTTCTCTTGCAGCTTCTCCATACCTTGTTTCTCCATATTTGTCCAGTAAAACAGGAAATTTGTGTTGTCAGTTACGCGTCATTGTTGTAGACAGTTGCCAGCAGATAGTGATTATCTGATCTATTCGCTTTATATGGGGTACTTCTTTTCTAAGCAAAAAGATGAGGTTGAAGCAAAATGCAAATTTGAGTGTCAGACACCAAAAATACGGTTTCTAGTAAAGAAAATAATGTGCTTTTCTAGAGTGTTGCTCTGTATCTTAAATGTAAAAAGGTCATCAACCTTTTATTAGTTCCTCTAGCTTCACTTGTTTGTCACTAGTACAGTTGTGAAAACTGCATTTCTTACCTGAGACAGTTAACTGGAAAGGTTGAGAGAGGTTTTGCGTCAGGTTTCTAAAGTGAGCAAAACAGCTCTGATTTGTCACTTAAGGTTTAAAAAATGCTTAATAATTGAGACAGTTTTTGTATAATGTATGATATCTATAATGTTTATTGTTACTGACTCCAGAGAGCTGAAAGGGTTTTACTAGAACAACGGTAGTCAGGTTTTGGTTTGGAATTTGACTTAATTATATTAGTTGGCAACATGAACTATATAGCCCCTTTAAATCATAAAAGGTAGAGAATTTTTGCCCTTCACATTAGCCTTTTGAACTGGAGCATTTTTGTAGGGGTAAAAAGACTTCATTTGTGAAGTCATCTGCAAATTTGACTGACAACTTTTAAAGTAGAGGATGAAAAATAATTTCTRTTGTTACTTGAAATCATTTTCTCCAATATCTTGTCCTGACCCTTGCTTTCTGAGTTACAACATAATTTTACGTTATGCTTGAATATTGTTATTTAGATATGTTAATACTTTTAAAATTGTTCGTTGTGGGAAAAAAATCAGAGGAAACTATACTTTTGGTGGTTTATTTGCGTTCTGAAGGTGCCTGAAAGCATATTTACACACAAGGAGATAACTAGACTTGACATGACCTTCTTTGTGTTCTGTGGGAAATATTAGTGCAGTCTGTGTATTTACTCCTATTTGTTGCTAGTCACAGGGTAGCATGGGGTGAGAGACCTCTAGTCTGTGGCGAAGACAGCAGTGGGAATCACAAGCTGTGTTCCAGTAAGGGGTCAGGGAAGCTGGGAGGGGAAGAAGGGGGTTACTGCAGGCTGAGGAAGAGAGGTACCTTCTGGGGCTGAAGGGTAGCAAACAAATTACATACTGACCATTTTAAGAGTGGAAAAGAAGGAAGTGCTATAGGAGCAGTCATGAGACCTGTGATAAGGAAGTACTACAACTTTGTGTGAAAAGTTCTAGAAATAATAGGAAAGTTTGAAAATGTCTAGGTGAAAGTATAAATATGAAATTATATAGTTGAGTCTAGATATTTTAAAGAAGTAAATAATTTTTGAATCAATTGCTTTTAATGCTTTAAGATAGAAATCCAACCATAGTTACAATCCTAGTACTGGACTCAGGAGCACTGGTTTTTTTATCTTATTTATGGGAAGTGACCATTGTTCATGGTATAAATGAATGCTATATTCTGTTTTTCTTTTGACTTCTTCTGGTTAACAACAGTATTTAAAAGTTCATAGTAAGATGTTTCACACCAGTTTTCCCTGTAACATAATCATTATGGACATTTTGTATTTTCTTAGCATTTAAGAAGTATCTGTAAGTTATTTTTGGCAGATTAGGAAAATACAGAAATGTACAGTATTAAACCAAAATTAAATGGCGGTAAGAGTGGCTATGAGTCACTGCTAACAAAAAAAGTTGTAAATAGTCTAGTTTCTGACACATAACCTATATAGGCAAGCTGTGTTACAGCCTGAGAACAGATGAGGTGTAGTACCGAATATTTTATAGCCGCTAGTGTCTCACCAGAGTGTTTGAGAACTATGTCTAAGCAGTCGCTTTGTAACTTTCGTATTTAACTTTACTTTTGTCTTCCTATATTTAAAGTTATATGTGACTGATCCTCTGACTGTGAAGCAAGGTTTTCTACCCTTATTACTAGTTGATTCAGAGTTGATCCCGTTTTCCCTGTGTTAGAGGGGCATGATATAATCTGTCTTATTTGGAGACTGGAAATAAAGGTATCTCATCCAAGATTGCTTGGCCTGACTCAAAGATACAAGTTCTTCTCTGTATATGAAGTTCTACTGTATGTATATTACCTCCTTAATGGCTAATGCTAGAGAAAGGGTTATGGTTTGAGGGTGAAATACATATTGAAATGTTTGCTTTTTTATTTGTACGTTTTTGCTTGCTTTCAATTTTGGGTTTCTATATGTTTGAACAAACAGTAACTTCTATTTCATTTCTCTTTGATTTCAGTATGATGCTTTATACATAATCTTTAAATTTTGGATTGTGTGATCACTTTATTTTGCAATTCTGTCAGTAAGCTTTTTTAAAAAACAAAATTAAATATAGCTCAATATAGAATCCATAGAATTTATAGTGAGCTATTTAATTCTGTAAAAACACACTTTAAAGATTGATCATGACAGTTTGTCAAACATGTCAAAATGTTACTTTTTCTGTATTAAATTTTTGGCTATGTTTCAGGTATTTAGGACATAGCTGTTAATGGAAAATTCATGAGTACAGAATAAGGAGGGCACTCTAAGGAAATGGCAGGATTTTTAGACAACTTCCGATGGCCAGAATGTGAGTGTATTGACTGGAGTGAAAGAAGAAATGCAGTTGCTTCAATAGTCGCAGGTGTATTGGTGAGTCTTGAGAGGAGGTGAATTGTAACTGTGTTGACAAGTTGGGAAGGATGACAGACAGTTCAACTTTTTATTTAAAATGTTGTGACATTTCTCTTCTAATTGCCCCTCAATCCAGTGTATTTCTTGAGTTTTTTTTCAGTGTACTTGTTAGCCAACATTTTATAAGTCATGAGAATCTGCATGATGTCCAGTAATGATATTCCAGTTACGCTGTCTTAAAAAAAAAAAAAAAAARTTTGAAAAACAGTGGATTTTTGGCATAATTAAATATGTTATAGCATTCATGTTTTATATAATTTGTATCTTGTGTATGTTTAAAATCTGGATTCTTGTTCTTGAAGCAGTACAAGGAATTTAGCTGTTCTCTGATATGTAATTTTAACAGAAAATGTGATAATTTCCCAAATACTATTTTGAAAACATCAACATTAAAGTTTATTCAAGCTAACTTATCACAGAACTTGCACACCAAAAGGGTTTAAAACCTGACCTGAAGCTAGTAGCTGTCTAAAATAGTTTATACTTGTTAAACTCGTGTGCACATGACCACTTGCCGTGTTTTGTCTGTCTGTCTCTGTACCCTTCCAGCCTTGTAAATACTGGTTTAATTTTGTTTCACAGTTTTTCACAGGTTGGTGGATAATGATAGATGCTGCAGTAGTTTACCCAAAGCCTGAACAAATGAACCATGCATTCCATACCTGTGGCGTATTTTCAACACTAGCTTTTTTCATGTAAGTCTTTTTATAAAAAAAGTGTTCTTTATTTAGGGAAAAAAAAAAAAACAGTTTTTACTAAGTGATATGCTATGTGATAAAAATTTGAATTACTTTGTTATAAATTACTTTTGACTAATTTTGCAGTACCTTATTGCATGGGAATGTAAAAGTTTTTGTTTGTTTGCTAATATCTGTGGCCTTTGTTTCTAATAATAGTTCGTTCATTCATTGTTCCTTCTTCCCCTATCCTCTTTTTAAGGTGTTTAAGGTAAATTGCTTTTCCTACACGCTTTGATTGAATGTACGAAAACAGACCTTCCTTTATGCAAGTGGCCTTTTAAAATCAGTACTCCAGTTCTTGAATCGAAAATTCTGTAATGTCCAATTGCTTAGCTGAATTTACAAACGTTAGACTGCATCTATTGCTGCTTTTAAATAATTTCTGCAGCTGTTTCTCTGGTCCAAAACCTCTTCAACTGGTAGAGGTAGTAGTAATACATCCATGTTATAATCTAAACATGTAAATGTGGCAAGATTTCAGGAAAAATAATAACTTTGACTAAATCACATGAYACTGGAGGAAAAAAGACTCTTGGATATGCAAGGCCTTATTAGTGCTTGGTATCTGAAAGCTTTTGGGTTTTTTTCAGCCACATAACTTATTTTAAGAAAACGTATTGTCTCTCCTTACAGAGCATGTCTCACTTTATCTATGGTGCTCACTCTGAAGGAGAGGAATGAAAAAGTACCTTGTATCGTGATCAAAATAGCTCTCTGTTAGTGGCTATAATTATTCCTGTGAAGTGGCTTTAGATGTTTTAAGAACTTAGATAGCCAAAAAGTGACTGGGAATAATTCAGTCACTAAAAAAGGCAATAAAGATCTTTCAGCTTGCATATCTGTTAATCTAAAAATTTAAGTGAAACTTATGTAAGGATGTGGGGGCTTATTTGAAATCCTTCCATTAAGGGATGTGCTGTTATACAAGGAAGACTTGCTAAGTAATTTTCCCAGAATTTGTCATATCTTAAAAAATGCTAGCTTTTTACTTTGAATTGATTTTCTAATAACTTGAAGTGTATACACTTTTTTTTTTATTAATAGGATAAATGCTGTATCAAATGCACAGGTGAGAGGAGACAGCTACAGTGACGGATGTTTAGGAAGGACAGGTAAATTAATTCACTTTAAAATCTTACTGATTTGCAAGATTGATTATTTAAGTKTTGCTTAAATAAATAATAATCAGAAGCTAAGGATTAGGAGAGAATTTCTGTTAAGTTAATTTCTTTACAAATTTAATACTTGGATATAAAGTCTGAATTCTTTAAAAAAGTGAACTTAGGAAAACTAGACTTCTCTATAGGTTGAATACCTAAACTTTCCTCTGCATGTCTCTATAGCTGTTGAGAGAATGTATCACAGAAATGCTGTTCTTTTCTGTACGTCACCCATTTTATGGTGTCTATGGACCTATTCTCTTTCCACTTCCATTTGTAATTCCCTCACAATTATTTTCCCGTGTGGATCCTAGCGTCTGTTTTCATACTATCTGCAGAATGCTCATCTGTAAATCTGGCACAATTTACTGATTCTGAGCTGGCTTGTGATGCTGTCGTACACTTCATTCATAAATCTGTATGGAGAGAACCTTTGCATAAAAATTATTTTACTTTCCCGTGAGTAAGCAGGTTGGTTATTTTCAAYGTCGTCACCTTCCTTTTGCAGAAGGCAATGTCTGAGTATGGTAACTGTCACCTGTCTTGAAGATACCTCTCTAAAGTAAACACAGGAAGGATTTGGGTTTTGTACCCTGTTGAAACGCTGTCCTTACTTCAGAAATGATACAGTTTGGAGTCCCATGTAGTTAGTCCGCTTCAAGTTTTGTTAAATGGTGGAAATTAGAGCTTGTGCCGTAGCTCTTCATTACAGATGAATGGAAATATCTGGGAATTTTTTTGCTCCCTAAAATACAGGGAAATGAGCTACTCCCTGTTGTATTAAAGGAGGCAGAATTTGGTTTATCTTGTCCTTGATGCATGCTTTAATCCTTTCCATTTGGACCTTCAGAGAGGTAACATTGCACTGTAATAGAGTACCCTGGATTGTCTGTTACTGTGGATAATACAATACAGGGTTCTCAATGGTTTTAATATTTCCTGCAGGTGCTCGTGTCTGGCTCTTTATTGGCTTTATGTTGATGTTTGGTTCACTCATTGCTTCAATGTGGATTCTTTTTGGAGCATATGTTACACAGAGTAAGTTTCCTTCTTGATTAGTTTTAGTGAAGAGATGGGTTTTGCTGCTGTTCTGGTCGTCACATGTGGTGCAAAGTATTCTGCTCCAATTTGATATCTATCCTGTGATACGGCAGCCTGTTTAGGAGCTGTTTTTCATTTTTTACTTTACAATGTGAATCTGAAAATCTAGAGGGCCATTCCTAGTTACTTTTTCTATGGATTTTAGTGAATGATGCTTGAGGGGATTGAAATGAGGAACTACCACTATGAACTGCTTCAAACAATTCAWGTAGAGATTTTATGTCTATTTCTGTCTAGGTATACACAAAAACATTTATATGTGTATATCTATAATATGTGTAATACGTATATTTTATATGTTAAAAACCAAACATATGAGTAGATAACTGTGACTAATTCAGGAATTATTACTAAGCTGTGAAAATGTGTAACCTGGAATTTGCTTGCTTTTTTTTTTTAATGACAGATATTTAAATAAAATTGAAAGAGACTTCACYGAAGTCTAAAATCATTAAAAATATTATGGACTCTGGTTTTAAGGTTTATTTTTACATGTAGAAAAATATTTTTGTTATAAACTGGGAGGCAGAAGACTCAAAAGAATGGAAATGTGGTCTGTTCTTGTCAGAGCAATACCATCTAGTTTTGTAATCTGTGAGACTGAGAGTGATACTAAGAATAATGTTTTGAAATAGTTTTTCTAGTACAAAAGAACTTAATATTTCCTGTATTATTTACCTTGCAGACACTAATGTTTACCCCGGATTAGCAGTGTTTTTCCAAAATGCATTGATATTTTTCAGGTAAGTAATCTGGGGAAATTTCCCTCCTTCCAAGTGAGCGTTACACTTAGTTCTTTATGTACACTTAGGTACCCATAGAAAATAAGTTTTAAAAGCCAGAGGCTGACACCACACTTGATCTTAAACAATGTGGAGCTTGCTACTTTCAGTGCAGGACCCCCTGGGATTTCAGTGTTACCCACCCTGAGCTTTCCTCCATGAGGAGAATGGCACACAAGACAGACACTTCTAATGTCACTGAGTTAACTGATATTGTACAGGGAACTGATGTGATGTTATTCACTTCATGAACTAATCCAACTATTTCTTAAAAACTACTTTTTTTACTCTACTGCTTTTTTTCACCATTGTTTGCTCCAGTACTTAGAAACAATTCTTCATTTATCACCTCTTATCCTGTGAGAGGCTCTTTCTTCCCCTCACGTTCCCATTAGTGCAGCTCTTTCTGATCCAATTGAATTTACGGCTCCAGAACATGGATGACCAAGGGGGCAGACAGTATTCCAGGTGAGATATTATCAATGTTCAGGATACTGGCAATAATGTTTTCATCTGCATACGTCAAGTAGCTTGCTGTGCATCCTGGGAGCACAGTTATGGTTCCTGGAGGGACATTGATTTGTGCTGTAGACAGTTTAAGATTCTAATGTTCCTATTCAAATGACCTTTTGCATCTTACATATGACCTTATTTATTTATGCATCTATTTATTTTTCTTTAGTACTCTGATCTACAAGTTTGGAAGAACAGAAGAATTATGGGGATGAGAGATCAAGGATAGCATTGTCTATTCCATAGTGGCTATGTTGTACTCTGTATGTAGATATATTTACATTTATTTGTTCTCATTTTGCTTTCTAAATCATATGAACTAAGACAAATTACTGTTTCAGTAAGAAGCTCCCTCTTTTCATAGGAAAGTTTTGTGAATATGTACATATGACTGTATATATCTTAAAAAGGGAAAGTCAGGCTTTCTTTCTGAAATCTTCAGGTTTATTTCTTCAAATACATGGCTTTCCATCAACCCTTAAAGACTTCCAGATTTTCACATGTGAGAGAGACTTCAGTGGAACTACAAATGAATGAGCAGGATAAAGCCTGTACCCTATAAAAGAATTTGACTTTTATGCATGGGTAAGCTGTAGCTCATTTTACAAGGGTAGACAGCAGGGGCTAATTGTATACCTGAAGCAGTAGAGAGCTTATGGAAGTAGCCCAGCTAAGCCTGTAATGAGGGTGAATTCTATTGTAGGAGGTAAAAGTTGATTTCAAGAATTTTATAGAACTGCTCAGAAAAAGTAGATTTTTTTTAATTATTTTTTGTAAACAGCAATGAAATTTTTAACAAGGCTCTGTATTAAGCAGATTCTGCATGGCAAATGGAATTGTTCTTGACTGYTGACTGCTGTAGCACAAATGAAATTTGGTAGCAGCATGGCCCTTGTAGAATTATCTCATGCTGTTCTGTATAATAGACACTAATAACCACTTACTGTATTTACTAATACTAAAGTAAAAAAAAACTCTGAAGCTGATGCCAGTCATCCTTAAGGAACGTAAAGAACAAATGAGAGTCAGACTAATATCTTTAACATTATGTCAGCATACATTTTCTTCAAAGAAAGATTAAATGTACGGTTATCCTGCTACCTATTACTTTTTGAATAGAAATAGTGAGCATTTCAAATGGGGATATAATAGAAATGTATTTATTGCTGTAGTATTTCTAAAAAGCTAATGATCGTACTATTCTTAGTTTTAGGACTGCCTCTTGCCCCAGTTAAAAATTATTTATTTCCTAAATTTGCTGGACACTTTATGGAAATGCCTCCATTGTTGAAATTCAGTTTCTTCTAGCAGCAGTATACAGAAAGGGAGAACATTAATGTTTTATAGCTTTGGACTGATCTTGTGTATATACCTCTTGCTCTTGGTGACTTCCTTATCTTATGCGTTTTATGTGTTCCTAAAGCAGTTAACTCTACCTTGTGTCTAAAAGGTTTTATAATTTTCCATGTATCAAGATAGCTGATCAAATGGTATTAAACTTAAGAATGTAACTTATGTGCATGGTTATGTATACTGTTAGTCATCTAATTACTCCCTTGTGGGAATCTTTCCAGTGGACAGAATATGAAGCAAATACTGCAGCTGAAATTGTTCTACTGGCTAGACTAACTTCTATCCTGATTTCACCATTCTGCAGTGAGTTACGATATATTCACTGGTGTTTATCATAGCATTGTACATAAGTTGTCTGTTTGCCATTTTCTGGAATTACAACCAATAAACTTTATCTTATGTTCTCAAAATAGCGTATAAATGTCACAAGATAATTTTGCAATTGTATTCTATTTAATAGCTCCAGTAATACTGGCCTTGAAGCAAGTCTTACACCAGCTAATAATTAAATGTAGTTGTTCTTGTTTTCCTGCCTGTCAGCTTCTCGTTACTGAGCTTGTGAATGTATACATTGGCTTGTTTACTAAGTGACAAACAAGTGTAGCTTAGTACTAGTCCCATTTACAGTATCTTACAGCTGACACTTGAACAGCATAAGCAGAGGTAAGTGTTTAACACTGGAGGAATGCTTCCACGGTGCTTTAATAGAAGTTTCCACTTAAAACAGTTTTCTTAATAGCACTGGCAGGGAAGGAGCTCCTTTCTGAGGTTATCTGCATTTCCCATCAAAGCTTGCTTGCTTCTGATTATTTCTTGACTATCTCTTCCGGTTTTAGAGAATTGGTATGGTTATGCTTACTTATTATACAGCAACTAAGCAGAAAAAAGGCACAACTTATTTTGAGGATGTAGCTTTTGCAGCCTCTTAAGCTCCAAACAGGCATAGTGCAGCAACCATCCAGACTTTATTTGGAGTCACAGAATCACAGAATGGTTGAGGTTGGAAGGGACCGCTGGAGATCATCCAGTCCAACGCCCCTGCTCAAGCAGGGTCACCTAGAGCATGGTAGACAGGGTTGCATCCAGGCGGGCCTTGAAGATCTCCAGAGAAGGAGACTCCACAGCCTCTCTGGGCAACCTGTGCCAGTGCTCCGTCACTCTCACAGGGAAGAAATTCCCCCTCATGTTCAGGCAGAACTTCCTGTGCTTCAATTTCTGCCCATTGCCCCTTGTCCTGTCACATGGATCAACTGAAAAGAGTTTGTCCCTGTTCCCTTGACACCCTCCCTTCAGGTTCTTGTACACGCTGATAAGATCCTCCCTCAGGCTTCCCTTCCCCAGGCTGAAGAGGCCCAGCTCTCGCAGCCGTTCCTCATAGGACAGATGCTCCAGACCTCGGATCATCTTCGTAGCCCTACACTGGACTCTCTCCAGTAACTCCATGTCTTTCTTGTACTGGGGAGCCCAGAACTGGATGCACTACTCAAGATGAGGCCTCCCCAGGGCTGAGTAGAGGGGCAGGATCACCTCCCTTGACCCGCTGGCAACACTCTTCCTAATGCACCCCGAGATACCATTGGCCTTCCTGGCCACAAGGGCACATTGCTGGCTCATGGTCAACTTGTCATCCRCCAGCCCTCCCAGCTCTTTCTCTGCAGAGCTGCTCCCCAGCAGGTCAGCCCCCAGCTTGTACTGGTGCCTAGGGTTATTTCTCCCTAGGTGCAGGACCCTTCACTTGCCCTTGTTGAACGTTAGGAGGTTCCTCTCTGCCCAGCTCTCCAGCCTGTCCAGGTCTCTGAATGGCAGCACAGGCCTCTGGTGTGTCAGCCACAGTGACCCTATGCTTACTTTTACACCATAAGTAGTTCCACCACAGACCAAGATTGCTAGGGATTGCTCATTTTAGCTAATGCTTTGACTTCCTGTGAGTGGTAATTGTGGAGACAGATAGATAACCTCTGAATTACATTTAACAGAAGGGTTTTTTTTTTTTTTGTTGTTTTTTTAACTTTGGCCTTTTTGTGCAACTGTAAGAAATATTAAATATAATCATTTCAGAAGTCTATTACATTTTTTTTTACTTAGGAGGCCAGGCTTAATCTGCAAATTGTATGTTGTATTGGTAAATGTTTGCAGGTATTTTAAAACTGCTTTATTTTGGAAGCTGATACTTAGAACCTCTGTTGTGCACATAGGCTGCTCCTCTCAGGAGTCTGTGGTTCTTCATTTGTTTACATCATAGTATTGAAAAAAAATATGGGCGAACTAAGAGCAAGTGGATAGTATGCAACTTCTGGCCAACTTACAAGTTCTTGTCAGACTTAAATTATGCCCAAGTCTTCAGATAACTCACTGCCTTGGCATGTTGCCAGATCACAGGTGATGAGAGGAGTACTTCTTCAAGGAAATAACTTCATTAAAAACATTACTGATTTTCATGTGTCTGTTGTATATTCCCAGAAGGGGTGGAACAGCTTTAGCTCAGATAAGTGAAAGCTATGGCRTGTCTGTTAACAGCTGCCTCAAAATAAGTTGAACAAATCACTTGCAAATAATTAAGCATAATTATTTTATTTCATTTTTAAATAAACAGAGTTAGTGGAATAAAAACAAATTTTATTGTGTAAGAATTGGTAAGTTCTTTTTCTTTGATTTCTTCTATTAGCAGGTATTTTCCAGACTCCACTGGGAGGTGGAAAGGTTTCACCTTCCTGTCCATTCCTTAGCCAGTTGTGCGGTAGCCTGTATTAAGTCTTACTGCTTCTGCTTCATGGGACTCAAAACAAAAGTTCAACTTTCCTTTTGTAGCACTAATACAAAAACTACTACTAGTTTTTACTACTAGTACTAGTAGTTTTTGTAGCACAAAAACTCTTAGTGTCTGGTAATTGTTCATACATTTCATACAAATGCTAAGCAAACTGTATTTTGAAGTTCATTCTTGCCATGAAGAACAATGTTATTTCTCCGCAGGAGCAAAAGATTAATGCTTCTTATGAATGCATTAGGAGGCAGTTATCAAGGGTGGAAGGGGTGAACTGTCCGGTGCCTTTCTTGGAGTAGTTCTTTGCACAAGTTCACTCTGAGGAAGGTAAAGTACAGTCAGATTCTTTTTAGACTGTCATTTTTATCTGGAGGGAAGAAGTAAAAGCCACAGAAGACCAAGTACTTAAACTGATTCAAAAAAGGATACTGGGGTCRATATAACACTTGGTGCTAAGACAGAATTCACAAATAAGGCAAATAAAAAAAGCTACTATAAAAAGTAATTCATGGTGCAAACAATTCCAGGTTATATTACATCCTACCATAAAGTGCCATATTTCTCAAAGCTTTATTATAGCTTGGGAAAAAAGTTTTATTACGACGATGTCAATGTAACTGTTTCCATCATGTCTTCTTTGTTATATGGCTGTTTAGTGTTCATTTCACCTTTGTGTTCCACCTTCTATATTTCTCCTGGAGAATGCAGTTGCTACTGTAGTACAGCAGAAGCCATTTAAACRAAGCCTGAGGTTCCACAGTATTCTCAGGAAGCAAAATCTTGCTCAAGATTCAGCAAGGACAGTGCTTCGTCCAKAGTTTGGTCTGCTATCAGTAGCTGGGGAGTGCCACTTAGTGGCAGGAGGTGCTGCAAGACTGAGTACAGGTGTCTCACTAGAATACCATTTAAGTTAGTTCACTTTCACCGGAGCTGCAGGGGGGATGAGCTTTACCCTCTGCACTGCCATCACATTCCTGGCTTCTTTCTCCATTACACACAACAAATAAGGAATCACAGGGATCTTCCTCGATGCAATTCTCCAATGCCTCTAAAACAGGCATGCTGGGATCTTTCAAATACTGGAAGAAGCCAGAAACAACAGCTTAGGTTCCATCCAGCAAACAGATATATTAGAAATTACAGAGACAGGTACCACCTGTCCACCACCATTTCCACTACCTACAGGCAAGTTGCTTTAGACCTGAATTCTCAAAGATGGCTGCTAAATGTGTATTTCATCTTTGTCTTCCCTGAAACTACACTGAACAAGGAGAACTGAAAAAGTTAATAATAATACCTGCAAAGCTACCTTCTTCTTTCTGTGAAAAAAAAGAACATGCAAACATCCATTTAAGTGAGTTAAAGCTACCCAGCATTTCCTAAATTTTATAATTTAATCTTTGGATAATACTCTCTTTCACATCAGTTTAAGCAAATGCCTACTAGATAAGAACAAACCACACACGTGWACTATGCTGCTGGGGACATATGCTAGAAATGCAAGCTATTAGTTGCTCAGGTTCTTGTAACTAKTCTGAAACAGCAGTGGGACAAATAAGGTACAACATTATGCTCTGTGCAGTGTAAGGCAGCTCAGATGTGCATCTTTTAGTAGTACCAGAGAACTCTACTGGAATTATTTTTTTTGCTTTGTTGCACCCTCCCCATCCCAAGTCATCAGCTTTACTGCATATATAATTGTTTTGAGCAAAGGAAGGAAGGTTAGAAAAAAGATGCAGACCAGAGAAAATATTTCCTATTCCTCTTGACACTCCATATAATTTCTTTATTACTAAAATCATTCTGTGTTTCAAGGGGAATTAAAGCTATTCACCTCTTCATATGCTAAACCAGAAAAACTTAGTATTAAATGTTTTTCCCTGATTAAAAAAAATGTCCAGAATACAGACACTTTCACATTATTACATCACAGCATTTTAATTTTACCCAAAAGCTTGTTCCCTGCTGTAGGACTGGCTGAGACAGGGCTGCAGTTCCGAYCATGCGTGTCATGGGACAAAATTAGCCCAGGTTTCAATTAGGACATCACCGTTTCATCACAGCAGGGATGATGAGCAACAGAATTATCAGGTGACTTAAAAACATTTCATACAGAAGCCTCAAACACATATTCAGGACATAAGTGAACTGTGATTTGGCTTTCTGTGAAGGTGTTTCTGTGTTAGAACTGTTTCCTGTAACTCAGATGCTGAAAACTTGGTTCTTTCTTTTACAGAAGCATCTATGTGTTTTCTGAAAATCTAGAATAGTATATAAGAAACTGCCTTACAAYAATTGGTATTTTTTACTAATGGAAGTTACTTTAAGAGGAGAAGCCCCAGACCAGCTGATCCCATTTAAAAATATATATTTAGAAAATCATATATATTTGCTGATTTTCTCTCTTTTGTTATCAGTATTTTGCCTGAAGCCAGGCTCACCACTGCTCAAGCATATCTACTTCTGCTGTGTTTTTTCCAAATTAATTATTCCAGAACATGTGATTATAAACTCTAATGGGAAAGAAATAAGAGAGTAGATGAATTAATTCTTGCAGTCCTTTGCATAAAGTGTGCACTGTTTTAGTGCACTGTACAAGGACTTTTTTTTTTCCTACATAAGATATACTTTGCTTGGCATATGACATGRCTGTGTTCACTGAAGTCCTGATAAACTGGAAATGGAGGTAAGCATGAAGAGAGAAAATGATTTGCTCAAGGTTCTGCAGAAAGACTAGGTTCATTCACTCATATTTTTATTAAAATAACAGCGTGATACAAAGGATTACGCTGATACATAGATATATACGGCCAAAGAAATAAACCTCAAAAAAACCCCACAAGTACAAACTTTTTTTTAAGTATGAAAAATATGCTGAACAACAACTTCTAAATATAAAAACCCTTTCCTTAAAGGCTACTTCCTGTTTAAGTACTAAAAAGAGGAACAGGACTGAAACAWCATCGTTTAGTGCAGAAATGTGTGAGCTGCACAGATAAAAAGTCCCAGTTTTGTATCTGAGAATTACATAAAGCTACAGGAAAAAAAAAGAACATTTCCTTAGACAGTCTTCATTCTACAAATTAGTCCTTGCTCTTAAAATGATCAGTGTTCACTTTTCAATATTTTATTTCTAATCAGAGACCTAAATCCTAAGTACACGTTCTGTAGCACACAAACCCTTTTGCTTGAAGTGAACTGTTTCAGACCTGATTCATTAGAGAAGCGAATACACAAGGAACAGAATCTTACTCCAGTTTCATCACGAGAATATAGCAGTATTTGTATCTTAGTACAACAAATAAAAATTACAGTTAAGTAAAAGAGGAATAAAGTGGAATATCATGTATTAGAAAAGTAGTATTTCATACTAAATCAGCAACTGACTATATCTAAACAGAAAGGCTGAAGAAAGACTTCTGTTAAGCTACAACTAGTTTTATTTACATTTAGTCCAAGCTCATCACTGCCTTGTGCAGGGGGGAAGAGTAGGGGGAAAATAAGTCTACACATACCTCTTCAAAGTGTGATGGGATTTTGAAAGGTGGCTGAGACCAATATTTAATTGTGTTGTGGTATCTCCACATAAGAAACAAGCCAACTATCACAAGAATTACAAGAAATAAGATTAACAGAAATATTAGTATAATATATCCATTTCTGGTTGCCTCTGAAAAAAAAGGAAAAAAAAAAGTTAGGTTCATATTTACACAACATCACATGTGTAGCAAATTTCAGCTTATTACACAATGCTTGACAAGCTAATAAAGTAGAATTTCTAAGGTTGAGATCACAGCCCTACTATGTAGAAGAAATCTAAATACCCATGTTCAGGAGTTGTTTGTTCTGTGACTCTGCATGGAAATAACCAGCTGCAATGAGCTGCTCCCCCTTACACGCAAGCCTAAGGCCACCTTCTCCAGGCCTTGCCAGCAAGGCAGAGACAGAGCTGGAGGAATCGCAGCTGCTGGGCAGAGGGCAGGCAGGGAGTGCAACCCGCTCCTTGCCCGCAACTTTGTCAGCAAGGTGCCACTAACACCAGGGGCTTTTCTTTTGCAACAGGCAAAGCAAGTATCGCTGTCTCCAGCGGCACAGAGCGCGGGCTGGCACTCAGGTACTTTCGAGGTCAGCTCCTTCCGGGTAACAGCAATTGTTTTCACCTACACATCTTTGGGCATGTTCAAAGCATGCTAAAGATGCAGCTCACCTGTGTGCCAGTGGTCAGAGGGATTTGAGAGAGGGAGAAATTCTTATTTTGTAGCTGCCTCCTCTTTCCCACACCCCATCTTATATCTAGTACAAACACACAAAGCTCAAAAATATCAGAGAAGGGGAAACAGGCCAAAGACAAGAAGGACGTGCCTGTCTTGCAGGAAGAAGCCACTGAGGGACTGAGGATTTCTCAAGAATAACACTGTCTCTTTCACCCATATTTTCACCTAAACACCAAGTATTTGTTTTTGTTTTACAGGTATTACTTCCTACAGGAAAAAAAAAAAAAAGGTCTTTGACTAACCTAAAGTATTTCTAAAGCAAAGACAAAGGGAAAAGTAAAACACAGACCTTAAATTATTGATTAAAGCCTCATTATTATTTTGCTATTAATGACAACTGTGAGCTACTATCAGTGGTACCCTCTTAGCCCTCCTGGCAAATATGCTCATATAACTGACTAGTTGTACCATCCAAGACTCATGTCCTCCACCCATTCCATTATGTATAAAAAAAATATTAACAAAATCAGATTTATACCACTGACTGTAGTTCTGTAACACTCTGGGACACTTGGTAGTCCAAGTTTCTGGAGATTTGGCTGTATCATAAATTCTACATGCACTTCAAAACAATATAGTGTCAATTCCTTTAGATTTTGAATTTTGAACAGCGTATTGCTCATCTTCATCTCCTGTTTTAAAAAAAAAAAAGCAAGTATTACTGTAAAACCCACAGAGCTGCGTTCAATACAATTCCCCTCCGCATACCTAAGTTTCCTATGCAATAAACCCACAGATTTTATTTTCATAATTCAGCGTTCCCTAACATGTCAAGAGAGCAGTGGAATATATTTGAACTTTCCTATTTTAATGGATTTGAAATCTTCATTGTTTTTAAATGAAATGAAGTCTGACCATTTAAAACCATCTGCAAGGACACAAACAGCAAAGGCATGAAAACTGCTGCAAGGTCTCATTTGATGCACAATATCCCACTAGGTACTTTATACACTGCTTCTCTAACACCTCAGGCAGTGAAAGCAATATAGGAAGGTAGAGGGAAAAACAAATCATGAGAAGTGTCTCCACCTTCAGAGGTGGCTGATGGAACCCTAGTTCAGCAAAGTCTCATCTCTTCCTACCGAGTAGGAAAAGAGCTGATGGACAGAACAAATTCAGTCTCAACATGGCCCCCACAGTGTTTTTTGTGAATTTTTACCTTTAAGAGGCTAGGATAACAAGCTCAGTGAAGCCTGAATAACCATTCAAGAGAGACCTCTTGTCTGAATGCCAAACATGAAAGTTTTTTATATATGTCAGGAAAACATACATTTTTGCGAGAGAGGAAGGAAGTGGGGGCTTTTCAGATTTAGCAAGATCCTTTGAAACAAGAAGTTTTAAAAATAAAAATAAATAATTAAACTTTTTCTGCTTCTGTTTTTTAAATTTTGTAATGCTGTTCTTTTAATTCTCTCTTTTTCTCTCTTTTTTTTTTTTATGTAACTTATTTTCTACCCCACAAGGCCAGTCAGTCTAGACCACATTCACCCATTCTCAAGGACGGCAAAATAAGCACACAGTGAGACAGGGCAAAGTTTCAGATTGATCAGGGACAGCTGCTCATCCCAGCTGTATCCAACACATTTCTAATAGCTCTTGCCTTTCTCTACCCTATGAGCACAGTCAACATTAGACCCAAGCAGCCAGTTAATGAAGCTGCTGGAACAAACAAGCCCAGCACAGGAAAGGTGGGAGGGTATTTCAGAATCTTCCAAATTGCTCAAACTTTGGAATCTAAACGCCATTTTAAAACCAACTTTGCACTTTGTGGACTCTCCCCTTTAATCTGCAAAGATGTGGTTTAACCTTGACTTCATATGGAGGAAAAGAAATGTTTTTTAAAGTTTAGTAATACATGCAATACTTGAGACAAGACCAGATTAACTTCTGTTCAAGTCACCAACTGCTGACCTTTGCTGTTACAAAAAAGAAATCACATTACAGCTTGCTTCCTCCATTTCTGCTGTTTTGCCAAGAGACACTGACTCATCTCTCTCAGGCGCAGAGACATTAAGAACAAAATAAATTAGAATTCTTACTTTTTTAGTGGTACTTGTTGCATTCTCCCAGTAGAACACATGATACTGAAGAAAGTCACCTAGTTCRGATCCAAAAGGGGGTATAACACTAATGAGAAGCGAGTCAGAGCTTACAACCACACTGTTCACTTTAGGGGGTCCTATAATAGCTGAAAACAAACACAGAAAGAGCAGTGAACCACTGGGATGCTAAACACCTCACTGCAGCTGTGTCCAGCTTTATTTTGGTACACTCCGCAAACCTGCTGAATATCTATTTTCTTGAGGAATGGGTATACAGTATTTGCTTATCTACTTAACGCATTTAAAACATCTAATATATTAGAAACCTTAAGAAAAAGGCTTGAAAGCATGCATGAAATTAGATAATTGAAAGAACCATTTCCAGTTAACTTTCCCTGGAAATTAAGTAAATATCCACGAGAACGTAGCTGAATCTCTTTGTACTTAATGGTGATATAGTTTTGTTTAATTTTTCCTCAAATAGCTAATTCAGCCACATAATTCCAGGTTCTCTAATAACATCTATTTGGGTCTAATTAGACTGGAACAGGAATCACTAGTTTTCTTCCCCCTGCTTTGATTTCTCCATTTGTCCTATAGGGTAATGGACAACGACTTCCTTTTGTGAAGTGCTCTGACATCTAAATCATGAAAAATATTGTGCAAGTTACTATTATTCCTAATTCTACAAGAGACTTTTTATGTGATCACAAGTAATTTAACCTTTTAATCTTGATTTCTTTCAATGGTTAGGCTTACCAGTGTTTGTAAAACAGTCCAGTATCTCAGAACAAAACACTTGCCCTTTGCATACCGGAGAGGGGAGAATATTAACGACAAAAATCAGTTAATTCTTACATGTAATCACTACTTCTTTTGCCTTGTTTAAAAAAAAAAAAAAAACAGCAGATCCTGCTCTGTCTACTCTTGGAGAAAAACAGCCCTGTGATTTTTATGTTGGTACAGAAACTTCCGCTTCTTTCTACTTCCTGTCTCTGTACAACTGCAAACACTTTCTTGGGTGAGACATGAGTCTCCTCCATGGGGTACTACTGCAGGACAAGCACCTCTTTCCTTCTCCAAGAGAACTGATCTGAGCAACAAATAGCCCAAGTAGCCCAAAGTCTTGGCCTCTACAAATTGATCTTGAGGCTGGTCACACAAGAAGAAACATCCAGTGCTTCTCTCGCTCCTTTGAGAAGAGATGCACAAACACCACTCTCCCCTATCAAACCTGTCCTTGGTCTTATATTCCCATTCACACAACGCCTTTCTAACCCCCTCAAGGATCCTACTCCCCCTACACAAGCAATTCTGCATCACAAGGTAGCAATACATCAGTTGTAGCCTTTAATTCAAGATTCAGGCAATTCCTCATCCCCACACTCTTTACTACTGGAGAAAATTCAAGAATTAGAACTGAAGTCACCAGGGAAAGTATCATGCTATTCACAGGATGTACCACCATTGCTCCTCATGAGGTAAGGCAGAATCTGAACTAAAGAGTTAGTAACACCTTTCCTCAGCTTTGTTATTATTTCAGAGGCATTTTTAACTCAACATTTATCTCCTCCTAGTCCTGAAAGTAGCCACAATCACACAAAGAGCAAATCTTCATAAAGAAGAACCGCACACTTGTTTACACAGACATCAAATTAATTCCTAGTTTACCAGTATGTTACAAGTTCCTCTTCCTGGTGAAAGGAGAGATGCTAACACCACTACAGAGGAAGCAAGTACACAGAGACCTTGTTATCTTTGTTAACCAACACCCACAGTTCTCTCACTTGGCTTCTGTACACAATAGAGTCAAAAAAGCCTAGAACAGACAAGAAACATTTTTCATAGAAATCTCCTTAGAGAGACTCAGTGAAACCATAGAGAACACTTACTGTTTCTCTCCGCCACAAATGGATCTGATTCCACCCAGTCAGAAACCATTTGCCCTAACTCAGCCCTCACACGCAAAGTAATAGTCCAACGCCGTTCATTAAGTAACGGGGGGAAGTTGCATTCAGTCTGAGTAATACGGGTGCAGTTCATCTCATCCCACTGGTTAAAGGCCCCTCTGCAATACAAAACAAATCACAAACAAAGCATCAGCAAAACAGTGCAACTGTCAAAGCTCCAAAATACAATCTTTCCCACCTAGCCAACTTCTGTTAAAAATAATGTTACAAGACTACCACTTTTCACGCAGGTTTATTCCACAGCCCTTTCAACCCCTGCAACTCTTCAGTAGCTAGGAAGACTAAAATTTGCTAGAGAGAATTCAGTAAGGCTAGAATTATACAGGAAACTATGCAACATTACTGTGTGCTCTTGGCATCCTCTTTGATCTGGATGAAAAGGCTCCATCATCTTGAGATTTAAAGTATAAAAAAAACATTAAGAGCAGTTCACATCAGCATCAGAAAAAAGTTCAAACACTGTGTTTAGAGCAAAGTTTAAAACAAGCCAGAATATCCAATGGAATCCATGAAAAATACCAACTGAATTGCCTCAGGGAAAAAAAAAATGAAATGAAGTCTTAACTCTTTTTCTTAGTTCAATGGGAATACAACAGGCTAAAGGATTCTCAGTCTTGAGAAACTCTCTCCACATATACATAAGAACAGCTGCAATAAGTCATTTTTTCCATTTGTATGCTTGTTCATTTTTAGCATTCTTTTTAAATACTAATTCTGTTACTGGATTAGAACAAAAATCAACTTGTTATTTTAGAACTATTTACTTACGTTTTAAAGTGGACTGTATAAAACACTGGACCTCTATCCACTTTAACAGGAGACCACCTCAATGAGCTATGGAAGTTATAGGAATAAACCATCACACTTTGTGGTGCTGGTAAATGGAAAGATTCTAAAATAAGAGAAACAAAAATAATTACTAAAACATTCAAGTACAGAGTCTCCAAATTCTATTACCATGTATTACATTTTAGCTGCTTTGCAGGCAGTGACATTCCTCCGCCTTATTCCATTTCTAAGTGCACTAATACCAGTATATTTAAATCCCTACTATCCACAAAACACTGAACTGCAACTTACAGCTTTTATTTATTCTGTTCAGGCTATGGCACAGAAAGTACCTAGTCCAGCACTTCAAAGGAAGGCTGAGAAGTTATAGGCAAAAAACCCAAGGAATTCACCTCCCAAGCCCCATAAAAATCTCCTATGAAGCTGTAAATTATGGTCCACAGCCATTAAAAAAAAAACATCTATTTTGTGCCTGTCTCTCTTACACTTTACTATGTAAATTCAGACCACACTTTTCCTGACACCTGCCTCTTGATAACTTGTTTGAACAAGCTGACGTCACTTTGTTGAAACCTGCCTAGAAACAGCTGTGGAAAGGGCCTTAAATATTTACATATACACAGTGCATCCATTCCACTTTCAAACATTGACACAACTTAGAGTTTGTAACAGATTTCACAGTGCGAAGAAGGACAGGAATCTCTGTTAGAGGCGTACTTTCTATTAGCGATAGAAATTCCCACCCAAATTTGGCCACAGGATAAACTACTGGACATGAGGGAAGGCTAAGACCACACGTGCTCTCAAACAGCTTTGCAGGAAGTGAGCAACATGGAAGCTGAGCGCAAAGAGAAGGTCCTCTAGGACTGGAGACTACCCACTTCTCTGCTGACCAGAGCAGTGCGGAGGAGCAAGCTGTCTGTTTTGACTATAGCATGGCCAAAGGCCAGGCATTGGCAGGGGAGGTGGGAGGAGGAAGACGTCAGAGGGAGCCAGGATGGGCTGGCAAAAGGAGAGAATTGGGACTGGGAAAATCAAGTAAGGAAGCCAACTGAGAAGTAAGATAGAGGAGAGCTGGAGAGAGACGTTAGCTGACAAAGAGGGAAAACAGTAGGCTGGAATACCAAAAACACAAACTACAACAAGGGGACTGATGACAAGGAATTGGGAGAACCGAAAGAGAGAGACTAAGATTACAACAAGCAGCCTAGGGTGAAAAAGAGGAGAATACAGTCATCAAATGTCTTTTAAAGCCAGATGAACCTCACACCTGGAATCACAGAATCCCTCAGGTGGGAATGGCCCCCACGAGGTCTCTAGCCCGACCTCCTGCCTAAAGCAGAGCCAGCTCTGGGACCAGACCAGGCTGCTCATGGCTGGGTCCCAATGGATCTTGAAAAGCTCCAAGGATGGAGCCTGTGCATCCCTTCTGGGTAACCTCCTCCACTGCCTGCCTGTCCTCACGATGAAAAAGCTTCTCCTTCTACACTTAACTGGTCCTTGCCCATCTGGTGATCAGTTATTCCATTGAGCAAGGTGAGTCTGCAGGTGCTAACCTCAACAACAACCATGACATTATAAATATGATCTCAGGTGATGCGATCCATTTTTTTTCTTGAGACAATATTCTCTTAAGACATTGTTTATTTTGACATAAGTAAGTTCAGAAGATCAAGCACTCAAGGCAAATTCTAGCTGAGCCTTTTGTGGAAATATGGAGATAACTGTAAAAAGTTTTTTCCTTTTTTACTTCTGAGTCTGATCTTTTTGCAGAGTACTAGGCAGCACACTGATGTTGATGGTGCTGTCTTTCAGAACAGAATTAATGCTGGGCTTTAACATCCCCCACATTCAGGAAACAGACTACAAGACTTTTCATAAAGTTGCATTAAACCTGGTGTCCCCAATACAAAATAACTAGTTACATTCTCAAAATTTTAATTAGATATTTTGTTAGTTTCTTAGCCTCCACTTTTAAATGATGCTGCTAAACAAACACATATTATATTACAGCATAGATGGATTATTCAGTTTGGTACTTGTGTCTGAGATCCTTTACAGTTAAAATATTACAGAAGCTATTAATCTCTCATGTATATTTTTAAGGCTACTTTAAGGCTTTCTTCAATCAAGATAAGTTTTTGCTTTCTAGTCAAGCAGATCCTTTCTTGCAGTCTCACTCCTGGTCTGGCATGTGGCAAGATATCTCACACCATCAGTAATCTGTGTAGTCAGACATCCGATACAACTGATTTTGCAGAATTCAAGGATGCTGTCAAAACAAAACGTGAATATCAGCATTTCTTCCTCCCTCTTAAAGAGCAAACAACGAAGGAAGAGGGCAGCTGGTCTATTTTCCCCTCTATCAGGATTGCATGCTGATAAATTTGTTTGATATTGCCATTCAGAAATAGATCATTTCCCCTACTAGCTTCAGAAACACTGAAAGAGGTACCAACCCTACAATTCGGTAGCTGAGAATCAACTGTGTGCCACAGCAAAAATTACTGCATTCAGGACTTGTTTCATGGCACACTAAGGGAAAACATTCATATTGCAATTAGCGATCTCGACCTGACAAGCAAAATTACTTAAATTTATGAAATCACACAATGAATTCCATGAAGATCATTATTTTGTATGATCCAAAGTAACAAAATGCATGCTTTGGAATAAAGCACCTAGATTTGCAAATATCCTAGAAACGGAGTATGAGACCCCAACATTCAAACTACTTTATCCAGGAAAAGCCAAGAATGCCCTGTCTTCACTTATGTTTCAAATGTAGTCTCAGTGAACAGGCTCTTTTAAAGCATTGGTCAAGCAATTCTCAGATTCTTGTTTCCTGATACAGAAACTTCTCAGTTCTTCAAGATACAAGTCAATGTTTTCATATAGCAGAGTGTGAAGCTGTAAGTTACAGAGAGGGAAATCAGGTCAGCGTAGCCTACCCATTGCTTTCACAGCTCCCATGCCTTTTCCTGAGTGATCCCTGATCTCTTCCCTTCACCAGCCTTAAAACACAGTGTTCTGCAAAACTGGCAGAAAGGAAATCCATTTATTTTCCCCGATGCTTTTGTTTTTTTCTGTTCTGGTGTACTGAACTGGCTTCTCATATTTTCAGACAAACATAAGAGCCTGCAAAGGTGACCAGAAGTACGTGGTCAGGTATGGAGGGGTGATACCAGCTTATACACGCTTATTTTGGCCCACATTGTAATGTGTAACATCTCCCTTAGCAACAAAAGAAACACACACAGCTACTGAAGACCCAGTGGGGAAGGAAGCTGCACTCACCAGCTGAACACCAGAACAATTCCCTGAAAAATCCGATTGCTGCACTTTGGGACAGAACCAGGCAGCACTGACTACAGCAGCTCCCCTAGTCGCCTTAACCCACCGATGGATATCTGGATGCCAGAATCTGGCCAAGTACCGCAGGCCTAGAAAAGCAGCCGCTCCCAAACTGCTGCAAAGCCCCACACGGCTCACCAATCACAGAGTGGCCAGCCCCACCTAAACTGATGCAACAAAACATGTGGGAGCTGACATACTGAACCCAGGGAGATCGCTGCCTTCCTGAATACTGGCCATGCTGTGTGCAGCCATTTCTTCTGCTCAGCCTCCATTAGCACTCTCTGTAACGTTCAGCTTCCTATTCAGACGCCCTTACTGCTATTAGGATAACTTGCACACACAAGACACTATCAATGCTCCTGAAAGAGCTGGTAAGCAAAAATGAAGAACTGCTCTAATTTCAGAGAATGTTTTGCCAGTTTGATTTGATGAACTGCTTGAGATTGTGAAAAACATAACTGCAAATTCAAGGCTGATAAATTTCCTAGTAAATCAGGTAAGAGTCTGCTAGTCGTTGGAGGGGTAACAGGGAGAGGCACTGAAACGTAATTAAAGCAGACATCTGACTGTACCAAAGAATGCAACAGAAAAGATTATCAAGAGGAGGACAAACATCTTGAAGGGCCCCTTTCAACACAGGCATCCAAATACACTACTCATGAGGAAGATTGCTTCAGAAACAAACGCCTCAAAGTTACAAACTGACTACTTCCTTGCTGCATGTTGACATTTCCCACTTCTTCCAAATCTTCTATTAATTTGAACGCTGGTATGCATCTTTCTTTCATTTCAAAGGTTATTCAGCAAGTACTGTAGCCCAGCATCCACCTACTCTCCTGGTCTACTCATGTTAGACTGATACAACCATAACTCAAAAAACACATTGCAGCAGCTCTTTTGACCTTGCTGAGATAAGCAGTGGAGCCAGAATTAATATTCAACCACAGTCAGGCAGCTCTAGCCCAATCTGAACATCAAAGAAAAAAAAATCTTAATTGAGCCAAATAAGACCTCTGAAACAGCACTGCCGAGAGGTTAACTAACAGGCCTTGCATGCCTAGAAGAAACAGCAAAGCATTTACATGCAAGTCTAAATCCAATCCAACCTTCGGAAGCTAAACTGTCGTCTCACAAGGCTAAACCGAGGAGACCCACCCGCAGCAGGAGAGTGGGTGCTGCATCACCAGCGACAGCGGCACCAGCAGTTCATACAGTCACGCTCACGGCTGAGACCGTGCGGGTTTTCACCTCTCCCTAGCAGACCCGGCCGGTCTGCAGCCGCGGAGCCGGCTGATTCTTTGGGAAGAGCCCCCCGGAGAGAGCGGGGCAGGGGGGCCTTGCCCTCTTCGGGAGGAGGAGGGCGAAGCGGGGCGAGGGAAGAGGCAAACCCCTGACACACCGCGCGGCGCCGGGACCCGCCGGGGCGCCACCGCCGCCCGCGCTCTCGGCCTTCCTCCCCGCGCCCGAAGCACGCCGCTGCGCAGGGACCCCGCG
>NW_028185373.1:891398-905533 GCF_003343005.1 Rhea americana
GCCGCAGCGGGGCCGGCGCAGCGGCTACGTGCCAGCCGCGCTGCTCCGCCCTCGCTTCCTCCCCGCACGGCGGCGCGGCAGAGCGCGGCCCCGCCTGAAGAGCCGCGGCGGCCGGCAGCGGCCCCTGGGCGGCGGCGGGGGCTCACTCACCCCCAGGCTACCTTAGGGTCATCAGAGGTTAGGGCCTCAGCGGCCCTAACGGTTCCCGCGGCCCGCGCGCTTCCAACGGCCCTAACGGTTCCTGCGGCCCGCGCGCTTCCAACGGCCCTAACGGTTCCCGCGGCCCGCCCAGGCGTGCCGGGGGCTCGCGGGAGCAAGGCACGGAGGGGCCAGGGTAACCCCTGCCGCGGAAACCCCAGCCATGGGGGGGGGTGTCAGGAAAAAATAATAATAATAAAAAACCACGAACACAAACCGCCAAGCCCCTCCCGGGGCCCTGCAGCCCGGCGAAGGGGCTGCCCCCGCGACGAGGTGAAGTCGCGGCTCCGCCCACGCCACGCGGGTTTGCTTGGTGCTCCCCGGAAAGGGCATCCTTCATCTGGGTTGGAGCACGGATAATCTTCCCAGGGAGCGGCAAAACGCCTCGCTGGTGTCCTGAAATCTCTGCGCCGGCACCCGTGGAGAGCAAGCTGCTCGGTCCTGTTTCATAAAATGTGAAAAATATATAGGGTGAAGGTAGACAACTTCCTCCCTCCCAGGTCTGCGCAGCACAGAAATCCCACTGAGGTAAGCAGCTCCCACTGCTGTACAACGGGTAGCTGCAGCCTGCTCTGGCCCTGGAATGGGCTGTGCGTGTCCCAGATGGCCATGAAGTTACCCCAAAAATCAGGCTTCACCCTGCTACCCTAAATGCAGGAGGCCAAAGATGCAAAGTAAAAATCATGAACCTGACCACATACCTCTGTGTCAGTGCATATAAAATATTTACAGTCATGACTGCACGTGGTATAAATGCACTTAGAAGCGCAAAGTATTGTTTGCATATTTACGGCATGTGGTTTATGTGAGAAAGTCTTGCATGAAGTGGTTAAAGTTCCTTAGCTTTCTCTGGCTGTAAGTAGCGTAACACCAACACGTGGTTAAGTCTAACCACATACCTTTAACTGATGTTGTTGACTGTACAATATTGAGATTCAAAAATCTGTAGGTGATATCAGAAGGCAATGTTTCTCCCAAATGTTTACTGTTTTAGTAGAATGATTGCTATTTTAAAATAATTCACTAGATAGGGATCCTTTGCTTTAAAGAAAGAGCCTTAACACTATTTCCATTCAGTTTACTTTAAAAGCACAGTAAAGTGGAGGAGTCTTTCTTATGTCCCTGAGCAAAGACAAAATACTCTCTTTTGAGCACTTCAAACAGAAAATACATGTTTTGAGTAAAAATTTGAGATTTCAACAGAACTATGACCAGCAGGACTACCAAAAAAAAGTAAACTACATGGAGTTAGGATACTTAAAACATCTGTAATTTTAAGAAGGTATTAATAAAACTGATGTGCAGCTGCCTGAAGGATCTCCATACCAAACCCAGAAAGGTTCACACCATTGTGATTGGATTTTCAACATAAGGAAATGGGCAAAAAAGACAAGATTATCTTGTGTTGAAAGCACTAGGTAAGAGTTGAGCACCTTTGACTTGTGAGCAACCTCAGATGAATCACTTAGTTTCTCTGCAGTTCCATTCTTCCTCATTGAAAAGATAAAGGTAATCCTCCCTTTCTCTTTCCCTTTACAGCCAGTGTACGTCAACTGCCTGCTTTTCAGGGCTAAGATCCTCCTCCTACAAGGAGGTACAGTAATAAAATGGGTCAGAATCATAGCTGAAGCCTTTCAACCATAACACAAATACTAACGGCAAGAAAAGGATTTAACAGTAGGAAAAAAAATACTGAAAAGCAGACTTACTGGTTCGTTAGTTGTGAAAAGATGGGCTAGAAAGGGATGGTGGAGATTAAAGTCATTCAGTTATAAATTCAGCTATGCACTGAACTTGTCTGACTTGTTTTTGAACCCTTCTCAGAAAAGTGACTCACGCATTGCTCACTTGAGCAGTAATGTTTGAGTGACACTATTCACTCTATAAGCTTCACTCTGGGATTTCCCCAATGCTAGGCCTATGTTAAAAGATCTGTATCTTAGCAATCATGTCTGAAACCAGCAAGGGAATTTTGGTCATGCAATGTTAGCATGCCTTGTGGCGTATTTAGGCCACGTGTAGCCAGGTGGGTAGCTGGGAAAGTTGTTGGCGGTTTAGAAGAGTGAAATTTAAACAGCAAAACTGCTGGGCAGAGCATGCCCTGAAAGCAAGTTAATCTTGGTGACATCTCTAGTTCATGCATTAATGACATTTTGATGCACAGAAGAAACTTATGTATATTAAAAAGCAGCTGAAAATACAAATTTTGAAGGAGAGTTTCCCTCCACCCTTGCTCTGAAAGATGCGTGTTTACTGTAATTGTTGGAGAAATCCCGCAACTAATCATGTGTGTTTTCCCTTCATCAAACCAGACAGGAAACTTTGCAGCCTTCTAGATTTGTTCCAGCTGATCTTTTTCTTACCTTGAAATTCCTATTAACTCAAAGCCTGGGAATTTCCTCTTACAGGCTAAAAGGCTGCTAGGAAGAAAGTCAAAATGACTGGGTGTGTTTTCATGAATAAGGTTAATTAAATATGTAGTTTTCACCAGCAGAGGAGAAAGGGTGAATCCTAAAGCTGGTATCTTAAGGAGAGATGAASAGAGAGAGGAGTGAATTGAAAATAAATAGTGATTTAATTAAGATAAAGGGAGAGAACTGGAGACAGTATATCTGATCCTTTCCTTGAGTCCAAAAGCAAAAAATATTAATTAACTCAGTAAAACTTCATAACTTAYAAGAGTTCAGAGGCAAATATATATATTGACTTCTTTTCTTAGAGTTTATGGAGCAAAAAAAATGTCAGTCAGAACATAAAGGATAAATTCATCTTTTCTTGCTGGTTCCCTTCCCTCACTAAAAGCTATCTGCATGAGAAAGTGCAGAATAGCAAACAAAGGTAGAAGGAAATGCATTTCAGAGGAAAAATAGCTCCATCCATCACTGCAAATTACAGGCTCTTAAAAGGAAAATTACTGAGAAGTCTTACATGTAGGAAAAAAAGAAGTCATTATGGCTCGTAACAGCAGTAGATTGACATATTAAGTAACTTTGGGCATATATCCTCTATGCAGCAATTTTCTACTCTAAGGTCCCAGCTTTGCAAGTTATTCTRTGTGGATGCCTGGGTCCATTCTTGTAACACTGAAAGCACTCATCAATAAAAAGATATTTAATCAAAATCAAGGCAATCATTTTCCTGCAGCCAAGTTTCCAGTGCAGAATCTTGACCTCCTCCCCCCAAAAAGTCCACAAAAGATAAGGAATCTTTCCAAAAATAACACATTTCATTTTTACATTTGAGATACAGAAGTGAAATGCATCAGTTATAAAACTTGGGGATGCCTTATGCATCAAGTAGTAAGTGATAGGTGAACAGTTTTGGAACCACAGGGGAGTAAGAGGGAAATCACACACCTTTCCCTTATTCCTTCATTAACCTTCTTCAAGGGATCTAATGTGAAGAACCAAGGTTAACTCAGCTAAGAAACCAAAGAAAGGATGATAAAAAAAAAAAAAAAAAAAAAAAAGATACCCCTTTCGCTCTGCAATGACCCAAAATTATTAACAAGCATTGGAATTCAGATACAGTATTTCCTCTGTCATTGTTTAGAGTAATGTGAACTTACAGCTGTTTCCAAAATATGTCACTAATGTACAAGAAACAACACAGATGTACCAAACAGGAGACTGAAGTAGAATAGAAATAAGTAACCCCACTCCTATTCAAACAATACTTCAGCAAGCCTTAAGCACGTGAATGACTTTGACAATAGCTATCTCTTCAAACTCTTACCCCTTTACCTCCACTTCAGAGTATTCACTGCTACTATTTTTAAGCCTCTTTGTGGAAGATAAATATGATTGAATGGTTTGTTATTGACCTATATGCAAAAAAATAGCTTAGAGGAAAACCACAGTGCTCTRTTTAGATGTAAAGCCTCACCTTGCAAAATTTGCCATGACAGCTCCACTAACCTGTGGGAAAAAGTTGGAATGATCTGGACGTTCCACAGCAATTAGGAGATTTTGTTTTTATTGGCAGCTAGGCCATTTTRGAGATAGATGAAAAAGTATATAGGCATTTAAAGGTGCATCCCCACTTCAGGGAGATATCTTGGTACTTTTAAAAGTCCCACCAGGATTTCATTAGCTAAAGTACTCTGGTTCCCAGCACCTGCAGATCTCATCTGTTCACAAAGTTTTTTTGATGGCAGCAGCATTGCGTAACGAGTGAGAGACAGAGAATGAGCATCATATTGCCTCACAAATCCATAGATACAGRTGATTTGGGATAGTGCTGCAGAGCTTTTGTGACTGTTTATCCTCTGTCATCCCTTGACACAACCACCTAGAACTTGCTCCTCTTTGCCTCACCTTTGGGGCAGCTCTCTTCSCTACTGATTGTCCCTTGGCACCTGGATCTGTTCTACACTCCCAACTGCACCTATGCTCTTTCAGCTGCCACAGGATATATTTCTCTCACTTTCTCTTGTAAAAGGTGGGCAAGAGCAGAAGCAAAAGGTATCCAGTACTGAGAAAGAGGAGCCTGGAAAGCAACAGGGAGAAAAGCATACCTAAACTACTGCACAGACACCAGGAATCATGAACCACTGGCAGTTAGGCTGCATGCAGCGATCTCTGCATTCAGAAGGAAAATCAGGATAAAATGGTCTTCACCCTGCAAGGAGCTAAGAGTGTCTGTACCCTGCCCTGATGTCAGGAAGTATTAGAAATACCTAATTTTGCATGCTGCCATGCAAACTCAATATTCATTCCGGTGACCTTAGCAGTGGGGGCYTGATAAGGCCCATGCTGAGGCTATGCACATGAACAGAGGTTTTTCAAGGCCAGCCTCTTCAGGACCTGAGTTCCCACCAACTCTCTCATGATCTGAGACTCTTCAGCATCTCCCRGAAGTTAAAGCTTCAGTCAGTAAGCTAGATGCACGCTAGTTCTGGAAAACACATTTCAGGAACTCATTAGTTTAATACCATCACTGAGAAAGCATTGAGACTGACGGGAATTCCCGTGGTGTTACACAATCAGAAACGTCTGAGTCTCATGATGTGAGGTTTTAAAGATCGGCATTCCCCTCATAGAAAAAACATTATTATTATAGTATGTTCAATACATTTCTCTAGGCTGTTTTGGGGTAAATTCAAGTGAAAGAGTGAGTTAAGGCAGTTGTGTCGCACTGCTAAAGACAGAGATCTGCTTCACACTTAGCTAGTTTTTGAGTTGGAAARGTGATTCTGTCATGCTTTCATTTTTGATTTTTATAACCATTGGCATGTGGAAATGTTGTTTTTCCTTATAGGAGGTATCAATTAGTACTTATCATCATGCATAAAGGGGGGAATCCTTTTATTTGTTTAGTATTTACAGAAAGGGGTTACAGCAGGAGCTTAGTCATGCTAAACTCTGCAGGGTGTCTTCTTACACTTGGTAGGCACAGCAGCAAGTTGTACTCACATGACGCTCAGATTACACCGTTTTGTGCCTGTGAAGAGGGAAGAAGAGGAAGAGAACAGGAAGAAAGAAAGACAACCCCCCACCTTGATTTTGTTTGCGTATCCTGGAGTAGAGCATTTAGGATATTTATTGGTGAACTGAGGAACTAGAATGGACTTTCCTAGGGGAATATATATGTAAGCCCTTTGTGGCATGTGTATTTCAGTACATTGTGCTGATTAAATAAATTTTAAAAAGTAAGCTTTAGTGATTAATTTGCGATTACTGTCTGATGAAATAAAGCCTCCCAGAAACATGAGGAAGTATAATTACTTAGTCATGGCATGCTTACCTAGAGTAGCTTTCATAAGCAGCAAAAACAGACATGTGCGGAAGTATATAGAAAAACATCCTATGTGTGCTCCAGATAAACTCGTCTTCTAGTTCATTATTTCTGGGACAAGGCATGAAATGAATGCCTTGATATCTGAACCGTGATCACTAATTTAAGATATGTGGGCATATTGTTGATAGTAAATGGTTGTATAAAAAAAAAAAGAAAGATAATAGTGTCAGAAAAGTCTTGTTCAAATTTAGATGCAGAACTGTTTAGAAGATAGGATTCTCAGTGTGGGAGTTTTCAATGTGGCAGAAATGGGAGATTGAATCTGATTGATTCTGTAAGTCGTTCTTCACTGAAGAGCGCACCCTAAAGCAAATTAGCTAAACAAATACTATTTCTGGGAATGGGAGGCTTGCCAGACATCTGCCTTTGCCCCTGGTAAGACAATGCCTAACAGAAACTGGTGTGTGCTTTGTTTCCTTTGGTTAAAAATAATAATAATAATAAGGGAGGGATGTTGGCAAGCTGCTTGCCACTGCCAGTGGCTTGTATTCAACCTCCTCACCCTAATGTCTAGTCTGTGGCAGCACCTGGCATCTATCTCCACAYTCCCCACCCCCATCTTTTAAACATATATAACTTTACAATTACGGTTTTAAGCACTTAAAGCCCTTTCATCCACTTGAATGTGATATCAAACAATATGGAATTAAAGCCTAACAAAACCTTTATGGAGTATCTTGACTTAAGAGAGCACAGATAGTTTTGCAGGCAGGAAAACACRTACAGTTGTCAAGGTGAAATAGTTATTTCCCCAAATAAGTCAGGAAGAACTTCAGTTGAACTTCCCTTTCACATACTCTAAATCTAGTAGATCTTACCTCCTAGCTGCAGGGCAAGCAATTGTAGAACAGCAGGCTTGACTCCTGTAAACATAGTAACTTCTGTTTAACCAGGCATCAACTGTATTTAAGCAGTATTAACTGTATTTATGAATCATATTAAATAATTGAAAGTGTGACATTTCCTTCTTAGGGAAGAGAGGTAAAAAAGAGACAGAAACTGGCAAAGCTAATGGTGAACTACGCATATGAAATGTTTTACCCTAATAATGAATACAGAAATTTAATCTCCTTTTGTTATACTCCTTGATGAACACTGCAAATCATTTCACAAACAATACTAGGAAACGTTTTTGGAACTGGACCTCTTTCTTTCTGAATTCTTACTAAATTTTAAAATACAAATCTTTTATCCTGAGTTTTATGCAGAAATGCTGATCAGAAGAAAAAAAAAAGATTTTAAAACAGTGATAGAAAAATACTGATAGCAAGCTGTTTTTCTTTCCAAGATCTCTTAGAATTCTATAAATAAAATGCAAATAAAGCTGGAACACACCAAAAAAGTTCACTGTCTTTGTAGATCTTAGATGAGTCTTTATAGGACAAAGAAATTACTCCTGAAGTTGATGGTTTAATCATTGAATGCTTTTCTTCCACCTTTTCTTGATCCTAAAAACTAACTTAAGAATTCCTCCTATACATGTAAAATAGTCTGAAAACTGTCTGGATTACTGAAATCACAAAATAGATATGCTTCAGGAAAAAACTACACTTCCAATTAGACAGTTGTTCCTGCTGAAATAGAAAGCAGCAGCCCTCCTAACATTGAGGACATACTGTCCCACTTTACAGGCCCAATGTGATGGGATAAATAAAATAATTAAATTCCTTATTAAGATGGTGGTCAGAAATTACATTGGAAGGAAGTTGGAGTCTCTCCAAATGCCAAATAATGTACAGGAATCAGGACTACTCTTGCTGGAAGTAATAGCCATAAGAAATGCCACCTTCATAGAGATGCAACCCCAAACTAGTCACAAGGTGTTCATGAAGTGAGCTCATGAAGGTTCTCAGTACACCACCAATATTTCATCGTAGCACACGGTCTCTGGAGGATTAAAAGCTGCGAGAAGGAGAGCACCATTCAGCTCTAGGCGGATACACCAGTATTAGTCATCTGCCACAGCCACGGACTCCTTCAGCTTCCCCATGCAACGTGTGGGAAAGACCCCTGCCCTGTTCCCAAGAGCCTGGCTCACCTGGCACATTCTTAATACTGAGGGGTCCTAGCAGGGGAGCAGAACGGCGTTAACGAGAGTCTGTTAGCTTCTGGTCTACAGGCTGGCTGGGACGATAGGTCCGGATCCAAATAAACCAAACCACCTGGTAAACTCTAAGCATATGTCTACTGAGAGCTGATAAGATAGCTGATAAGATAAAATAGGAAATACCTGAGAGCGGGCATGAGAAATTGCTCATAGGGACAAAGGAGCTGAGAGGAGGAATTTTTTCAGTGAAGGAAAGAATTTAAAAATCTAGTCAAGAGGTAGAATATGCTACAAGGTTTTGGTTCGTTCTGAAATTACTAGCTTGATGGGAACAGAAAAAACAAAACCAAACTTCACATGTAGTCCAAATGGGTTTTGAGATGGGAGAGTCTTCCTATGCAAGTCTGAATGTATGGATTATTCAGAGCTGTAAGATACATTTCACAGAAGCCAGAGATGGCAGGGATGACAAAGGAAATCAYAATGCTGAGACAAAAGGGTAAGAATTTTTTATAAATATAAAATATAATATGGATACACACATATACTGGAGGCCTAAGTGGATATCCCCAAATAAACAATGTTGAAAGAACTATTAATGAGTCAAAAGTCTTCATTTTCAGTATGCCAACTGACATCATAGGCCTAAACAGTCACATAATCTTCAAAAAACAGATAAATAGCCATGGCTRTCTCTCCATTTGTTACTATAAATTAAAGAATATCCATTATGAGGCCTCGAGTACTGTGTCCAGTTCTGRGCTCCCCAGTCCAAGAGAGACGCAGAGAGTCCAGCGTAGGGCTAGGAAGATGATCAGAGGGCTGGAGCACCTGCCCTATGAGGAACGGCTGCGAGAGCTGGGCCTCTTCAGCCTGGGGAAGAGAAGCCTGAGGGAGGAACCTTATCAGTGTGTACAACTCTTTCCAGTTGTCCCGTGCAACAGGACAAGAGGCAATGGGCAAAAACTGAACCACAGGGAAGTTCCGCCTGACCGTGAGGGGGAATTTCTTCACTGTGAGAGTGATGGAGCACTGGACCAGGTTGCCCAGAGAGGCTGTGGAGTCTCCTTCTCTGGAGCTCTTCAAGGCCCGCCTGGATGCAACCCTGTCTAACATGCTCTAGGTGACCCTGCTGAGCAGGGRRGTTRGACTAGATGATCTCCAGAGGTCCCTTCCAACCTTACTGATTCTATGATTCTGTGATTGATACACTGTTTTCTGACTCTTCCATTAATAGAATTACAGGGCATCAAATTGACTTATTAGGAGCCACATTCAAAACAAGAGCCTCTTCAGGCAGTGGGACCAGTGTGTGTCTTAGCCAAAAGAAATTGTAGGTGCAAAACCAGTTATTTGAAWCAATGGCATGYTCACRGAAGAGAATTTCCCCCGCCTTTGTTGGACTCTCTGCAGTAGCTCCACGTCTCTCTTGTACTGTGGAACCCAACACTARGCACAGCACTTGAGGCATGGCCTCAGCAGGGCCGAGTACAGGGGGAGGATCACCTCCCTCAGCCTGTTCTTCCTGAAGCAACCAAGCCAGGATACCACTGGCCTTCTTTGCCACAAGGGCTTGCTGGTGGCTCACGATCAACTTGTCCACCAGCCCTCCCAGGTCCTTGTCTGCAGAGCTGCACCACAGCAGGTCAGCCCCCAGCCTGTACTGGTGCTTGGGGTTGTTCCTCCCTAGGTACAGGACTCTGCACTTGCCTTTGTTGAACCTCAGGAGGTTCCTCTCTGCCCAGCTCTCCAGCCTGTCCAGGTCTCTCTGAATGGCAGCACAGCCCTCAGGGGTATCAGCCACTCCTCCCAGCTTGGTATCATCAGCCAACTTGCTGAGGAGGCACTCTGTCCCCTCGTCCAGGTCACTGATGAATAAGCTGAACAAGTCTGGACCCAGTACTGAGCCCTGGGGAACTCCACTAGCCACAGGCCTGCTGCTAGACTCTGCCCCACTGATGACGACCCTCTGAGCTCTGCCTTTCAGTCAGTTCTCAATCCACCTCACTGTCCACTTGTCTAACCCACAMTTCCTGAGCTTATCCAGGAGGATGTTATGGGAGACAGTGTCAAAAGCCTTGCTGAAGTCAAGGTACACAACGTCCACTGCTCTCCCCTCATCTACCCAGCCAGTCATTCCATCAGAGAAGGCTGTCAGATTGGTTAAGCAGGATTTCCCCTTGGTGAATCCATGCTGGCTACTCCTGGAAGGTTAGAGATGATCCATCACTCCTCCCCATATCAAGTCTTAAAAATAGATTATATTCCAAGTATTCCACAGTATCAACATTGATAACARTGTTCACTTCAAACATACTGGATTCAATTAATTTGCTTGCAATTTCTACAGTCAATACTGACAAATCCAACTCTATGTTGCCCAATTGAAAATACTCAATTTTTAATAAGGCTGTGTCTGAGTATCAAATATAGTTCCTCATCAACCTCTTCCATATGAAATAAATATCSTCTTTTGTTAAAAATATTCTGGGCAAGGAAAAAGAAAAACATCTTTGGGGTCTCAATCTTTGGATAGACTTTAGAAACTGGAACAATGTTCCTTTATGCATTGTAATGACCAGATCTTAGAAGGTGAACTATGAAAGTTTTGTCAAATTATTTTCCTAATATCATCTCTGGATACATCCGTAGCATACATTACAATAAGACTGCAGGAGGTTTTTAAGAACTTATTTTTCTTGCTTAAGTGATAGACAATATATAGACAGAATGATTATTTGCATCTTAAGATCCTGTTTTTGCTTCTTCTGGCAATCCTAAAAAGAGCTGATAGAAGGTTTGCTGTAACCCATCTTACAACTAAGCKTTTTAAAAAGTAGTATTTCCTCAAACCTTATTGCAGAAGTAGGTCACAACTAAGAAAAACAATCTGAAATTGAAGTTGTCAGGAAAAAAAAATCCCCAAACTCTTTTCAGCATAAAGCACTAAAAGGAACAGTTGCACATACAGCTCTCATTGCTGCAGTGGAACAGAGAACATGGATTTATATCGAAGAGACCACATAAATGCAGTAGACTTCATACTGTCTTTCGTAACTATCTTGCAACAATTCACAAAATATTTACCGAAGACCACAATGACTGGAATGCTCACATTCAGCATTCTCATCGGAAGGCCTAGTTCAGAATATGAATCAACACTTCTTTCATATTTCTAAATCATGCAACAATCCTTTGTAAACCCTAATTAAATTTATATGYGGTATTCTTCAGTGCTTTTCACGAAGGACAATAACTGAAGACACATGGAGACTTCCTAAATATCTGTAATACAGCTTTGGTATCACTATATCCAAAAAAATACAGAATCAAGAAGGGAATAAATACATAAATGTGCAAAATTTATTATGTTCTCCAAAGAACACAAGGATATTTATAAAATTATATCATATATTTGAAATTAAAAAAAATTAAACATCAACAAGAACTAAAAGCTGCTTGTTACAATAAAAAAATCCATACGAAACTCAAAAAACTCAGCTTACTCTAAATCAATTTCTTCATAAAAAATAAACCATTAAAAAATTAGGATAAAAAAAAGAAAGTGATATGCAAATGGAAAAATGTTATTGCAGCATATTCTGGTATTTTGTAGAAAGAAAAGTCTGTTAATAAAATGAGACCAAATTGAGAAAGTTTTGAATGACAAATATCCTCACCACTCTGTTAGGATATATTCTTAATGCAACTTGAGTCCTTCTAATTACAGAAATCAGTTCCTTCTTTGTTAAGAGAGGGTCACGTTTCTAAATAAAATTCATTAAGAAGTAAATATTTTACACTTCTGGGTATCTAACCACAAAACAAAAAAGAAGCAAAATTAAGAATATGCCTCTTAACATGCCTTGTCATTAAATTAATAATATGTTTTCTTCCTGAAGTGTACACATGGCTTGGACATTCATTGTTGTCCTACATGTGGTGCAAAATAATTTGGTCAAACGAGCTTCCACTGTTACAACTTTTCTTCATAGTTAAGCAGAGTGAACCTCCTTCCTGCTCCGTCCCCCCACCCATACTCGCCCAGATCACTGAGCACTGTGGGAGGAAAGCACCCTGATGCAGGGACACAGATATATGAGCAGGAGAGCAGGCACCAGGAGCATCCCGCAGCATCGGCCACAAGGAACTCTACGAGTAGGCTCAGAGGAGGCACCTCGCTGAGGCTATTGCTCTCTTTACATCCTTTGCTGTGGACCCATCGAGCTAAAAAACACTGCCCCAAGGGGGCTGGGAGAAGAGGTCAGAGAAGTTCTTAAAATCCTATTAGGCAACAATTTCCTCCTGCTTGTGTGAATACACAAAAATTCAACACTGGATTTTGATGCTTCAGTCTCCTAAATAGTGAGAAACTTTTTGCAGAACGTCAGTAGAGTCTCATCGATGTTACCAGGTTCAAGTATACGAAGCGTACAGATCTGCTCCTTTGTTCAAATGGCACTCTTTTTATCATAAGCAGAAAATTCCGTCAAAATGGCCTAAGTTACTAGAAGTCAATTGTGCTTTGATTTGAGTCCTCTTGCAGCAGAGAAGGAATGTAACTTTCTAACTTTCCATTAGCAAATTTCAGATTTGGGAGCTTCAGCACCCAGAACCCAAAGTCATCCTGTCTTCATTAGCTCGAGACCTTCATAATAAAAAAGTTTAAGTGCTTGATATACTGCAAGTCCAACATTTGAGTTTTATTTTCTTAAGTTATACTATTTCCTTTTCTAGCACTTCTTCTGACACTTTGCTCCCCGAAGTATCATCATCATTAGAATAATTTCCTGAATCTCGACTGCTCTGTTTAGAATGTTTGTAGTCTTTAAAATCAATTTGATTTGTTTCTTCTGTGATGATACTTTCAATTATGGAAAACTTTTCTGTTGGCTCTTCTTCAGTTAACATGTATGGACTGCTGAAAGGTAGTCCTCCAAGATCCTGCAAAAAGAGAAGCAGAAGAGAAATAATCATATATAATACGTAAATAATGGTCCCGTTCTACACAGCAACTGCAGAAATCTGCTTTATTGTATTCTGTAGCATTGTTGGGTTTTCTACCTTTAATACACAATTTGTTTCCCTAACAAACTGGAAGTTAGGATGAAGTTTAGCTGCATTAATATATTAAAGAACTACAGGATGACTATAACACTTTAATGCCAACTTTTTTTTTTGCTATTTTTGTGGTTGTCAATCCTCTATATAATTATAGTATTTCATTGATTCTAGCCTTAGGAAGCTAGACTCGAGAACTAAAGAAAAATCCCAATTTAGAACATTCTCAAAGAACACATGATAGCAAGCGGGTGATGGGTATCTGTTTGCAAAGTCTACAAATGATGATTAGTTGAAAAGTAAAGTTTGAAGGAAACATGAGAAAGCGAGCTGTTGGGTACAGTAGGACACCAAGTCTTTTAAGGCTCTAGAAATAACTGTATCCTATACATCTTAAGAGCTTCAGTAAGAAGATACATGTTAAGAAGGCCATACAGTGCTCGAATCAATGTTCAGAGTGACATCAAAGAAAGCTCAGGGAAGAGCAGTTCTCGCTACATTTCAAAATGCACCACACTTGTGTCACCCCGTTCATTCCACAATGAGATCACTAGTAAGCAGTGCACTGTGCCAAGCAGAGCTGGAAACGGAACATATGCCCTTTTCAAGGAATTTAACCATCCAGACCACCAGAGCTCAGGTAACAGTGGAAGCATCTACTGCCTGCTACAGCAAACTTCCTCTAAAGATTGGGCTTGCATTTTTTCGTCCTCCAAGCTTTACAGGACAGGTAATAAAAACACTTTTTGAACCATGTGGCCTCTCAGGCAATGCAAATACACGGAAGGAGGGTAAAAGATGCAATATGAACTTCACAGATAGCAAAAGGATGGAAGCACAATCCCAGCTTCCAATTCTTCAGCTTCCAAATGTAGATTCTTTTAATTTAGTGACCCTTCAGGGGAATTCTCTTCCACGAGCATGTCATTGATTCAAATAACTGGTTTTGCACCTACAACTTCTTTTGGCTAAGACACCCACTGGTCCCACTGCCTGAAGAGGCTCTTGTTTTGAATGTGGCTCCTAATAA
>NW_028185373.1:906733-949800 GCF_003343005.1 Rhea americana
TCCCCTCATCTACCCAGCCAGTCATTCCATCAGAGAAGGCTGTCAGATTGGTTAAGCAGGATTTCCCCTTGGTGAATCCATGCTGGCTACTCCTGATCACCTTCTTTTCCTCCATATGTCTGGAGATGACATCCAGGATGAGCTGTTCCATCACCTTTCGAGGGATGGAGGTGAGGCTGACTGGTCTATAGTTGCCTGGATCCTCCTTCTTGCCCTTCTGGAAGACTGGAGTGACATTGGCTTTCTTCCAGTCCTCAGGCACCTCCCCAGTTCTCTAGGACCTTTCAAAGATGATGGAGGGCAGCTTGGCAATAACATCCGCCAGCTCCCTCAGCACCCATGGGTGCATTCCATCAGGGCCCATGGATTTGTGGATGTCTAGCCTGCCCAGAAGGTCTCTAATCCTATCCTTCTCAACCAAAGGAAAGTCTTCCCTTCTCTGGACTYTCTCCCTTGCCTCCAGGCTCYGGGACTCCTGAGGGCTGCCCTTAGCAGTGAAGACTGAAGCAAAGAAAGCATTCAGTAATTCTGCCTTCTCTGTATCYCTTGTCACCAGGACCCCTGCCCCATTCAGTAGCAGGTCCACATTTTCCCTAGTCCTCCTCTTGCTGCTGATGTRTTTGAAGAAGCCCTTCCTGTTGTCCTTGACATCCCTTGCAACACTCAATTCCAAATGGGCCTTAGCCTTCCTYGCAGCATCTCTACATACTCTGACTGCATTCCTATAATTCTCCCAAGTAGCCTGTCCCCTCTTCCACATTCTGTGTATTTTCTTCTTCTGTCTGAATTTGGCCAAGAGCTCCTTGCTCACCCATGCAGGTCTCAACATCTGGAGATCATCTAGTCCAACCCCCAGCATAGCCCGTACGGGGATTGAACACACGACCTTGGCATTAGCAGCACCACGCTGTAACCAACTGAGCTAATCCCCCTGATTAAAACAAATCATAGAATGGTAAGGTTGGAAGGGACCTCTGGAGATCATCTAGTCCAACCCTCAGTGCAGCCCATATGGGGAYTGAACCCTCAACCTTGGCATTAGCAACACCATGTTCTAACCAACTGAGCTAAACCTGCCCCCAATCCCTAGTCATCTCTCCACACTATTCATGACTTCCCTACTTCCCTCTAAGGAAGCCTTCAAAGAAACACTGAGATCTAATGCAGCAAGTTAAAAAAAAAAAAAAAANAACGGGGGGGGGCAGAGATCAAACGCTATTGGTGAGAAAAAATTATCAAGCTGGCAGTCTGGAAGAAGTGAAAAAGTGAGTAAGACACTGCTCCCTTTTAGTGCCATGCACTAAAAGGGAAAAGGCAAAAGGCTGAAGCATGCTCTCCCAGATAACACTACAGGAAAACATTTCTGGTCTCATACAGCAGACCACAAGTACATTCTCACATTGGAGAAATGCATGTACTCTCTGAAATAAAGTATMTTTAGTAATAGTTTTACATGGATCAAAGAAAAAAACCCAATATTAAATCTTTGCTTATCATAGAATTTGAGAAATTAACACCATCCATTTTTCCCCCTTATAGGAAATTCTGTACTTTATTGTTAAAACCTATGAAGTGAATCTTGGTAAATACCTGTAATGCCATAGAATATACAGAGAAAAACTTTTTCATGTTTTTTTCAGTTTATTTTTCTAAAAATACATCTGCCCAATGAATGAGAAAACAAATCTCATCTTACCTCTATGTTTGAAGGAGGATGACAYGAAGGAAAGAACACATACTTGATCCGATTATATGCTTGATATAGGACAAAAATGATGAGCATTGCCCCAAGCAAGACAGCAATCAAGGCACTTATGAATGTTATTAAAATGATCAGAGGTACCACTTTATCTAAAAAAGGTGAATTAAAAATATTAAATTCAGGCATTCATAAACTGGGAAAATTAAAGAATAGATGATCTTCAAATCTGTTAAAGTATTTATCATAAAATTTCATGATTGTATTGCTATACCCAGGCATGACAACCATTACAAACATGATACCACTCTAATACCTTAGATCATTATTTTAAAAACACAGCAAAAGTTACTAATCAAATATAAGAACATAGGCATTTGTATATTAGAGCAGAACCACAATCCAATTATTTGACAGCAAGAAAAAATGGCTGCACCTACATAGTTACCACGGAGCACCTGATGCATGGAAATCTACGACTACTTCTTGCGTACAGGTTCTTATTCTAAGGAACATAACATAATTTGAGGCTGCTTGCTCCTTTGAAAAGGTGGAGATAGAGAAATAAGAATTCCTATGGGCTATGAAATGAGAACAAGCAATGAACCAACAGGGAAGAAATCCAATCCTACAGATATTCCACATATCCTCTATATTGGTGGTCTAGACACCAGTTCAGCGGAAGTTTTTGCATTGAAGGTGCACAAARGTGAGATGCATTTCACTTCAGCACTCAGATGGGGTTCTGCCCTCCTGAATTAACCCAGGAACTGTGGAAAGCCTTCTAACAGGCTAGGTTCAACTCCAGAACTTAAGTTTGAGACCCTCTAATAGATGGAGTACAAATAACAGAATCCAGCTTTTGACAGCAAAATATTTTAGTAATCAAAGAAAACTTTCATTTGAACAGTCGTAAGTTGTTCAGYGCTTAAGTTGCAGAGTCTTGCAAGTTTCCTCTTCCCTTCCCCTATTCTACTTTGCAACACAGTATCTGGCATTAACTGTTTAAAAATACTACACCCATAATGAGTCTGATGATTTGTCTCCTCGCTTTTCAGCATAGGATTTCTTTTTGAATTAAATTCATTCACAGAAAAATTAAGACAACAAAATAATCCTTAAAATGAAGCATTTAGTAATTCCTTGTACCCTCCTAAAAATATCATAAAAACAATGAAATTAAAGCTTGCCCATTGAAAATTAACTGTACAGAACTAAGTTTAATTCATACTCATTACTTTTTTTTAATAAAATCTACGTAGAGTACATCTTCCCAATAATATATAATATCTGTGTGTTTATAGCTATTAATCTGAGATAACTGATTCTAAACCAAGGTGTAACAGGTCCCAAATTCTTCCTACCTCCAGGTGTTCTGATGCATTCATCCTTGCTGAAATGACTGCTTTTGTTGTAAGTTTCTGAGAATGCTTGTACTTTTACACAATACAAAGTTGAGGGTGCTAGATCAGAAACTGTCCCTATTGTCTGTTTTATCACTTTTGTTTTCATTTCCTCCTGAAAAAAAAAGAAAGGAAGCAAAAAAGAAGGAAAAAAAGATGCACATAAATAATGTAAGAATCATTCAGCTAGATTAGAGTTTTGGTCTCTGCTGAACTGAAGAAGTAATTCTGTAAGAAGTTAACCACTTCTAACCGATATTTCAGTTAGATATTTTAGATATTTTACTATCAGAAGAGTTTAAATAACACAGAAAGATGCATTAAAATGTGAACTAAAGCATGTAAGACTTCATTAACATATCTCTTAACACATACAGTTAAGAAACTGCAAATACAAAAAGAATTAGCTAGCCAAGCCTGAAACCACAGTAATTAAGACAGCATACACAGTCATACCCTAAGACAGACATCACAGGAACCCTATAAGCCACGGTTCAAAAGTGAGCCATCCATAGGCTTGTCCACAGGATCAAATTCTGCAAAATCACACTACATATAGCAACAGCATAAGATTAAAATCTCTGACTACTTTGTGATAAGTCTTTTTAATCAGATTTTTAAAAGAAACTTTTAGAAAAATGTCTACATGAATTTCACGATTGATACACCATGTATCTGCCTCTTTTGAAAATAGACTTCTTGATGAAAACTTGTGCAGTATTTAAGTCATAACAAGTTTCATATACTGTTTTTAAGTATTTAGACACTTCATACCTCATTATTTGAAGAATTCTTCCAATACAGAATCCGGTAAGATAAGTTATAATGGTCTCTCCAGGCCTTAGTTTCAGATCCTCCCAGAGGAGAGATCTGGATATGGAGCAAAACATCACTGATGTCCAGTTTTACAATGGGAGGGCCGATTTCATCTTAAGACATTTTTTTAAAAGGTAAAAAATCAGATTGAAAGAATACAAGTAAAAATATCACATAAAATGCTGCAATTTAAATTTACAACAATTTTTAGAAGGTTGTAGCCTGACTTTACTAATAGCTTTATTTAGAATGTCAAGTGCTGAGAAAATWAAAGCTTTAATTCTTCTCTTCTTCCACATTCATATTTTGCTTGCGCAAGTTTCAGTAATGCGAAATACACTTAATGGTTAGATTGTATCTGTGCAAGTCAAACTGAAACTATTGAATACGTCACCTAACACTGTACTATTTTGTTGATATTCTGATTTAAGAGAATGAACTAACTCCYCCCCCCCCMMMAAAAAGAGAGAGAATTGACATTATCAAGATATAATTTATGTTATAGTAAGAAACACTCAGTAGTGCCATTAAATAGCTTTTTTTTATTAATGAAAACACACTCTCCATTCTCYGAGGAAACATTATGTGTTTGTGTCGTGTGTTTTGCAAGAGCTGCAAACAGGATGTCGCTCTCAGTGTTATTCTCTGTAAATRAAGGAAAGCATTAGGGAGGTGGTGCTCCCTTAGAAACAGGCACAATTTTTAAGCCACATTTCTTGAAAGAGGACTTGCCTGCTTGATGTTTGAAGTTGGTTTTGTTTAATATTAATATCTTAAATATTTCATATTCCATTTCACTCAGTTTCTCCCCAATACAAACTTGTAGTAGATGCTTGTGCCTTACAACTCAATGCAGAGGGAGGAAGTAACAAATTACAAGCAACAGGATAGTCTCAAATGCTCCTTAATCTGATCAGACAGGCCCCACTTTTTTTGCATCTCTCTTCTTCCACAGAGTTATAATTAAAGAGAGAATCATTAAAATTTTTGCTCTCGTTTCCAAAATTGTTTACTTAGGTCACTGTTCATCTTACTAAAGGATTATCTAGTTTTCAAAAGCTTCGATGACAAAGGAAAGCTGACAGAAAATAGCTACTGATTCAGTCTTCAATATAGAGGGAAACGATGCCACTCCACACGTTAGATGTTTCTCAACTTTGCAAATTGGTAACTCATTTGAAGTCAACTGTAAAAGCTTACTAAAATGTTTATCACAAAAGCTTTTACAGTTATCACAAAATTAAAAGTGCAACAGTGATAAAAATGGCTAATTTCACTTTAGAGGGAGTAACATTTTTGACTTAGAAGATGTCTAAGACAATGCTTTTTCATGAAACTCTTCAGGGTTGCAACTCAGTGTTTGTATAATACTGATTCAGCACAAACATCAAAGGTGCCCTGTGGCAGGACAGAGAAAAAGGAAGAGACAAGGGTAGAAGCAAGGAAAACGGAGGCAGTGAATAGCAAAACTCAAATTAGGTTTACTTGTAGTACAGTCTCACAAGATGATCAATGCAGCAGACAATGAGACTATAAAATGCCATATAGTGCTTTGCCTTAATTTACTACAGCAAATGATGTGTTTCTAAATAGTGAAACATTGCCTGTGCTGAATTAGAAAAGACTTTCGAAAAACTCCCACTGAATTTGATGAGGCCATGATTCCAACCAGAGTTTCTGTACAGAAACTATGTATTCAATTTCATTAATCTGACAAGTTTATTTTTGCAAATACAAGCATTACCAACAAGTTGGYTGACAAATAAAAATATTTAAGAAAACACATCTGCTTACTTGTTACCAGAGGATCWACTTTCACTTCATCAGACAAGCACGATCTATTATATTCATTCACTGCCTGTACACGGAGATAATAAAATCCACGAGTAATAGTGATGATAGATGAGAAGTTGCATTTTGTATTAGTGATGTTTTCACATCCAGGCACATGGAGCCACTTTGCAGAGTAATCACCATGAAGCTTCTTCAAATACCCCCTAGAACAGATATGTTTTAACATTTTTTGATATGAGGTCTACAGACTCTAGAAAAAAACATGCTCTCATGTGCCTCATACTTTTCTTCCTTTTTGGAAGAATGGTCTTTAAAATTTTACTTACCTATATAATGATTAATTATTATTATTATTTGTTTATAATTGAAATAATGAATGTTAGGAGCCTATTTGGAGCAGGATATTGAAATTACCGCTTTAGTCACCCCCCCTCAATAGAAAAGTTATATGTTGGTTTTTAAATATTCTGAAAATTCAAATTACGATTTTTCATACAATTCTACTAAATTGATTATTTGTCTGACAATGCCCTAGAAAAAGGGGAGCTCTCTCCCCTCTATTAGTATAAAACACAGAAAAACTAAATGCAAGTCAAGAAATTAGAAAACATCCAGATGATGCCCACAGTATTTGTGCATTTGTGCTACAACTAGACATTAAGATACAGGTTTGCAAATGGATTTTCTTTTCTTTTCACTATCTGACCAGAAGTAACCAAATATGCTGATATTTGAAACCTTTAACACTTGTATTTTGTTCAATTAGTTGTCCAATTTCTTCATATCTTAAAAAAAACCCTTAAGTAATGAAAACTTTACATCTCACAGAAATGTTATTTAGTATATATTTAGAATTCCATATYATCAAGTATTTAACACTCTCAAAAGAAACCAAGCATCCTGAAATTCTAGGTTATCTGCAATCCCTTTAAGAGCCACACTGTGCCCAGATGAGGTATCAAATGCTTCRATTAATGTATTAAGGCACTTTTGCAAGTATTGCACTTCTATTTCTAGTAACAGTTTCTAAAATACAATAAATTGTTTAAAATGACAGAATCTGTTTACACAAACATATAGAAACTGTTTAACTCACAGGAGATACTGTACAGTATAGCTCACATGCTGTTTGTACTGACTATTCCAGTGAAGATGAAACATCATGTCCAAAGCAAAAATTCTCACATGTGTTGGACAAAGTAGGTCTTTTGCTGCACAAAATAAAAAGAAAAGGAAGCCTACAGTGACTAAAAAGCTTTACATTATGTACCTCAATTTCTCACTATATTAAACAGGCAYGGCAGTTTTCATGTGACTAACAAATTTATAATAGTCTGTTTTCATTATTAAGATGGCAAATTCAAGTCCATGATATATGAAGCTTATTAAGTCACTGCTAAAAAGGGTATCAGTTAAAAATCAGTACAGGAAAAAAAGCAAGCACAGACATATTAAAATTAGTGGAAATAAAGAACTGGCATTAGTAAGGACTTGACTGAAAGAAAATGTAAAATATACACGTCAACTTAAAGTTATTTTCTTGATGATCATGTTTATTAGTTATAAGAATACCACGATAAACTTAAAGTCCTCTCCCTAGCTTTATCTGCAGTGTCCATTCAAACATTCAAAGCTTGAACTGCAGCACCTCTTTGACAGTGTACAAAATAGATATTGAAAACAAGGTGAGCAATAAAAATACTCGTTTGATAAGAGTTTATGAACTTCTTAAGAGCTTATGAACTCCAAACTTATGAAGTTTGAGAAGTTTATGAATTTCCCAACTATCACATATCACAATCCATCACACAAGTACACTTTAAACGACCAAAATTTTTATTGCCACACAGATTGTTTACACTATGAACTTGGCTTAGACAAATAAGAATTTTTTGGATGCAATCATCTCCAATTGCCTTATACTAGTTCAGATCCTTATGTGGTTTTGACATATGTGAACTGATTTCTATCAAAGGAAAGTGACCTGAAAGCCTGTGGAGATCTAAAGACCTGAATCTATCCACATACAGGGTCTACCATAACAGATTATTCCAGTGGGTCTCTGGCATTATGCCACACTCTCAGAAGCTTGCACACCATATAGAGCCCAAGTAGCAGCCTTGTCTTTTTTTTAATCTATCTTTGACTACTAGTTCCCTACAAGCCTTAAAAAAAAAACTCATCTCCTGTCCTTACATAAGCTTGTTCTCTGTCTGCTCCTGCTTATCCTACTTCTTTACTYCAGATCCTCTTAAGCCTTCCTGCTTTTCCTTTCCTTTCATCCTCAACATCTATCAGCCCTGTTTTCCCATGTGATTTTTGGACAATATCAAGCTCTGTCTCAGCAGAAATACCAGGGAGCCATATCCCAGGGCCCTCAAAACAGCAAAACTTGAATAGCTGACAAAAATTTCTGGGGTCAAAATCACCCTGCTTTCCGTCATTGCCAGTGTCCACATCCTTCGCTGTAGCACTGTTAGCAATCCTAATTTCAATGCATGAAAGGACACTTCTTGCAATGTATGGCTCAAGGCAGAGATAGGCAAGTACTTCTGGCACAGAAAGAGACGAGGACTCCTAACTCTGGGGAACTGATGTATAATAGAACCTCTTCTTTGAGGTTCTGAAAGTCAAGACAACACAGAACCACTTGCCAAGTCCCCAGCCTTTCAGACTACCTAGCTCACGCTGAGCTGTTAAGCGGGCCATTTCACATGCACGAGGCCTCTTTCCTGCCACCCCTTAGCGTGGATGGGCAGCGTGCAGCATATTTGCAGCAAACACTGTTAAGATGTCTCTTCTACTCTCAGAGGCCTTGTACAGTAGCCACAAACTATCTGAAGCAACAAAACRTTCTTGACCCACTCACTGCTCAGTGCAGGCACACAGTGAGGGATCTAAGGCAAAAGATACAAGTAAAGATTTTACTTAAATTCTGATWCCGTGGCAAATGTTTTAAAAACTAAAACCCACTTGTTATTGTAGGATAGGAGGGRAGTCTCCTTAGGAGCAAGTAACCTGTTACTGCCTCATAAGAAAGCTTCTGATCTATCCTCTTATGTACTGCATACTGATGGTGGAAAAAAAAAACCACTAGAGTTGATGTACCACCTGTTGAAACTAATGCCTGACATTCTGCATTYCCACTGTAATTTTTTTTCCTAAAACAAACATTGAAGAGTTCTTAAACAGGTCTCTGAGCAGTACATAAATGAACTGTAATGTACACATGCAAAACAAGTCATTAGTTAAAAGCRAACTTGCACTAAGCTGCTCTTCAGAATCTGCAAGAATAAAGAAGTCAAGGCTCATAAAAAATTAAAATAAAGCTTGGCTCAACTTTTTATGCATTCATATTTTAAATAGAAAAATCTATATAACTATTAAGATTGCTTTTATATCAAGATGAGTAAGAAGTTGGTACTTCTGCATATTTCTATTGTTTTAGGACAATTCACTTTCTAGCAGTTCTAGCCCAAGTAACCATATTTTAAAATAAAATGACCTTTCTTTGTACCTTTACGGGTAGTTTTTATGCAATGAATGGGACTGAATAAGCCTTCTTGAAAATCCAAAGGACGGGTTGCTTGAACTTTCAAACAGTAGATAGTTTCTGGTGCAAGATCGTTAATTGTATCAGTAGGAAATATACTTTGTTTTCTGAACTGCAAGAAACAATTGTGAGCAGCATATGAAGACAACTGTTCTTCCTGATAAGCTTACTTTTTAAACTATTTCCCCTCCCCCCCAGGTTTCAGCTCATTTATATAATATAGCCTCAAAAATGCTAAAATAGGTCACGAAGCATAACAGACGAGCTGAAGGCAATTTTCCAGCTTAGCCACGTGAACAAATGGGAGGAAGATGCTGCACTCCTTTATATGTGTAAGCAAGAAGGGACTGCAGGGCCCTTCTACATGAAGCTTAACTCACAGCACACACTCAGACGCATATTCAGAGGAACAATAGCGCACTTGCATCCCTCAGCTGATAATGAGTATTCTCTCCTCTCCCCAATGCTCCCACCCTGCTTGGCTGACCAGATGTCTCAGCCATCAGTACACAGCTTGCACTTAGCTTCACGCTTTTTTCTCTTTAACATCTGAGACTAGGTCTTCTAGCTGAACATAGGTATCTCTTCAATTGCTATCCTAATCTAACTGGCACATCCCCAAACATAGAAAAAACACAGAATTTCTACTTTGATCTCTAGAGAATAGTTACATTCTGTTGCATGAGACATACATGAAAGCTAGAAGTCTAATTTACTGCAGTTCTAYGACCTCTAAAGTATCCCTAACTCTCCCCCCCCCCCAGTTTACAGTATGAAAACAAAATGACACAGGACAGTGTATTCAGAGCTGCAGTCAAGCTATACGGACTCATCAAGATTAAGCAAGCATCTTATCTCTCCCCTCCCTATGCCTTATTATAAATGTTTCTTCCTACTGCCTTGACCTCTTATCTCTCCCTGTTCCTACTGGCCAAGTCTGCCTSCTGTTCCAATATATCTGAAATGGCTACATCTCCTTCCTCATGCATTGGCAGCTGGTTCCAGTATTTATATTTACTGAAATAAAAAGCTCATTTATAAAATATCTAATACAATTCTCTAGTTAAAAAAAAGTCGTGTAGCTTAAGTTATACATAGTTACATAACAAAGCAATTATATTATCATAGCAATTATATAAAAATCAAAACATSATTATACCTCTGCATTTGATGAGTTTTCCCAGATAACTAAGTTATATTTAAAACTCAGATCATCTATCCACATTTTCTGGACCTGATTTGCTTCTGGAGGAGAAACCTTAATTTTTATTACTCCATTTGTAGACTGCAACTCTATTTCTGGTGGACCAATCTCAGCTGTAAATATTAAAAGAAAAAAAAAGGTAGTCAAGCAAAACTGCTTAAAGAAAAATTACCACAAAGTCATTCATATTAATAAAATGATACTTGCATATTCTATCTTATTTTTAATTCTTATCTGGCAGTAACTAATAGAAATCTAACCTAATAAACTACCAGTGTTACCTGGTTCTGAAAAGAGTGAGGTTAAAATGCAATATTACTAATTAATGTTCTCCAGACTCTGTAATGAAAATCAGTACAATTTCTTTTAAAAGAGCAAGGAAGGAAGACTGGCCCAAACAAACAAAGGAATATTGAGAGGAGGCTTCAATATTATACAGATTCTAACTAACAAAAAGTTGCAAGGCCGGAAGACTACTTCCAAAAAAGTCATTTTTCAGGAAGATTTCCCCTCACTCCAGAGAAGTACAGAAAAATTCTGACAGAAAATTCTGTCAGAAAAGCAGAACCATTTTGATTATTTTCCCCTCTCTACGAAGACGGAATTGTAGCACTGCATGACCTGAAAATATCTTTTATTACTTCAAGGTTGGGAAAGTCACTAGCTCATGTTATAAACAATGGAAATCACACATCTTTTTCACAATAATGTGTTAAAGGATTTAACTAAAAACATTACACTATATATGGAGCTCATACCTATATAATACGGAATCATTTCAAAAATACTAGACCATGGAGATTTGTCTTCTCTTGTTTCAGCCCTTAAACGCACATGATGTTTAACATAATATTCAGTTATTGCTGAGGAAAAGTCACATTCAGTGTGAGTGACATTTTGACACCCGGGCAAATCTTTCCATTCTGTTTCATTTGTCTCAAAGTCTTCAAACCTTTAAGGAAAAAAGAAAAAACAAAAAMCAAATAGAACAACACAATTCAAGTTTGTATTTTCTTCTTACTTTTCCTCTTAATGCTAACAGAACAACTAAGCAATTTCTGGCATTTATTGCCAGCACCAATGTAAGCAGCGTTATCTATTTAGTTACCCTGGAATTCACAGATCAACTATTTGATTTATACTACTTTATTAGCCAAAGTTAAGCATAATCTACAAGGTTTGATACCAATTTGCTTTGTTCACCATGTAAACACACAGAAAAGAGCATCAAAGAACTGTCAAAATCCAGAATTTAATCCTCAGTGCACGATCCCAGTCTGGCATTTATTTTATAATCCCTTGGAAGAAACTTAAAAATACTGATGGCAGAAAACAATCAAAGAAACAAAGAAAACTGAGAGCCCAGAGAAATGTCAAAGCACAAAAGATAAAAACTGGAGTTCACCAATAAGACAAAAGAAAACATTGGAATACAGTAATCAGCTTCCCAGAAGCTCTGTTTCCTGTGAGTTAACAGACAATCATTTCTGACTTCAGAGAGACACTCAGAAATCATGAAGCGATGATCTGACCAAAAAGAGGCACAGACTTGAAGAAGTAATTTTATCCCCCCCGGGAGTGCTGGTGGATGACAAGTTGACCATGAGCCAGCAATGTGCCCTTGTGGCCAGGAAGGCCAATGGTCTCCTGGGGTGCATTGGGAAGAGTGTTGCCAGYAGGTTGAGGAAGGCGATCCTGCCCCTCTACTCAGCCCTGGGGAGGCCTCMTCTCGAGTACTGTGTCCGGTTCTGGGCTCSCCAGTACAAGAGGGACATGGAGCTACTGCAGAGAGTCCAGTGTAGGGCTACAAGGATGATCMGAGGGCTGGAGCACCTGCCCTATGAGGAACAGCTGCAAGAGCTGGGCCTGCTTAGCTTGGRGAAGAGAAGCCTGAGGGGGGATCTTATCAATGTGTAYAAGTACCTGAAGGGAGAGTGTCAAGAGGACAGGACAAACTCTTTTCAGTTGTCCCGTGCGACAGGACAAGAGGCAATGGGCAGAAATTGAAGCACAGGCAGTTYCACCTGACTGTGAGGGGGAATTTCTTCCCTGTGAGAGTGACGGAGCCCTGCAACAGGTTTCCCAGAGAGGCTGTGGAGTCTCCTTCTCTGGAGCTCTTCAAGGCCYGCCTGGATGCAACATGCTCTAGGTGACCCTGCTGAGCGGGGAGGTTGGACTAGATGATCTCCAGAGGTCCCTTCCAACCTTACTGATTCTATGATTCTGCAATTCTATCTTTATCTTATCTCTGACAGACCAGTATTACGTTTTTGAACTAAGCCTGCATTTTCAGAGCAGCAGTTTGTCATCTACACATTAAGGAAGAAGTAGCCCAGCATTTTGTGTTTTTTTTTTAAATCCAAAATCATTTACTAGGAAATCCTAAAATAAAAAACTTAAGTTACTTTATCTCAGAAGTGTTTTGGAGTATCTACTTTTCAGGAAAGTTCTACAAAATACCAAATGTACTGCTATACATATGTATTAATATATAAAGCAGTCGAGAAAAAACAATTAAACATTTAAGAGCAAAAATTAAATTCCTTCATCTGGTGACTAAAATTTGCAGATCAGAAATCCAGTCCATAAACACACATATTTTTTTCAAAATCTATGCTACAAATTCTCTCAATCTCTGCGTGTACTCATTGGAGGAGGGGTTGACAAAATGTAGCTCAATTAAACAAAAAAAAAATAGACAAACAAGAATACAGGAATCTAAATGCTAGTTTCAAGGGTAGCAGTGTATCCATTTCAATACRGAGCATTACTACTAAATGTGCTCTGCATTTATAACATACCACTATCAGCAAATAATCCAATTTCACATATAAATTAGACAGGTGATCCCTGTAGGATCACACCTCAGTTCAAGATTTAATTTCCTGTCATCTACTTCATGGATTTCAGAATGGCTAATGAGAGCACCAACCACCATAGTAATTAATTTGTTCCTSTAACACAAATAAGTGTCAGACTTATCTATCTCAGCTTGAAGTTACCACTTACCAGCGATATTGAGCTGAAAACGTTATGTGGGTATCATCCTCAGTGTAGTTCCACCTCAGAGTGAAGTTTGTATTTACAACGTAGATCTGAATATCTTGAGGACTCTTCAGATTAGTTAGACCTACCAGGAAGTTATGCAAAAATTGGGATAAGTGATATGTAAACAATTGAGGGGTGATCTACTTCTCTGGAAAATAGGAGAGAGTTAGAGTGAAACTAAATAACAACAAACATAAGAGTTAATCCCCCCCCCCCCCCCCCGCTATTCAAATGGCACTTCAATATACAGTCTAAGGAGCTGTGCATCAGGTACTCCCCTTTGCCCATATTGACTAGGCATTTCTCTCCTCAGTACACAAAATCCTCCTCTCCCCTTTTAAAATCAAAACAGTTGTAAGATTCAATGCCTGTAGTTCATCGTTACAGATGGATTATAAGCAGTCTGTATGCATTTAAATCAGTATTTTTTTCCTGAATCYAACACCTGTATCTCAGCTACAAACTCCTAGAGACTGACCTAATTCTGTTACTTCACATTTGCAGAACAATCTGACATTTCAGACTTGTTTTATGTCGCATGCTACTGCCATACATTCAATGTATGGCCTAGAACAATACAAATCGCTTTCAACAAGGCCTCCCTCTACAGTAGGCTCTTGTAACTCAGTCATGGTGAACCCATGTTTTCTTTTATACAAAGAACAGTGCATAAAATGACTTATGGAAGACAAGGGTTAAGTCTCAGGACATGTATAAGAATGACCAAAATATCARAGACCAGACCAGGAAGGATGCATGCTAGACCCATCTGCTGAACAGCTCTCTCCCCTTTTTATTATTAAAAAAAAACGAACTGCATCATAAATGATTTATATGCTGTTTTCTACAGAATACTTATTTATCATTAACTTGATCTGAGACATGCAGAATCCTAGGTGTTCAATTTAGGATACAATTTAGCAATTCAGGATCAAGGGGAGAAACAATGCTATGGAAGAAGGAATTACTTTCTGATACTTATGATAACTGAAATTTATCTGGCTACTTGTAAGGTACCTTTTGCTTTGAATTATCTGATACCACTCTATGGCAATGCTTGAAAACAGCGAGGCTACATAATTACAATAGCACCAACACTTGGTTGGAAAGTTTTCTGGTAATATAAGCTAAAAAATAAAACAAAAGTGCATCTCACAGGAAAAAAAAAAGGTGAAGGGGCTGGGCGTACATGTAAACCAAGAAAAAGCTCAGGTGAGAGTCACTAAAATAATAACAAAGACATCAATTAAGCAGTTACAGATTGTTACAGAGCTTAAATTTCACCTAAGGCATTCTGCCTAGTACCTCGTATTAGACATCCTTGAAAGCCCAGGATACGTGTACCTTAGGCAGTGGACACCTGTGCTCTTCTCACTAAACATAAAACTTCATAGACCTTATTGTGGTAGTTCCACCAGGCATGAATTTGTTACTCCTYCCAGCTGAGGGACTAATATATGCTCAAAGAATGAAAACTATACTGGATCATCACAAAGCAAGCAAAGGAAATAACTTGCTTTGTTAGATATTCATCTTACAGATGGCTGCATTATCAGCCAGAGCTGATTTTGCTCACAGCAAATCAGGAGTGATTTATTTCAGAACAGCTTTAGTAATAGGACCAAAAAGAAGACTACCATAAGTCTCTGATATGACTACCTCTTTCTCTGACTACTTCATTGGGCAAGTTTAAATGACACCACATTTTTAATCCTCCTTACAAATTGCTGAAACCAAGCATTAAGAGCTGTTTCTGGTTGCACAAGATAGCCTTTCCAGAACACAGATAAACAGAAATACGCTAGTCAGAGATATTACCTGTTACTTTAACTCAAGATCCATTACAAGTTTAAAAGTAACTTGCATTAACCATTCAAGGAAGACCTTATATCTTTAACAGAATTTTCAGAAAGTACAATTTCCATGATCAGCAGCAATTAAGAAAGCAGGAAAAAAAATGATACAGAATTAAGAGGGAAAGAAAAGAAATATGGAAAGATCAATGTTGTTATATAAATTCATGGAGTACTTTTACCTTCAACACTGTGTGCTGCTTTAGAGCGTTCACCTCCCATAAAATAGTAGATGATAGAATGAGAAAAGGTAGAGAAGGGTGACAAAGAAAACCCAAGGTACAGAACAGCTTCTGTCCCAGAGGAAATYGCACTATGATTCTCCAGCCTGAAAAGCAGGCTAAGGAAAGGATAGGACAGACTACAGGCAGGTTATGAGTGACAACTGAAAGGCAAACATGAAAAGATTGTTTGCAGTCTCTTTAACATAGAGCAGGAAGCATCAAAACAAGTATCACTAACTCTCAAATGAACTGCTACTTCATTCAATGCCACGTTAAGCTGTCGAACTCTTTTCCTTTGGATTCAATGAGTGCTAAACACTCTACCTGGCTCTGCTCAGAAAAAAAAATCCCTAGAGTGCTATTAAATACAAAGTCTCGAAGTTACAGAGCCTATAACAGAAAGCTGYGAAGTGCACTTTGTATTTACTTGTATATTCTTTCTTACTCCACTAAAAGCCACTAAAGAGAAAGTGCTGGATGAGAGAACTTTTTGGCTCAATCAGGTATGAAACATAAAAACAAACAAAAACACAGAAAAACCACAACACACTCCTTACAGATCTATCCYGAATTTGAGTAGGTACGTTCCTCCTTGCCCTTGCCACTTCAAAAAGATCTCCCAGTCTTGACTGACAATCCTGATAATCCAAACAGCTATCCTCACTAGGACATCAAATTTCTTCCCCAAATCCAAATAACTACTTACTGAAGGTTTCAGGTCCCAAATACACTGCTTTCATCTGTTCACTCCACCTCCTGTTGCAGGTAAGGAAAACTGATATGATCATAGAGCTAACTATAAATTTATAATCCAAGGAATATCCTTGGCTGAATTCTGTTAAAAGGTAATGATTAATGATTCACATTTTAACAGTTTCTAGTAATCTATTCACACAGTGGAAGCACAGAAACTGAGTTGAAAGAAACCTTGAAAAATCACCTACATTTCACATTGGAGAAAGTAGTTGGCCAATTCTACCTACATCATCAGATGTTTATGCAGAGAAGTTTTGTCGTCTCCATCACTGCATCATCTATTTTTACAGGTCTCCAATTACTGAAATATTTCACTATCTTTACCATTAGAGATTAGGAAAAGCTTTCTGTAAATAAAAAAGTAAAGCACTCCCAAATCAGATTTCACAATATTTTCTATCGGAAGTCTGGATCTCTGCAGAACAGATCTAAGTTTCCTCACAAGGATGCTTGCTTGGTTATTTTTTCATGGTCCATGGACAACAAAGGGTCTACAAACTGCTAAACCAGAAGCCTAATCTAGATCTCCTCTAGGCACATTAATATCATAGAGGAAAACTACATGGGTTTAAAACACACTACTTCAGACTTCTATTTATTTGAAGACCAGATTAAACACAAGAAAAGAAAGAAGAGAAAACTGAATGGAAGTAACAATTCCTTTAGTTTTCCTTAGCAAGTCATTTTTTCTTGCTCTCTGAATGATTTTCATTTTTCTCTTTTGCGTTCTCTGCAAATGGCTGAATTCTCTTGAAAAAGAATACTCCAAAAAGTCACAATGCTCCAGCTGAGATTTATAAACGGAAGTCTAGTTTAAAAGATATATGACCCAACCTTTTCACTCTAATTAGCACTGCTACACCTCAATACTTTGGGGATTTTCTACAGCATTGCACTAGAGCTTTTGAACAGAAGTTATGAGACAGTAGCTCTGGATCTTTGCTTGGCAGAACTACTATTTAGACCATCCCTTCTCATTCTGTATTTGCCTAAACATAGAGCCTTGCACATGTGCTTATTCGAGATCTTTGTACTTTTTCCGGATTGTTTCTCCAGTTTGTCAAGATACTTCCCAATTCTATTCCTGCTTTTCAGAACAACTGTAAGCTCCTTCTGCTCATATGCRGATTTAATAAGCATTTACTATTGTATCACATAGATCATTAACAGATCCCCACTTAATATATCTTTCCATTTTGACAGTGAACTGCAACTACTTTTAATAAGCTGGAAAATCATACTGAAATAGTTTAATTGAGTGTTAAAAATATAAATGCCTACTATAATTGTAGTGCTTACATAGATGTGTGAAGCACGATCTTATGATGAGCAAAAAGGATAGCCAAAATTCAGATAAACCTAATATTTTAGATCTTTAGATGATTAGAGTCWAAATTTTCATAAATAAACAAATGAAAATCAGATTAAAGTTAGCAAGACTTCTTGCTGACTTATTTTACTCTTGATTAAAGGCAGTCACATTTAAGATCAATTCATGTTTCCTGATGCAAAGCATCACAACACTTTGGTAGTGAATACTATTATAAGAGATTAGATTGTCATAAAAAGAGATTAAAGACAAAAAATTTGAGCAAGATTTCCTGTCTTCCTTCTCATCATATTTTAATAAACTCGAGTAAATAAAAATTTGTTCTAATATCATAGATTAGTGATATTCAAAGAATAAATGGAAATTTATTAATTCTACTGAATATTTTCAATAAGTGATGGTTGAAAATAATGAAGATTATGTAACATGGCAGCCTAACAAAAGAGCATCTAATGACAGAAGACACTAGTTTTAGCAAGACAAATATACCCCTTCAGGAGAGAGCAAAGTAGAGCATCTTGTTAAGTGCGTGGGTGGAACCAATGGAAACTTTAACTCAACTTTTAGCATACAAAGGAAAGGAGATATATTATATGTGATACTAAAACAAAACAAAAAATAACAACCAAACCGGTACCTGAGACAATCAAACTGCTTTGGCTCCATTCTCTACAGAACCAAGGCCACTGCAAGAACTTTCAACCAGGAGTGGCAGAATGGAACGGCTGTTTTTAGCAAGGCAGAAGAGGTCACTGTGGCAAGACAGTTTCTTCTAATCCTTGTGGTATGTGGCATGTTACTCATTTTCTACAAATGTGTGGGTTAATCAAAGTAGCCACATGTATCACAATACTTCCAATTTGGGACTGGAAATTTGAGGTGTTGCACTAAGTGCTCATTTACAAAACGAGGATACCAAAAAGCTGAAAGGAAGAAAAAGAAGAGGTCCAAAAACTGCTTATTTGCTTGAATCCTACCACAAAATATGGACCCCAGAAAATGGCCTCTAGCCTTCTTTTAGGTATACCAAACAGGAACAACGCAATCTTACACAGACGTATTGGAACTCAGGCTAGCCCAGTTTCAGAAGCACACACACGCGCTAGCCCATAGCTGAAACACCTCCGTTATTCAAACTAGCTAAACCCAAATATGCTCTGCTGCATTTTGCTGTGTACTGTAAATATGTGGGAAGGTAATCTAAGGCTTATCTGGAATGTTTGACACCTCTCTCAAAAAAGTCGGTTCTGAGCAACATATGGTTTCCTTCTGCTTAAAGATGTAACAAAAGGCACATGTTGCTATCACATGAGGTAAAATCCTCAATTCTTGCAATCTCACTTCTCTTATTTCCTTATTTACACTCTATGCTCTACCAAGCTAAGCAGGGATGCCTTTCAAGCAAATCAGTAMGATTCCAAAACCTGTTTGCAACACACTTACAGTCACTACTTTTCATATGTATCAGGCAAACTCAACACAAATCGGATTGCGACCACTACCTGAATGTATCCTCTACAGTAAAACCCAAAACACCGTGTGGCTAATTTATACCAGGCCCTGCTCACTCAAGAAGAGGCACTCAGTTCAGACCCAAGGCCCCGAGCTGCTTTTACTCCCTCTGAGCTGTGCCTACACCGCAGCCCCCGTACCGCCAGCAGGCTCTGCACACGCACAGCCCACGCACAAAGCACGACCCACGGCTACGGGCAGCGGCGGCTTCCGCGGCGCCGCCAGGGGCCACACGGCTGAGAGAGGGCTGGGCACGCCCCCACCCCCCCCTTCGCCAACGGCCGCGGCGCGAGCCCCGACCCCGCTTGGCCAACGGCCGCGGCGCGAGCCCCGACCCGGCTTCGCCAACGGCCGCGGCGGCGAGCCCCGAGGCGCNAACGGCCGCGGCGCGAGCCCCGACCCGGCTTCGCCAACGGCCGCGGCGGCGAGCCCCGAGGCGCACCCCCCTCCCCCCGCAGGCGCGGCGCCCTGCCCTCCCGAGCCCACCTGCGCAGCGGAGGGGCAGTGCGACCAGGAGGCACGAAAGGAGGCACGAAAGCAGCCCCGCCGCGGCCATATCCCCGGCGCCGCCACCCTCTCCGGCTCCCGGCACCGCGGGCGCCCGCGCCGCTCCCGGAAGCCTCGGGCGGCCGCGCATGCGCAAACAGCCTTCGCGCCCCTCGGCGGCGGCGGGAGGTGGGGTGGGGAGGCAGGGGGAAATGGCGGTGGATGTTGAGGGGKTGTCGGCGGGCGTGTCGTGGTAAGACAGCGAGAAATGTCGTCCTGGGGGCAATTAACAGTCTGTCTGGGGGCTTGCCTGCAGCAGTGGTAGTAGGAGATGTTATATAAGGAGAACGAGTGGGTTTGGATGTTCTGTAGTGCGTTTCCGGAGAAAACCCAAATAACTGTGCCTCTTCTGGCAGGGAGGAGCTTGGCTTTGCGGTAAATTACTCCTCAGCGGCCTTTCGGGTGCTCACGTTTGCATCCAGGTCCTCTCTGTATTGTCTGGTAGCTCGCTCTTCCCTCCAAACCTATAGATGCTGACAGAACCCATTCACACAACTCTGAGGGAAAAGGGCCTTTTGGACAGTGTGTCCCATTATACATAATCAAAAAACCAAACCAAAACAACCCCCCACAGGATAGACTGAGTCACAGAGGAGGAAACGTCATCCCTTGAGTTCAGTAGTTAGGGCACTTGTTTGGAAAAGAGAAGATCTGGTCTGGTGTGCCCTGCTCCTTGAATGTCTGAGGAATGCTGCAGCGAGTGTTGAGTGCGGCATGTGTGCTGCTGCCCTTGAAGTGGCGTTTGGACCTCAGCTCGCTCGCTTCACAGGCCAGAGTCCTAGTTTCTTGGCTGCAGAGTTCACCTTCCCTTTTTCTGTTTCATATTTTTTGTAAGATTGTCCAGCTGCAATTARGGGAAAAATGAGACGTTACCTTTCACTTCCTACCCCCTGAAAACAACCTACTCCTAAGTGGGCATAACAGTGTACTCAAAGGTGAGGATCTGAAACTCTAGCAGGCGAAGGCCTGTATTTTCTACGTCTTGGGCGCTATGAACATTATTTGTTCCGTAAGGAAGCAGCAGCAGTGCTTCCAAACATACTTCTGGATAAACGGTAGTTTATRAACAGTAGCTGCTGCTGTCGCCCTTTCTGCTGTGGAGTATTCAATATACTTAGAGCACATCTACTAAGCCTAGRCTCTCCAGGAACACAGACAGGGGACACACAAGATATGCATAATTGGAGCCTAAATTCTTTTGGTCTATAAATCTTACGAAATGCTTGAAGACCACTCAAGCAAGATATAAAAATCAGCAAAATCAGTTTTATTCTGAGATAGAGGTGTAGGGACCCTGCTCTGCACATGAAGCAGTTAAGTCATCAATACCATCTAAGATGACAAAATTTGAGCCAGACAAATAATTTTTATGGTCTGCATCATCTTCTTTTTCATGTGATAACCTTTCTATGAGTTGCTKTTCTAGGGTGATCATCAACATGGGAACAGGTAACCACAATGTCAGTACTATTTGTACATCTGTTGCTGCTGCTCCTATTTGCCTGACATTGATGATTGCTTTTTTTTTAATCTGCAATTAGAAAGAATTTGTATTGTAATTAGAACTGTAAGTGTTATGTCCTCAGGGACCAAGAAGAGAAATGCTAGTGTGCATCCTTTTGATCAGTCACTGAAGACATCAATCAGTAACAAAGCTTCAGAAGATCCTAGTGCCAATGTAGTTCCACTGGAAGTCAGTCATTAAATATCCTTTAGAGAGTTGTCTGTATCTCAGTCATATTCCATTTCTAGGTGCTCCTAAATATGTGAATGAAGGTGAAATACTATGGATCCAGTATTGTCAGAAATGWAACAATTATGTTCATAATAAACTGGGCTTGTGAAATGTAGATGCTATTRGTTCCTGCAAATGAATGAATGAACTCTCTTAGCCCACTCAGGGAGTCAAAAGCTGCAAACCTGTATTATCAAAAAGACTGATGATTAAGAGGAGACTAATACCATTTTGTTGAAGAATTATAAGAGACTGTGGGTAATGATGTCCTCTGAAACATCCAGTGTCTATTGTTATCTAGCATGTTACAGGTGCCTGTACTTAGCACAAGTTCTTTAAGAAAAAAGTAGTATATGGAGTTTTAAAACAATGAATATAACTTTACTTTCTAATTTCTATTATTAATCTMTTTTGATCAATAGATATACAATGCAATAAGTTTATAATGCAGAGGTTTATTTATTGTGTTATAGAATTGAGTAAGTGAATAATAGAACTGTTACGCTACTGAGTATCAATAATTTTGGGCTATCATGTCTATCAGGATCATCATATGATGTAGTCAACAGACAATCAGTGAGGAAAAGCAGTGTTGTGGTGAAAGCAAAACAAGTAGGGCATAATCTGTTTGTGAAATATTGTCAGCTTCACCACAACTTCCTGTGTGTTTTTTTTGTGTAAACCAGTTGTTCTTTAAAACAAAGGCAATTACTTATTTGCTTTATGAAGCTGTTAAAAAGATGTTGTTATATTAGTATCATTGAAGCATCTTTGAAATCTTACCATGACGATTTCAAAGCAACGTTAAATGTAGCTATTATACTGCCACAGGCAGTACACATCTAACCTTTTAGCAGTAAGCACTCTCTAATAAATTAAGTGAAATAATAACTCTGCTCTATCGTGTTATGAATGCCATTTTTAAGAGACAAACTTTTCAGTGGCAGCCAGTTTTCTATTAGTCCTTTGTGGATAATTGTTTGGTATTATTGACATTGACTGGCCACACTCCTGACACCTGTATGACTCTCCAGATGGGTGGTTTCCCTACTAAGAAACCCAAATGGCATATTGTTTTGCCAAGGGCTTCTACAAAACAGGCCTTCACATTGTGTGTCAGTGATGCCACAGTCCTCCACCTGAGGAAGACTCACCCTGTCCTATAGGGTCAAACCAGGCCGGTACTATGCAGCTCTTTCCCATCATAAGATGGGTTATATTGCACATGAAGGGTAGACTTGTCCCTGAGGGGTGCTCCACCCCTTCCCAAAAGTGCTAGGGTTACTGTACACGTGCAAATTGTGTATGTGGCAGATACCTAAAAGTTTCAGTATTTCCTGGAAGTGTGGTCTTTTCTGACGTATGTGAACTTACAGACACATTCACACTGATAAGAAACACGATGTGTTTCTTACACAAAAGACATGTATTACATTATTATACATGTAGATATGTATATTCAGCATGTATGTTGTGCCTGCAGCCTGTAGCTGCATGGATCTGAGGACCATGCAGGAAGACGGCCGCATAGGATGAGGGAACTGCTCTAAGAGCAGTTCATACAGCCTCGCTTGACTCCTCACACACCCAACTGCTCCTGAAATCAGGCTATGGGCTCTGGTGGCAGCACTTACTACATGATCAGAGGAGGGCTTTGGACAACGGAAAATGCTGGTGGCTGAGAGTGTGACTGCCAGGTCTTGGCTAGTGTTTCCACCTTGCAAGTCACTTTCAAGAGGCTCCTAGGAAAAGACTACTGAGAAGGAGCTGTGGACTGGATGAATTGTTCTACACAGCTGTAGACTTAACAGCCCAGTATAGACAGTCAGGAAGTGCTAAAAGTCAAGAGAGGTACTTWGCACATTTCTTTCAAGTCTAGAAGGAAGAAAACTAAATCCTTTAAAGTTAGGAGTTGGCTGCCAGAATTATGCAAGATATATAATTGCAGAATGGAGGGTACTCAGATACTAAAGAGGTGAGGTTGGTTAAAAGCATATTATGAGGCTGAGTTGCTCAGTTATGAAAGCATCACCAGAAAAAAAAAATACTCTGCGCTTCAAGAGTGGACTGTTACTGAAACAAGTAATGTATTATGATGGAGCTTGTTACTGAAACAAGTGATGCATTATGATGGAGCTTGTAGAAGATAAATGAGTGACTATAACATGTCTCTTAGGAGAATGTATTGTTGCAGGGCATTTCTCACCCTGAGCCAAATTTATTCTATGATAATTTGTTACCTCATGCTCAAACATTGCACAGCAAAGCATTTTTACAGCAAGTTATTTATGTGAATCACATTTCACAACAACCATTTTGCAATCTGATCATGAAATGAACTCCACCTAACTTGCTAGTTTATTACTGGTAGAAATAATTATAAATCTCATAAATATACCACCATGCTTACAGTTCGTATTCCTGTAAAATGGACACAACTTCCTCACTGGTATTATAGAAGAAAGAGACAAAAACGTGAGTCGGCACACTCTGGTGGAAGAGAGGCTATATCTACGATAGACAGACAACCCAACACAGGGTAAGACAATATGTTCTCCTGTGATTATCACTGTCAGTTCTAAAATATTGTGTTGTGTACTGTGTAATGGCAGCAGCTAAGCCATGCAGGCTTCACTGGATTTATTTTTGTTGGCTAACAGACAAAGAAGAAATCTTTTGCTTGTTTCTTCTCCTGTGAACTGTGGAGCACAATAAAAGAAGCAAGTAAAGTATTTTATCTTTTTAGAAAAACATAGAAAATTCGTGCCAGAAAGGAAGGACCTTAGGAGGTCCAGTAGTTCATTGTACAGCCCCAAGGCAGGACCGGTTGTTTTTGTCCCCTTTCATTTGTTTTTAGATTTTTATGCCACCTCCAAGGCAGTATCTTCAATATCTTTTCTGTTGTCATCATTAGAAAGTTTTTCTTAATAGGACTGCTTGTTGCAGTCTTGTAACTCCTTCCCTGCCTATCGTGGACATATGAAATAGATTAGTCATTTCCTGTTTTCAGCAGCGTTTTACATATTTGAAGGCTATTATATCCCCATCAGGCTTCTCTTTGTCAGCCCATAATACCAGTTCTTTTAATTTTCCTTCATAGAGCATGTTTTGTTGTCCTTCTCCAGACTTTTCCCAGCAATGGATAGCTTATGTGGCCAGTTATATAGCTAGTGGATAGCCTTCCACATGGATAGCTTACCTACATAGTTTGGGAAGCTGAAAACATTGCAATAAGTATGCATTCAAAAAACAAACAAACAAACAAACAAAAAAMCCCACCAACAACAGCAACCTCCCCTCTGCTGCTTCCTTCCCAGCATTGTGTCACACGAAACCCCACTGACTTCTTCACAAATGGAGATTTTTTCCCTCCCCCTTCGAAAGAGAATGGTATGAACTACAATATGGTTCTAGTTTAGGGATTTTCCACAAAAGGGCTGCAACAGAGAGAACTTTTGTCCATGTAAACAGATCTGTATCTGTATCCTTCAAACATCACGTTACAAGGAATTTGCTTCTGAGATTTTCCTGTTGTTGGAACCAGGRTATTTCACACCAGGACTGGCTACATAATAGCAGTGTAAGTTTTCCAAAATATTTCAATATTCCTTCTCATACTATTTTGCACTTCAGCTTGACCAGCTGCTTGGTGACTTTTATGTTGCATATCCCCTGCTGGGGTGTTATACCCTTTTTTCTGATCCTAATTTCTGAATCTTTGTAGATTTGTCCCCTAGTGGGAATTTCTCCCTGACTTTTGCGGGTGTTGTCCAGGACGCAGCTATAATTTGAGAAGAAAATAGTCAGCTACATTAAACCTTCCAGGTAGCGCTTGTCCTCTACTTTCCAATCCCTGCTGCTTTTTCTGCTGGTGCTGTGTAAGAGATAAAGTGATCTAAGTGTCTGGTGAAGGCTTCAGATGCTAAGGTAGTATAGGATCCTGTGAGTCTTCTGGAGTAAGGGGAACAGACCTGGCATCAGTCATAATATTATAAGTTRCTCTAGCAAACTGCACTTTTTCTTTAGGGAAAAGGTGGGCATGGTCATGTTGCCAGGAGGAGCTCCCAGGGTTTGGAGAGCAGCTCTTGCTGCATGGGAATCAGATGGCCCCATCCCTGCTTCTGCGGAAGGCTCCAATGCAGTTGAAGCCAAGAGCTGAAGTTGCCTGTTTCTCGCAGCTGCTCCCATGCTTGTGCTGAGATGGCACACCTTGTACCTGCTCTCTGTGCCCTTCTTGCCTGGTCTTTGCTGCAGCCCTGATTAGTGTAAATTAGATATCAGTCAGAGACTCTTGGAGACATGTTCTTGATTTCCCTCACATTTAGTGATGATCAGCTCCACCAGAATCTCCTTGAACATGTAATGTCACGCTTCTTTAAAAGCCCTTGAGGCTTTTCTGATTAAAATCAGCAAGKTCTCATTGAGTAAAACTGTTTTTTTTGTCTGGTATTACCCTTCTTATAGATTACATACAATGGTGGCGGCTGCACAGATCTTGGTCTTTGTTTTGTCTTCTACTGGACATCCTGCACTGCAGGCACCGCTGCTGAATGTTAGCTGTTCTTCAGAAAAGAGCAGGGAGCAATGCCCAATGGTAGGYTCAGAGCTGGAGGGATGAATGCGGTAGGGGACTCCCTAGTGTTACACTACAGGACTTCGTTATKAAGTGCATTTCAAAGGATATTATTTCCTGCACCAGTGTTGCATTCTCACACTTACAGAGCTCTGCAAGGCCTCTCATGACCAGCTCTTGCCCTCCTCTCCTTTTGACCCTCCTCACATGCTAGGGTTTAAGAGTTATTTTTGGTACATATATCATTCTGAATATCAGAAATATTTTTAGCCGTGAGAGGACTGAATGTTTTCAGCACATAAGAAATCTCAGGTGAAAAAAAACATGGATATCTGGTCAGAATGGCACATTAGGCTTTGAAGGACAGAGGGATTAGAATTTACTCAAATTTAATGTAACTTGTGGAACATGGACAGTCTGCTGACAACCTCTGTCTTTTTGCAGCTTGATAAGAGCTAGCTAGTATCTTCAAAATACCTAACTGTAATTCCTCTACAATGTTTGTCTTTATAGATACCTCATTATCTCATTACAAAGTTCTGGAAGTTCTGCTTGGGTTGAGTGTATTTCAGAGCTTCATGGTACCAGCTGTTATATCGGCATGTCTGACAACATCACCCACGTGCAAACTCCCAGTTGTGACTTCCATAATCTTTGTAACTACATTACTCGCATAGTCTGGTAAAGAATAAACAATATCTGAAATTCTAGTGCCAGGTACCTCCCTGACAAAACTGCCATGGAGTTCACAAGGACCAGGATTGTGCCCGGGGCTTATAGGGCTGAAAGTCTCTCTCTCATGGACATTGCAATCTACTTTTTAAAAGTATGATATAAACAATGRCAGCTGAAAGAAGGGAGCAGATGTATCAGTTATATGATGTCAAAGTCAATTGGAAAATGCAAGAGCTGAAAGCTATTAAACAGATTCTTTGGTTTGGTGCTTTCTCCAGGGCAAATCCTAACAATAGTGAATGCACATTAATGTGGCTGGAGCCAGGATCTTCTCTATGGTATTTCCCCAGTGGTATCTCGTTTGTCTTTTTGACATCGTTATTGTTCCATGCCTTCACTCTTTTACAGTAATTGCTTGAAAGCATGCAAAAGTTAYTTAAGGAAATCCAATTTGTGAGGAAGAAATAAGAGAGGGCTCTGTATTAGGAAGTACAAGTGAGTAATTTCCAGTATATTACATGCAGACAGTCAGCTGAGCCTGTTGATTATTCACAGTACTTTTTATAAATTAAAAGTAGCTAATTTCACCTTCCTTTTTCATGACAGTGCAATGTCAAGGAAGAGAGCACAGCCTCTCACAGACACTTTGTAACCACTCATTCAATAACAGATGACTACTGGAAAACTGCATTTTGCTAAGTAATTCTGTTATTTCCCAATCTGCTTCAGAAAGATTTGAGGAACTTAAACCCAGAAATTCTTACAGTATATTTCTCATTAAGAGGCTGTTTGCAAGCTTTTTGTACAGTTTGTCATGGATGTAGAGTTTCTGAAAGCCATTTGTGCCCTTCCAGGCTATTTTGTTCAGCAAACAAAATGGGCTCTTTCTGGCCAGCCCATAGATGAAGACTTGCGCTGCAGAGCCAGACAACCTTCTCTGATGCCTCCAGGCCATGTAGAGGAGGGAAATGTCTGAAGATCCCAGCATGGAGAAGGAAGAAGAAAACCTGGAGCTGATGGATGATCTCGTCCCTAGTCCCTTGCTTGGCCATAGGCTCCAATGTCCCCCTTTTGCTAAAAGCCTCACTCCACTCCCATGGACCTTCTAAACTCCTGCTCCTTCTCTTACTGCCTTATCTTAGTGCCCTTTTCAACAATCCTTCTTGTTCACTGCAGGCCTCGGCTGTTCCCCCTCTTTTCTCTCCACTTCACTGTTCTTTAATCCTCTCGCTCTTGCTAGCATTTCATATGTAAAATAATTTTCCAGTGACACCCAGGCCTTCAGGATAGCTGTTTTACTCAGATTACTTTACCAAAAACCTGTCAGACTATGCCAGAATTAGCAACACACTCCTGTAYGTTGTACTCCTGCATTTTTTAGTCATAACACCTAGGTTTGAGGTTTGGCTATTTTATTCATTCGTTTTTATCATAGTCTCCACAAGCTTAGTTCAAGGTCAACTCTTCTCTAAATTACTGTTTCTCCAAAGGGGCAGTGGATGTGTGGGCTACTGCTCATGGAGAGCTACGGCTTGCCCCCCAGGCCTGTTCAGTCAATCTGAAAGAAAAAAAACAAAGAAAAAAAGAAAATCTGAATGGGTTTTAAGAGCCCTTAGAAAAAGCTGACCTCTAAAAAGAAAAAGAAAAAGAAAAAGTCAGCCTTAACTACTCCTGAGTGCCACGGCTATACCTGGCTGTACCCATGTCTGGCTCAATGCCAGTCACAACCCACTGCCTAACTTCTTTGCAGAGAAAAGGAGTTCAAGCTGTCTGAGAGGTATCAGTATGGTCTAGCCTTGCTGAAGAGGAAAAAAATCATCTAGTTCCCTCTGCAATCAGCAAAGAAAGAGAGGTTCTTCTAGAGAAGGGTCCCAGACAGCTGCCTTCTGCAGGATATGACTTGGGGGATCCCCAGGGATTGGCRTGATGAGGCCAGAATTAGAGTTTCTGATTATATCGCCTCCTGTCATGAAGCCCTTTGGTCTAACTGGAACTCATTTAGCAGCCCTTAGTCCATCACCTAACAAAACACTGGAAAAAAAYGGATATCCCCAGGAACAGCTGCTTAGCAAAGCATGGGTAAAAGCTGCAGGCAGTGCAAGTCTGGCTTGGTTTAGACRATTTAGTAAGAAACAAGGTGAATAGAAAGTGTCTGAGGTGAAGAGTTAAAGTGAAAAGTGAGCCAGGGCTGTCCTTGGGTGAAGGTCAGCACACCAGCTTGATCACAAATGGTTTGTATTTACTGCTTTTAYAGGGAAGAAGGTAACGGTGTCTTCCTAATAGATGTATTTGATGATCACCGGATGAGCATAATTGGTACTGGTAATAATCTTGTTTAAATTAGGACAATTTTGTACTGGCTCTATAGTAGAAACAGAACAGGTCTCTTGTGAGTTAGTGTTCCTTTGACATTGTCTTCACGTGGAAGTTTCCTTCTGCAGATTTCCTAGGATCTTCTTTAAAACTTAGTTTCTAAGCGTGGGTAGGATTTTCCTCTCTGCTAATGTGACTACTCATTGGAGAATGCCAAGGTTAAGTGTAATACTTTTTTTTYCTCATTATCCATGTAATCAGAATTTCATAGTGCTGTGAATTCTTCAGATCTTTATTGCARTTCTTTGTATTTGCTCTTTGTGTCGACGTGTCTGAATTTTAAGTATCATTCTTTATGTGCATATGGGAAGAACCTAGCTTGTTTATGGCAGGCTCACTGTGATATCGTGGATCGTGCCTGGAGACCAACATCCTCCACATTTACAGCAAGGCAGTCTTCAATGAGCACTACACGCAAGTGCTTTGAAATTCAGTTTATTATAATAGTCTTTCTAGTCACAAACCAGGTTCTGGTGTCAGAATAGCCAAATTTCATATATAGCAAAGAAAATAGGAGTCATCCAAGAAATCTCTTATCTGCCTGAGCAAGCTAAATTTTAACAATCATTAAAAATACACAGCCTTGCCTATTTTCACTCTTTGTTGAACTCCGTTGTTGACATTTCTTGGGTACTATCTGCACTTGCTTTGGGCCTTACCCCTCTCCTGCTTCCTCTGTCAGTACACGCATTACGCCTGCCTCTCTACTTTGGGGGCCTCTCTCCTGTCCCTGTCATATCTGCATACCATAATCTTCATGTAAGAGCCGTGTGAATCAGTGTAAGGATAACGTGGCTGAGTGATTTCACCAGAGGTGAGACGTCAGCAGTGAAGCGTTAATCATTGTCCTCCACAAGGTCAAATCGCTATTTAACATCACTTCAGAAGTCCTTTACAAACAGCAACACAAACGCTGCTTTGCTACGCTGTGCGAACTCAAATGCTGGATGTTTAGAGGACTGAACAGAGAGCAGACACGTGAGCAGCTGTCAGTGTTAGGAGCTACCCTGACTACCAGACTGGCTCTAGAGGAAATAAGAATTCAGGCATCAGATAAGMTAATCTGAATTTCACAGAACGTCTCCCTAACCTTTCAGAATGATCTTTATTAAATATATTCTGCTCTGGACTCTTCATTTCTGTTCTGCATGGCATACGATTGCCTTCCTCTATTTACCAAGACATCTATATTAGCACAATGCTAGCAATGTTAGAGTCCAACAGTTGTGTCTGGAAAATTACCATCCTCAGACAACTGGAACATGCTAAGATTATGGTTATACGTTTGTAAGGATTATATGGGTTTCTGGACTTTCTGGAAACTTCAATGACCTATTGAGCAGCAGAGCTGGGGAATGCCTTCCTATTTCATGCTAGTTGTTGTATAGTTGGAATATCATGGTATAATTTTAATTTTGGAATTCGCTAGATAAAGATTGTTGATAGTGATACAGCCAGTAAATTAAAGATGGGCTCACATGAACTTAAACCAGCTATGGTTCTTTAGAGATAGTAGGTCCCTATCAAAGGAAAGTTAAGAGTAAAACAAAGCTGTCAGGACAAATCCTCGCTTTGCCCACATCTGAAGATGTTGAAAGAGGAAGAAACATTCTGAGAAATGTTTCTTTCCCTCTCCTCCTACATGATTCTGCAACGACCAGTATCAGCAAAAATCACGAAGGGAAACGGTTCCTCTTTTCACATGGGGAAGCCAGCATCCTAAAATATCAGCGATGTGTTGCTGTACACACTCCTCCTGCTTTGGTCTGAAGACTGTATCCTCAAATTGCCAAGAGTATAATGAGTATTAAYGTTAGTCCCCCTGCCCGCAGTTTGGCTTACTAATTAATTTGTAGTAACATAGCACAGCACAGGGCACTGCCTTATCTGTGCCCTCATCGTAACCTTTGAACTTACTGACCAATTTCAGCCACATTTGATAGAGAATTAATTCCAACTCGTCCATAAAAATTAGCAGCCAAGTAGACAAAGGTAGCTCTGTTAAGAGAGTGAGGAAAAGAGGTTGGGAAATCTCAACCCTCATCTCTTCTGCCTGACAGCAGCTGACCAGCCGGCTAGCACAAGCGTAAGCCCTATTAGCTATGCTGTGTGTTCCTTCATTCAGGCTAAAAAAGAAAAAAGAAAGAAAAAAAAAACTGCAGCACTCAAAGGGTTACAGCACAGTGCAAAGGCCGTACAATATGCCCTGATACTGGTGTGGCCATAGCCTCGACTGGAATGAGCAGGACTAGGCAGGTGTGCGTTACGCAGCACGAGCGTTACGCCTGCCTGTGTTCGCTTTTCTTCAATCGMGACCGAACATCAACAGATAAAGGAAATGATCCTACCTTTTAACTCCCGCTTTAGCTGCAAAATTTTTCACAGACTTCAGTGGATTAGGCAAGATTTAATTACAGAAATCACAGAAACAACAGCGCAGATGCTCAGGGGACTGACAGCGGTACCGGAACCGAGAGGGCTATCTGGCAGCGTACTGCTTATTGTCCGTGGCGATGAAGTACGAATAACACCTTGCAATGCAAAACACTGAGTATTTGTGTTTGGTTTATTAAGATGGTACATAACTTGTTGTGAGTAACTTTATAATTGAGCATCAGGTAAAAATCCAATAGAAAGATTATGCCAATAGRGATATCTTAGGAAATACACACCATTTCTCATTAAAAAAATATAAGATCAGCTCTTTCCTTGCAAAATATGATCTTCTTTTACAAATCTTATACAGTAGGCCATTTTGATTAGCTTTTTCAATAAATAGTACATCAAAGTTAACTAGTATTCTATATTATGATATTAATTTAAACAGCAAATGGAGTCGTAGGTATTGTGATAACTTAAGAATGAGACACCAAAGATGGTGGCAAAAATTTACATATCATTTAATTCCTCATGTATAGCCAAGTTTCTTGTACTTTAAAAATTAGTATGATTCTGTGAAAAGTCTATGTACAAAATCTTGCATATGAATTTTTACTCTTAAATATGCAGTATGCAGAAGTTAAACATAGTAGTCTATTTGCTGTTCTTTCAGTCTGAGTGAAGTATGAGGAGTGCATTTAGTCCCCTTCTGAAGCTGGTACTACTTTTACATTAGAAAATTCTTGTTCAGAGTCCTGAAGCTGCTCTGTTGTATTGCTGGCCTCATCCATAATCTCCTCACTTTGATTTTGGGATTTTTCTGAAATAACCGTTAACTTGTCACAAAGAAGATGCTCTTCTTGGGGGACTGGAGAAAAGAACTGCGAACCATTAGAAGGCTTGCTCAAAAACTGTGAAGGGAAGAGGAAACAAGAATTAGGTGGCACCATACCATATCTGCCTAGAAATTTGTTTTCTGATGTTTTCTACCTATTAGTTGGCTTTACCAATCCTTGGAAATTTTGGATTGGTGATAAAGTAACGATTTCTCTGCTCGTTATGAAGTGCCTGTATTTATAAGAATATATCCCTGAGATCAGTGCTTTCTTTGGAATATAAACTTCGTTTTAAAAAATAAAGCACCTAGGTTTTGTTTGGAAGGAAAGACTAAAAATGGTGAATTGACTGTAGGTAAAGGAGGAGTCCCTGGAGAGATTTGTAGAACAGCTCCATGAGACGTGAATTGTTCCTGCCTTCTCAGAAAGTTTTTAGCTTAGACATCAAGTAGCTTTAAATGTCAACATAAACCATGACCGTTAATGCAAGTAAAGGAGATGGAGGGCGATCTGCAGAGCTAGGTAGTTCAGTGAGAAAGATGACTTAATTTTGGTACTAAAATGTCACAACTTTCCTCCCATGCCCTTTTCTCTTATTAAAATGGAACCAGACTCAAGAATCTCCCTGGACTTCACAGGACATCATGACTRTATTTTGAATACCAGCACAAAAGCAGCACACCAACTTAACCTAGCAATAATAGGGCRACCATTAATTTTGGCAGCTGACATGAGAGTTCATTTATTTGATGGCAGCTGGATGTGTACAACTGAATTTTCTTCCTATGACCTGACTCTTCAGTTTTAATATACCGTACATAAGAAAGTAAGCGGCTCTATCGACAGTTCTGTTCATTGTAATTAAAAAAAATACTAATATTATTACTAGTAGCCTTAGTCTCTTAAACTATGATTTGAAATGCTCTCTCACTAATCAGCAATCTCAAATGTAGTGAAACTATTGCCTTTGATAATATCAGTTTAGTTAAGCGTGGCTGAGCTTTATTAGACAATTTGCTGTGATTAACCAATTCCACTTAATAGCCCGAAATGAAGATGTTTCCCTTTCTAGTGAGAAACATGAGAGTAAAAATGAAGTTCTACCTTATCCTGTATTAATCAAAACAATTTTGGCTTCTCAGCAGCTGAGTTCTAGGTTCAGCAAGAGCAACTACTGCTGTGTGTACTCAACTTAAAGTGCAAAATTTGTGCTAAATCAATTATAAAGCTCGAGTCTGCTAAACTCTAAATGAGTCAGAACGATAGATCCAAGAGGAAGTGCATAAAACTTAGACTAGTATAGCATGATAACTTTACCAATGTAGTATTCTGTATAGTCCTATTTCTTGGAGGAGATTCTGATACAGCATTTAAGTTGCTAGTTGGGTAACAAGGGTCAGTGGTATTCCTCAACAGCTAATGTTCATTGCTCTCGTTTTATCTTGAATTTTCAGACCTTGCCAAATTCTTTACTGAAGTCGACTTTTATTATATTGGGGAAAAAGCTTTGTTTCAGGAGAGGAATGTGCAATTGTAAGTCTAAAACAAGATCATGGAGACAGATCTCAGTTGTTCACTGTCTAAAAAGAGGAACTGCATGTTAACACCTGTTATTCTCCCACTTTAGAATGAAAAAACTTCCTGTTTCCAAGCCATATAAGGCTTCATATTACAAATTATGCAACTGTTCTAGGTATAAAACTCTTAGCTTTTTAATATTTTGGAGTGTTCTGTGCGYAAGAATTCAGAAAGACAGTATTTTAGAGTGTGTTGTACATCAGAATACTTAAAAAGTCTGATTTCATGGCTCTTTCCTTTTATCTGTGTAGTGCCACAGAACTTGATGAAAACATAAGGAAATCAAGGTAACATTCACGCAAAGTTTATGACCTTGTAACAACAGAAATTAACCATTAAATGAACTAACTTCCACCACCCTTCTCACATTGAAAAGCACCTTACTCTCTCACTTTTTTACACCAAAGTTCATGACATTATCTTTTCTACTTATTGGAATGACTTTTCTGTTTAGTCCAAATTGCTTGGCAGAAGAGCAAATTTTATCACACACAATTCTTTACTATATAAAAGCAGATAATAGAATAGGTTCCTCTAGCCTCCATACCAATAACCAGCATTGTCCCCATATACTCTCTAAACCCCCTCAGAATAGCCTGCATTTTACATTTGATTAACGATCAGCTGCATATGCAAGAAAGTGAAATGAAAGAAGCTGTAAAAGTTCTGGCACAGAGAGTGCCTTTGGGAGACAGGCAGCTCTATTGAAAAAGCTGATTTTAACTCTGTTAGGTAGAACACAAATAAACAAACCTCTTTGAGGTGTTGTGGGAAATAATATGAAGGGCAGAAAACATGTTTGGTCAGTCGATACAGAAACAAAAAGGAAAAGAAGCAAATGGGAACAAATATTATAACAGCCAACATGGGTCCAAAAAGAACAGTGACAATTATCCATGCAGGGGTTACACCTGCAAAGAAACAGAAGAAAAATATTAAAACTGTTGTTATTAATTTCTAAGCATATTATTTTCAAAATATCACTTTTCCTAAGGAATTAAACAACCTTTATTAAGTCTACAAAATTTTAACTGCAAACATAGGTCATTTTGTTTCCAGACACAAAGAAACAGAATTACAGACCGGTTGAGGCTGGAAGCACCTGAGATCTCTGGGGATCATCTGGTCCAACTTCCCTGCTCAAACTTGTTCACCTACAGGAGGTTGCCCAGGACAGTGCCCAGATGGGTTTCGATTATCTCCAAGAAAGGAGACTCCATAGCCTCTCATACTTACTCACAGAATGGCTGAGGTTGGAAGGGACCTCTGGAGATCATCTAGTCCAACTGCCCTGCTCAAGCAGAGTCACCTAGAACATGTTGCCCAWGCCCAGAAGGATGGGCATCCTTCCATCCTTGGAATATYTCCAGGGATGGAGACTCCACAACCTCTCTGGGCAACCTGCTCCAGTGCTTGGCCACCCTCACAGTAAAAAAMTGTTTTCTTGTGCTGAAGTGGAATTTCCCRTGTTCAGTTTGTGCCCATTGCCTCTCCTCCTGTCACTACTAAGACGAGTTTGGCCCTGCCTTCTTTGCATCTTTTCAGCAGATACTTATATATATTGATAAGATCCTTCCTGAGCCTTCTCTTCTCCAGGCCAACAGCCCAGCTTTCYCAGCCTTTCCTCATGAGGGATGCTGCAATCCCCTAATCATCTTCGTAGCCCTCTGCTGGACTCTTTCCARTAGCTCCATGTCTCTCTTGTACTGGGAGCCCAGAACTGGACCCAGCACCCCAAATGTGTCTCACCAGGGCTGAGTAGACAGGTAGGATCACCTCCCTTGACCTGCTGGCAACACTCTTCCCAATGCAGCTCAGGATAYTTCTGGCCTCCTTTGCCACAAGAACACATTGCTGGTTCATGGTCAACTTRTTGTTCACCAGGATCCCCAGGTCCCTCTCTGCAAAGCTGCTCTACAGCTGATTTTCCCCCAACCTCTGCCTTAGCTCTTCATGTGTCCTAGCTCTTAAGTTTTTAGCCTGAGCAGGCTGAGGAGACTCTCAATAAAATGAACTTGTAACCATCATTATTAGACATTYACAGTAACACATACTAGTTATTCTACATGCAATCGTGCAATATTAGGCACACGATTAAAGAAAAAAGACCAACACAACCACCCACAAGGTGGTGTCATGTGAAGAGCTTACATTTACGCTCTTTGGTGTTTCTGGAGCATAGGAACTAAAAGATAACACTATCAGGAGTATAGGCTTCCATTTTCTCTCTTTAAAAATTTGTAATAATGGCAAGAAATTGAAGACAGCAGAGAACAAAAATCTGTAAACTTCTAAACTACTGAGCCTTTTAAAAATTCTTGTCACGCATAAGGGTTTTGCAATAGGTAACAAGAACACAGATGCAATGCATCAYTGTATAAATGTTTTAAACCAGTCTATGGTTGCTAAGCACTGGCCTAGCCATAAATTAACAAGAAACACCACCACCACCAATATCCACTGGCAGATAACACATGTGTAGGAAAAGTATATGAGGAAAAAACATACAAGGAAAAGCTTAGCCCTATAGCGTCCCCACACTTCCCACAGACGGCTTCCTCTCCACGATAACGTGTGTAAACTCGGGGGCAGAGACACCAGCTGTCTGAGCACGCAAGTTACATGAAGCATCTATTATGCACGTGAATACATATTGTGCAAATCAAGAGATTGTTCCTGCCCTGAAGCAAGCTATCGTGTGATCGGTGCCATATAGCCTGTAGCTTTCGTTCCGCTTCTAAAAACTCCCGTTTTAAAGGTGCGTGTGCACAGAGAGCCAAACACTGCCAGAGGAAGGCACACCGGCTTTTCCGAAAGGTTTACACGCTGCGCTGAGGCTCCTTTTGAACGCCTGCTTTCCCAGCTCGCGGCCCCGTCTCTACCGCTCTGCCGCATCAGATCCTACTTGCCATTGTGGGTTGTCTGGTCGCAAAGCTCTTGACTCAGTTCCCCGGTTTTGTTCCACTCRGGAATAACCGCTTGTACTTGAATACAATACATTGTCCATGGCTCCAGCTGAGACAATATTTCAGAGTTATGTTTGGTATCTATGCGAATTACCTAGCAACACAGAAGAACACACAAAATTTGAAAATGAGGAGTCTGGTGGAGTGACTAGCTAAATGATTAGTATTCCATTCAGCRGTACAAGCCTCAGCAGTTACAGCTGCAACACGGATAAAGTTTTTAAAGGCAGAATGAAACACCCTATCTATGCAAAATAATTGCTAACTATATATTCATTTCACCTGTAGCTAGTATGTGAGACCTTAAGGGTGATTCTAGATGCATTAATGAAGTATTAGGCTAAAGAACATGACAGAGGCACGATTAATGAGATCTGCYTGCAGACAGAAGCAACTATCCAGCCAAAGGAGATCAGCTAAGAGTGCTGCTTACRGACAAAGATAATTTAATTTGAGGCACAGCATGTGGGATGGAAGATCTAGACAAAGCAAAAAGGACTGTGGAAGCTATTAGGTGGACTGAGAGCAAATGCAGCTTGCTGTTTAGAGGCATGATTGGTTATGTGCCTGCAATTATATGGTGGCTGCACATTACAGCAATCCCCACAACATGCTCCATTATATAATAAGACTCTTTCTCAGATGTGTAGCTAGTGATGTTTCAATGTTTTAAGCAACCACTCACTTAAAAAAAAAAAAAAAAAAAAAGCAGAAGTTCTGTCGTCTGGCCCGTTTGATCTTTTCCATTTTCCGGAAATGAGGATCCCTTATCTCCTGGAGTTGAATGCCAAGGATTTTTGCAGGATAACAAATACATATCAGAATAATATGCACTAAAGCCCTGCAGWATGAAAATTGTACTGATGTACAAAGCACTAATTATGCAGTGATTGATATCTTTTGCTAAAGTGCTTCTTTTTTTTTTTATGTAATAGTCTTTATGACCCTGTAATTAATATATTATTTATGATCTTTCTCCATGCATCCTATAAGGAGAAATCTGTTGAGCTGAGGGACACATCTGTCAAGGGAAAAAGAAGAAAGTGAATTACAACTCGTAGAAAACGAAGAGGTGAAAAGCTGCAGGAAGGCGACCACAGGAAATGTAAGGCACCAACCATGGTAATATTCAGAGCTCAGAGTTCYACAAAAACTGCTGTGGCACAAATACCCAAGCGATACGAGATTTGGATTTAGGTCAGCTTATTGCTGTATTCTCGGACACTGCCGACGTCACAGCTTCTAAGTTTACCCTTGCTTTTGTGTGTGAGCTACACAGATTGAGTGTGGAAAACAGCACTGTGTACTCCTGCARAAATAAATGCACTGCCAAACTGAGCGAGTAAACTTTCATAACATAGCAATTATTTTTGATTATAGAAAGGGCAAATTACATCCATGCTACTGTTTAACAACATGATCATCTGCCATTCCGCTCTAAATACCAGCGGTAATGACTTTACTTCATTGTAATTTGTAGAGAGAGATGTTTTATTTCACTACTGCTAGCTTTCAGAAACTTGTCAGTACAGCATTTTACCCAGAAGAGCATATATATCAAAGTCAGGCCTGGAAAATGTAGTCAGAATAACAACTGAGCAGAAGTTACCTCCTTTTTGCTGCCTTTCTTCCAGTATAGTATTCTGTAATTCCATGAGCCATAATACTGCTTTAAGGACCACTTGTCAGGTTTATGTTCAGCAATAGGGCCTATGAAGTCCACGTGCAAAGACCCAGATTCTGACTTCATTTTTACATCAGGTGGCCCAATGATTGCTATGTATGAGAATGGTGGAAAAAAAGAAACAACAGAACTCAGTCTCACACAGTTCTCAATTTGACATTTTTATGCAYCTTGTGACACTTCATGTTTTATGCGTCAAACCTTTTTATGTACTTGAAGAGAGTAATTTCCTCTCACAGGTGAAAGACAATTAAACCCTTTCCTTACAAAACTGGTCATCAGAGGAATTTATTTTTACAGTTAAGTAACAGATATTTTTACAGACTACATTTCCCATACACTAAATTTACTCAGTTCTCCCTTGCCAGCTGCTGTCACTCCTGGAAGAAGTAAGACYATTTGCATAGGGTGTTATTGCTCACTTCCTCTTCTGAGCTGAACTGTTGCCACACCAGTCTTTCCTGAGGAAACACTCTGGTGAAGTGTGTTTTAATGTTTCGTTCACTGTGATTGCTTTGAAAAACTGAAACATCTGAATTTTTGTACACGGCTCACTGGTCTTACTGATTGAGGTCCTTAGACTGAATATTGTATTTTCATATTTTGAAAATGGCTTTTCTCTCCTATGCTTTTGTGCCACTACCTGAATTACTGCAAGAGTAGCTGGGTCACCAGCGAAGCTGCRTCTGCAGTGACCTCTCCATTGAAGTCTCCTGTTATTCCAACAGGACAACTCTGCCTTAGGTGCCTCTAATAAAGGTCTGCCTTGCTAGAGCCCCACTAAAAAGYGTCTAAGAGAGGAAGAGCTCGCTTTACAGACAATTGTGTATTCCTCCCAAAATAGGTGCTTTTCAATTTGAGAAAATCTGCTTGTTGGATCATAGACTGATGTCATATGCRCATCAGACTCATGAATATTGTTTTGAACTTGTGAAAAATTATGTATATTATATCTGGTCTCTTATGCTGTTGCGATAATACTACAGTGTGGGATTCTTTTAAGAAACAAAACACATCAGYAGAGAGCATTGCAAGGGAAGCAATACTAGATATTTTTTATCATGATGCCCTGCTCAGATAAGCTCTCTAAGACTACATCAAAATCCCTAGGTCCTCCTCAGAGATTCAGCCAGTACTACCAGGTCTTTCTTTCCAGTGAGTTTTACTACATCCTGCTTTTCTCAGCTCATGAACTGGCTGCCTTTTCAAAGCCCAGCCTGCTCAGAAGGCTACATTCTCTTTCAGATGTATGTCAAACTAACTCCATTAATGATTTACAAGTTTGCTTGCTCTGGAAATCCATACTTTATATTACTCTTTCTTTTGGCTTAACCTTATACTGACAATGCGGCAATTTTTTTTTCCTTCTTTGCAATGTTGCGCTTCAGTGCTTCTGTTCTAGCCAGATTAAACAATTTCAACACTCTGCTTTGGGAGAGGGAAACGCAATAGAAGTATATTGACAAATGAGGCTGTAAACCGTAAAATTACACTCCGAAATCCAAGGAACTGAATGACGAAAYTCAAGCAAACGAAGGCTGAGAGAGAGAGGAAGAATTCTGAGAAGCGTTTCTGGAAGACAAGGTGTAGCAGAAGCCTCCTGCATGGTTTCCCATTAAAAGTTACGAGGAGAAAAAAACGAAACAAACCACACCACCCTGGCTAACATTAATTACATAAGCAAAACCAAATTATTTTAGACTATAAGCAGAGTAAGAATGAACGAAGTCGAGGATGTGCACTGGCAAGGACCAGTCCCCAACTCCTAGGCTCAGGTGACAGCAACGCGGCTAACGCCTCCGTTACTAACACACGGCAGTGCCAGTGTGCAAACTGCTTCTCACACAACGCTGCAAAGCCTCACTGGAACAGCAGTCTTGTGCACTGAAGATTGTTTATTGACTCAAACCTGAGCTTTCCATGTCCAACTGTTGTATTTTTTAATAAAAAACAGAAATATAAAGCCTTTTGCCTAACACAGCATTGAAGAAGAAAGTAACTCAGAAAAGTGTTCCAACTAGAATTTTATAGTTCAACGTTAAGTATATTTACAATGTTCTGCATGTTACAGATTTTTGTAGRGAGCTGAATAGTAAAGGTGCATTTATAGAAAACAATATTGTAGTGGAAGATTAGAAAAATCCTTACTGTCATCCATCGGCTTAAATCTGATGATGGCCCAGTCTGACTGTTCATTTTTTGACTCCGCTCTGACGCGTAAAATATAGTCTCCATATGCAGACAGGGAAGAGACATCGCACTCTGTGAGTCCCGTGTTTGTGCTCAAGTTTTCAAATGTGCTTTTAGGGAGACTGCTGCTGTATGGAAGACGAGGGAGGAAAAAAGTATCTGATGCATAAGTTATATATGATGAAATACCTTTCCTCCCAATTAACTGGAAAAGCAGCAGATCTATTTGTTAACACAACCAACTATGACTTACGAAYGTGAGAGATTAGATCAAATGCACATGAATCATTATTAGCGGTATGCACATGCACGTTGTGCATTTTACCCTTACCTATAAATATATTGTGAAGTTAGTGATTAAGATTATGATTCAGAAAATAAACGCCCTTTTCTTGATAGTGATTACAAAACCTGATTCAACAAGACGTTAGGTATTAGACATTTAGACGCAATTCTGACTTTCCTCGAAACCATCCCTAGCTTCCCCTTACATGAGCGAGAGCCGCCTGGGAAGCACACAGCACAGGATAACGCTCTTTTTGTTTTGCATCAGATGTCTACCCAGGGATGTGGCAGTCGATAGGTGATTGCTGGCAGCACTCAGGAAAACCTCCTTTCAACTCCAGCGGCCTGCACCCATGCCAGCTGGAAGCGCTCTGGAGATTTCTCCTCAGCAGACACCCACCTGCGGGTGTTTCCTTCTCAGCTTTACTTCCTGTCCCTGTTTTCCCCCAAAGAATTCAACCTTTTGCAGGACTGTGAGACCTCTGACTCAACGTATGCGTTTTTTTTTTTCCAAGCACCGAAGCAGGTAGGGACTCCAGCTCCGGGCTAGGGAATTTGCATCATATCCGCATATAACCCTGTTCCTACAGGAAAAGATTGACTTGGAAGGATGCAGCGGCAAAGCCAAATCCAAATTAAAGCAACCCGCCAGACCTTGGAAAAACGCGTGCTAAGCGTAGAGGCACTCAACCGAAAAGCCGCCTGGCTGCAGTTCATCAGAAATTTCTACTAAGGGCAGAGACAAGCAGCCGGCCCTGGTGGCAGTGGCCAAGGCAGGGCAAAACGCCGGAGCCGGTGCCGACCAAGGGCTAGGCAATGTAAACACGCTCAGCAGGACTAAGTCTGCTGAACGGCAGATAACAACTCCTAGACAGACAAAAACATGCACATAGTTAAAACAGCCAATATTAAAATGCGCTTCCAGCTCCCGGAAAGTACGTACAAACCAGCTCTGGAGGTAGAAGGCGTGCAAGCTGCCTCTGCCCTGATGGTTAGCTCAGAAGAGAAGCCTTTCAAGGGCAAAGAGACAGCTCCCCACCTTCTTGCAAAGGAGGGAACACGAGCACGTGCAGCTGTAAAATGAGAATTTCTGAGACAGCTTACAAATAAATAAATAAAAAAAAAGAGAGAGAAAAGGTACAACTCCTCCAGACTTACCTCTTAAACTGGGCAGTGTAAGTTAGATTTCCTTTGTGAAACCTAGGTGGATCCCACTGTAAAACGCTATGAAGGTTAACTGAAATAATTCTTGCATTTTGGGGCTTTGGCACTATTCCAAATGCTATAGAAGCAATCAAAAAACAAACAAACAAACAAAAAACATTTTAGTGTGTGTGTTCTCCAGTGACTTCTTAGTAATCCAAAATGTAAACAAAGTTGTCTTTCCCTTTCCTGCCTCACCCTCTCCCTTAGTAGTAGTATTAATTTTTACAGAATTTAATATGGGCTGGGTACAATCCAGCAATTAAGTTAAATCCTCAATGCCTGTCATTCATCCTGAGCTTACGCAATGGGAAAAAAAAAAAAAAAAAGCTAACGCCGATCATTTCCAGTAAGCGCTCTCTTTATAACAGCATCGTTTATTAGGAATGACTTGCTATTGCCTAAGRCTGAGCGACTATCAGGGCGCGTACGTGAACTTTGAGATTGTCAAAACAGCATTTTTTTGCGAGCAGGTTCTCCAGCAGCGCTACTACCGAAACGACACRGACGTGTGGATCGGTTAGCTGCGGAACGTGACCGTGAAGCGTGTTTCTAYGCAGACCTCAGTGTAGGATTGAAAGATTAAAAAAAAAAAAATCTGTATCTATACATGCAATATTTATTATCATGCTGCGTTACGGCACGGCTTAGCATTGAGATTTATTGGCATTTAAAATGCCTTTGCTGCTCATCCCGTTTAACAAGCACCACTTGAAAAACATATAGAGAGAAGCCCGAGATGTTTCCGGAGGTGAGAGCTCTACCAAGCGCRCCGTGCAGGTACGCGTATCCTTCACCGGCGGGAAAAAATCCGACCGCAGCTCGCCAGCCCCGGCCGAGGCCCCGCGGCGG
>NW_028185373.1:950200-968301 GCF_003343005.1 Rhea americana
TCCCACGGCCAGCCCGCGGGGCCGGGCCCGAGGCAAGGCCGCGAGGCCCCGGGCCGGGGCGCAGCCGGCAGCGGCTGGAACGCGGGGGCCACTTCTGCCGCGGTGTTCTGCATCCCTCATCAAAAATCTCTTATTCACCCGCTAAGCGTTCTCAAACTGTTACTTAAACACCCATTCTTTTTTTCTCCAGGCTTAATGCATTTGTTTCTGGCCCATTTACCCCTTCCTAGTTATTGAACGAGGCTCCGAGGTAATTCCTGCCTCYCCTGGGGTGAGCTTGGCGCCGCTCACTCGCCTGCAAGCACCTCCACTGGCTCCCACACCATCGCGCAGAGGCTCGCGCAGACTTACTGCTCCAGAGGCAGCACACCATCACAGGGTCCCCAAGAGCAAAGTTTTCATCCACTAACTCTATGGCTGACGTGCAAATCTGCAAATGTTTACTTTGTAACGATCCAAGGTGTCAGGTACTTGCATCTATTTAGTTCTTAGAAGTAGTACAATAGATAGAAATCACTCTCGGCTATCCTGATGAAACGATGACTGCCAGCTGTGTCAGCCAGAAACAACCCATGGGCAGGAAAGTAACATCTAAGCAGAGCTTCAGAGGGTGCAAAGAGCCGGTTTCTTGGCTACCTGTCATCTAAAAGCCTTACCGTAAGGAATAACTTCTCAGTAGGCTAACTCTGGTAGCTTTTCCAAGGTATGCAGAAGCCAAAGTCAAAGGAAAATTCACATCACATAGGCTACAGGTTTTTCATACCTTTGTCTATGAATTTTCACAAAGCACAAGTGTTATAGAATAACTTTACACTGCAGTAACTGTTTCTTAAAATACCTTTATGTCATTAAAAAATGTAGTATACATTAACTGTACAAAATTATAAAAACTTTAAAAAAGGTTTATATAATGCCTTGATTCCTATTCAGGACAATCTTTTTGTAAGCATCTGAGTATTTTTACCTTCCTCTCTGCGATTTCAGATCAGCTTTCTCTGCACACACTCATGCAGAAATCACTTTGTTGACTTGAATACAGTCAATACATACCTTGATGTCTACAATCCATCTGGCAAAACAGGTTTCACACACACACACACACACACACACACACAAAAAGCTAAGAATTAACAGCAGAGATTCCTTCTATATTACTGTTCTTTCTAACACAGATAGTATAGGAAGAGGTGAGTGGCTGGTCTCTTAACCAGACCTTCTGACTATAAACTCCTCGTAAGCACTATCAAACGCAAAATACAATAACTGCTCTGTATCTCTGCCACATCTCTGCATCTGAACAGTCATCTGGGTTTCTCTCCAGATTATACAACCTGGACCATACCTGAAGATACCACAGTAATATTTGTTAAAAGTGAGTTTCACTTATTTTCATTATACAGACATATACTTTCAAGAATGTTAAAAAAAAAAGAGAGAGAAAGATCAAATCTGTATTCAGTCTAGAAACAGACAGAGAGGACAATATATATTTGTATGCTATAAAATAGTGGTTCTCACTTATTCATCTTCTTATGTATTCAGTTTTTTGGTCCGTATCTGAGTCTGATGAATCACTTTCATCAGAATCAGAAGAATGTTGCCATTCATGAGAGATGTTATGACAGAGTGGTTTCTGCATGGTTCCTGTGTCATCAAGGAGTTTTGATTCAAAAGCATCGGAATCTTGCCAGTCGACTTTATCTTTCTCGGAAGAGAGGAGAGCAGTAGAACTATCTATGTTCTCTTCAGAGGTTCCCAGCAGCACAGTTTTTAAGTTTATGGTAAAGCAAGCACTATTCCTTGATCCAGAAGAGGTACAATTTACCTCAGAGAAAGGATTTAGTAACTCTGTACTTGCACCTTTACCTTCTTCAATGTTCATTTCTTCCTCTTTGAAGTCTTCTAGGTCAGTGTCTAGATTTTGACTTGCCTGACTGCTGCTGTCTTCACAAGTACTGTCCGTAGAGCACTGCAGAAATGCATTTGACGTGTCAGAGGAAAAAGGCGCTCGACTGAAGATATCACGCCTTGCATAGTCATGATTACTCCCGGTATCGCTTCCACTGTCATCATCGTCATCTTCATCACTGCCATAGCCACTATGTTCCTTTGCCTTTTTTTTAACCTCTTTAAAAGTTACCTCTACAAAGGTTATTTCTTCAGATTCAAATGTAAAGGGTGAATAGGCAAATGTATTGGTGAATACCTAAAAGAACAAGGCGAATTAAAAAAAGAAACAAATTTACATGCACATCAAACTATGAAAAAGTACCTATAAACGTGAGGTTATCAAACAAATGGTTCTCTGTACCATGTTTCTGGCCTTTTCTGCAAAGCTCAAAGCATCTAGAGCTATTCTGTCTTCTCTATTCCTGTAAACATAAAACCCTGCACTATAAATCAAGGCACACACACAGAAGTGACTGCTAGTACCAAACAGCATCAGACACAAAGTGTTTTAATTCTCACTTTTGAGATACCTGAGACTAAAAGCTCATTTCATAAATACATCTTGGACTTGAGGTGAATCTTGCAATTCTCTACTATCTCTTATAATTACCATGCCAAAGAAGAGGAGCCTTACACGAGTAAAGATTTCAATGTCCATTAGAAAGTTACCATTTGAAGCAATGACCTGGGTAACATCCTAAAGCCCATTTTCTTTGTTTTACTGGCCACCTGTCTGATGATTACTGACAGCTGAAGCACTGGACAAAAAAAATGCTGAAAATTAAAGATTAACCTTAGAAGCAACTTGGCAGAGTCACACTGAGCACTCTTAGGGATAGCAAGGTAAATTTAAGAACAGAGGAAAAAAAAAAAGTTTTAGAAAACGTTGACACCAATCTGCTCTAGCTATGTTTGCAGAAAATGGTAAAGGCTTATGTAAAAAACAAGGAAACAAAAAAACTCAAAGAACAAAATGCRAGAGAAATCACAGACTATAGAGAAAGAAGAAGAAAGCCAAGAAGTGGATAGAAATGAGACCCCAGGCATCATATTCTTGCCTGAAATTAATTGGAAATTAGCTTCAGTAAATAATGACTTCTTCAAGTGTTAAAACATGACACTCTCACAGAACAAATCATTTTATTCAAAATACCAGAAAAAAAATTAAGAGATTTGTTACCATTATCTTCCTTTCTTCATTAACTTAACTGTTCTTCCCTAATCATGGACTTTAGCCAATCACTACACCTGACCAAATAGTACAGCAATTAGAACGTATTCTAAATCTGAAGGTACCTTCCAAATGCCACTGCTCACCTTGTGTATGTGACCCCCCCACAAGTAACTGTTCTTCCAAACCTAGATTGTTTCTTTTCTTCTGTCTTTTGTTTTTACCCAGCTTCAATATTCAAGTATATTATGACAGCCTGATCACAATCCTGAGAAACTACATTACCTCTATATTCCTGTAGAGATAATTTGCATATAAATTTCATTTTTTTCCCCTATTAAGCTTTCCATTACCTCCTGTTCACAATAAAATACAGTAAGAAATTATAACTGAGCCTGGAGAAGGAAGCTGGCCATTAGGCCACACAGAGGAGTGGTGCTCAACTGCACTGCGTAACTTTTCTCGAAGTAACAAATACGATAACTTGCCTGCCAGAAAAGTATCTGCAGATAACTGTACCCCAATCTATAACATGAGGTACATGTGAAGCTTAACAGGTTGGGGACCTCCTAGGTATATCTGTTTTCACTAAAGAGGATGGTTCCTTTGACTCAAAAGCTACTGCTGATGTTTACAAAGTAGACAGGCTTCCTGAGAAAAAGTGTTTGAACCTTGCTTCCTCAAAGCAAAATCTCATCTCTACAGGAGTCTTTGATGATCTGTCCTTTGTCTCCTTGTCAATGTGAACTGAGAGAAAGTTCTTATATGCTGCATGTGGGACCATTTCCAACAACTTCTTCGCAAACATCATCCAACTCTTGCTTTCTTACCAGGCTACTGAACTGTTATTTTAGTACTTTTCAGATGCTCTCCTTGTCTCCTTTTGTGGACAATAAGCAAGAAGCATAGCTCCAGAAGAAATACCTTAGACCACTTATACTGGCTCTTTGCTTCTCCAGATCTGCTTAAGTTACTGAACCATCTTTTGCAGATTCATGAGCCTCACAGGCCAAACATCTCAGTTCTAGGCCATATTTATGCTTCTCTACAGGATTAGTCGCTCAAACAGACTGGAACTTAAAGCTACTTTGTCTTTTTAGCATAGTGTCCTAAGGAAATGTGGTGAAGAAAAAACCTTGAGGCAAATTTAAAATATTTGCTTTCAGTTACAGGAACTCTTAAATGCCTTTCTATAACTCCAGCACTCAAGGGACTAGTTAAACTATCCTCAGATCTTCAGGGAATGATCTGATTCTTGGTGTAATAAATGGAAAGTTTTATTCAGTCATGGCAGGGACCAGATTTGTTCCTAGAGCAGAGCACAATGCTGCAAGATGAAGTAAAGCTACGCTGGGCAAAATGAACTAGAAACCACTTTGCTAAGGAGTGGCAAACATCAAGTTTTCAGAGTACCTTTAGCAACGCTGTTAGTGATTAGGTTTTCTCCCTGTGTACTTCACCCAAGAACTGGAATGGTTTTGATTTGGAATTATTGCTCTGGCTCAGATAGTGGAAGACATCTGTCCTCTGTGGCAAGGATTTACATATAAGCTAATTTTCAAAGAAGGGGTCAGTTATTCCATGTTGGATACTCTGCTGTGGGGTCTGGCCTGCATCTGGCTGCTGTAAAGAGTTCTTTTAAAGTTAGGCTGGGGAGTCTCCCTGTCACTACAACTTACACACTAACTTACTCCAGAAGTAGCAAAAATGTTTTTGAAAAAGATCAAATATTTACACTGCATAATACACAAGATTCAGTAATCCACAGATTATCTTTGAAAGCGGTTAACTCCAAATTTGTTATTATATGCACTTGTTTAACTTTTAAATATGAACATTAATACATACCAAGGTATGTGGAAGTGATTTTTTTTGAAGAAAAAAACCTCCTGCATACATACAGCTGATGATGACAACAACGACCATCAATGAAAAACATACAGCACCTGTGATTGTAGCTATACTATAATCTGCAAGATGAAAAAAATCATGAATGAAGTTTCTAATGATCACATTTCATATCATACATTCAGCGTAGCTATTTAGAATTGCAGAATAATTTTGGTTAGAAAGGATATCTAGAGGTCCTGATCCAAACCCAAAACGAGATGAAATTCAAGGTTAGATTCAAGAATTAAAATAAATAAATATATCAWCTTTGATAACGATTTATGCAGTCAGTGTAGATACGTACACTTAGCAGAATTAACAATAGATGCATAGCCCCCAATGGAAGGGTTTTCATATTTTACTTACAAAACCCCCAGATGCTTTTCACTTGGAAAATATTTTCTCTCTTACTATTTTCAGAGTTAATTGACTTGTATATCTTGCTACATAAAAACAAAACGCTTGCACAAAATCAAGTCAGACAATCCATTCTGGATCATAGAACAATTACCTTGTTGAGTTACAGAGCCTGCAGTTACACATTTCCAGGGTGACGAGATGGAAAGTTTATTCAGAGATGCAGAGACCATAACGGACACACAATAATTTCTATTTGGATACAAATCTTCAATGATCGTACTAAAAATTTCTGAAGTCGTTTTTTCACGTGGCCTCTGCCATGAAAGACAATGTTTTAAAGTCAGCTATTTGCCTAAGAGAGATCCCCAATCCCTGATAAGACATTACAGCTATTTCAGTGAAATAATGCAGTAGTTAGCACTGACTTAATGAAACTTCTTACAAATCAAATTTCACTTGAGGGTATTAGCTCTTTGAAATGGAACAGTTTTGTTTGCAAGAAAGAAAATCTATAAGGATTTCCAGTAGTTTTGCCCTGGATTCAGCAAACCAAAGCATTCCCAAAGAGGGGAACGCTTTTTCATATTTTTCTAGCCTTGAAGTGTTCACGCAAACATTCATTTCATCAAGCAGTTGCAGGATCTGGAGGGCGTTTGCTTCATGGAGATATGCAGTAACATTTTAAAATTTAGAAGTACCATGAAATTGCTAGTTTTCTTACACTCTTCAAACATATTCATCTTCACTGATTATTAGGCACTTGATTCAAAACCTTGGAAAGGAACTACTTTTAGTATTTTAATTGTTTTTTATTATGTATTACATCCCAGCTCACAAGCTTAACTAAGTGGGCTGGGTTAATAATTCTCACACTACAGAAGACAATATTAAATCTTTCCTATTTTAGCAATTAGATACTGCTGAAAAGTACTCAGTGCACAGGCTGACTGACAGAAAGGCTTGCTCTAATGCAATATTGCTGGGGGGAGATGAAACTAATGGAGAGTATAGGGAAATTTTTAAATGTTTCAGCATCAAATTGTTGTTAACGTGTGAAACTGCAAAAACTGACATTTCATAGGAAGGTTTACCTTGCCAAGAGTTTCATCTCTAGTTTTAGCTGATGTTAAGATGCCCACCATATGCCTATTTGTGAAACATCATATAATCAAAGATTAAAAAAGAGCAGAAGAATTTCCTTCCGTCTCCAGATGTTGGTCATCATATGCCTCCTTGAAGCAGTCTTACATAGATTCTACACGTATGAAACTGCCAATGATATTCCAATTCAAAAACCAGGGGAAAATCTCTATATTACGCAAGCTGTGTGACAAGCTCTGTAACTCATAGCAAAACGAGCTAGAGTGATTAAAGTACTAATCTGTCTGACGTGCTGTTCAAAATTGCCAGTACAGGCAGTCTACCCTCTGGTTAGGCATTTTATTCCAGTGCTTTGCCAGTGCCAGTATTAATCTCTCTTGATGCTTAACTTAAAACCTTCACTGCTGCAATTTCAGTTTGCTGGGTTTTGTCCCAGAGTGAAGGTTTAGTCAGTCAGGTTTATTTCTTCCTTCTTTGCAGCCAATGTTTACATCAAGAGACTTGGGCCTCTCAACATGCTTTGCTTGTTTACACTAAGCAGCTCCCTATACTTCCAGTATTTCCTGGTGAGCCATGGTTCAGGATCTCCCCCTCCCCCCCAAGTCCTCACTGTTCCTTTTAGGATCCCACACAATCAGTCTGTGCCTTTTTTGAACCTTGGAATGGCCACAGTGCTGCAGGTGGGCTTTACAAGCACTAAGAATGTGAAGAAAAGACTTCCTATAGGTTCTCTATGGTATGTTTCTACATCCACTATGATGTGGTCTCCTTTTTTTGGCAACACTTGACTCACGTCTAGCTTGTAACATTGCAGAATGTGCTCATCCTTTCTGGCAAAACTGCTGCCTATTTAGTCGTTTCCACTCTACTCACTGCGTAGCTCACTATTCTTAAGCGTTCTGCCTTGCATTGTTCCTTACTGAATTATCTGCTATTATTTTAAGATGATTTCTCAATTCTGTAAAGATTGTATCAAGTAATAATCCTGCCTATCTACCTCTCTAGTTCAATACTCAAACCAAGAGCAAAAATCAAGATTGCTTGACTTCTGTAAAGATACAGGGCAAACAGCATTCTTTTTCTAGACTACTTCCCTGGTGCATAAGGAAGCCAAGTTTGCTCTTGACAGATTATGTTGGCTCTCTCTTTGTTTTCTAAGTACTTTCTATTCATGTATTATTCGCTTCTGTGAGCCTGCTAACTACTAGGGCCATTTTATACTTTGTTTTCCTTTCTTCTCTGAAGTACAAATAAAACCAGAAGTTCTTTACCTTATGCTGTCCATCACGTGTTTTCAGTGTTATCTCATAATCGAGCTCTTTGTATATATCGATTAAAGACAGCAGCTTTTCATTTTTTCTCAAGTGAGATGTTGGCAGCTTTACAGTGATATTCATGCAGTTTGTACAGGAACTTACATTAACTTCTGGTGGTCCTAGGAATGCTATTGAAAAAAAAAAAAAAAGAGAAGTGTGTGTGGGGAAGAACATATGTTTTGCATTTAGTACCGATTTTGTTTCTGTGATGGGTATACAGAATCTAGAGCATGTCGCTGTTGAATGTCCAGAAGGCCTTGAAGCATATAAGTTCCAGGGTCAAACTATATTTTCCCAAGTGAATAGGTTTTAAAAACAAAAAGAAGCAGTCATTCAGCAGTGGAGGGGAGGGAAAAAAAAAAGGATATAGCTGACAGAGGCAATCACTTTGTCTTGGGTCCCACAGAAATCTGAGCTTTTTATCTTTTTGAGAGGAAACCTGAGGTTAATGTACAGAAAAAGATAACTACTTTCTGAACAGTCATCATCATATAGTCATTCTCTGGAAGGGATCTCTGTAGAAGTTCATTAGTGTGCGGCCCAATTCATATGGTTGCAAGAAAGGCTACATGTTGCAACACTTTGACAGCTGAGCTCCAAAGACTAAAAACTAGTAAGAGCAGGACAGAGAACCTAATTAAATGCCACCACACTTCTGTGCGATTGCCTTTGACTTCAAAATAAAGTTCAGTTCCTCAGAACATCCATGTTTTGGGGAAGCCATACACACTCTTTATCTCCTTTTTCCAAAACTATAGAGTCATCAAGATCAGAGAAACTACCATACTGGATCAAGCCTACAGTCTTCTTTCCTCCAACAGAGGAAAGAATTAGGAGTTCAAAATATTACAGGAACAAACTACCTCCAGAACCATATATTTCTTCATAGCACAGTTGGGGGAGGGAAGATAAAAAACACCCTTGGACACTTAAAATTTACATTTCACTTCCATTTTCCCAGAAGCACCTGAGTTTTGATCAAGGTGGAGACTGATTCACCAAGCTCTGCAAAATTCAAAGAGTAACATACATTGGGTAATTATTTCTGTTCATAAAACTGGGTAGGAAGGGAAGAGGTTTCACCTGGATTTTTTTTTTTTTTTTTTAAAAAGCTTCATATCTACAAAAAATGCAAGTTTTCATCAAACCTCAAACAGAAAAGCATATATTGTTCAATACAGTTCCAAACTTACTACTTCCTTTTTCAGTTAAAAATAAATGCTAGCTTGAACTTGGTTGCAATTGTTATCCTGACTCTCTCTGGAAAACATATATTTTTGCTCAAATCCATTTCTCAACAGGACTAAATCCACTCTCACTATTTTAAAGCAGATGTGAACTACTCCCCATAGGAAATAACTCAGGATAGTCTCCTACCTATTCAGTCACTATGAAACAAAAAAAGACTACTGGGTTCATGAAGTCCCATGTCCTAAAAAACACGTTACAGAACTTGACTCAGTTGCTTATGATTTGACCTAGAGAACTTCCAGAAAAGCATCCCACTTTAAGTTTACAAATTGTCATTGATGGAGAACCAGCCAGATCACCTGGTATTTTGTTCCACTGGTCAACTCAAAACATGTCTCTTGTTTCTACCTCAAATTTGTCTAGCTTCCAGTCAGGATATGCTGTTATGCCTTGTTTGCTAGACTGAAAAAGCCTGCTAGCACATTAACCAGAGGCCAAGGCACTTTCTGATCCTTTTCTTTATTAAACTAATTGTTGAAGGACTTCCACCTCTGACAGATGTTTACAAATCCTTTAGGGTTTTTGGGGGGCTATTCTCCTAATTCTCTCCATTTTTTTCCAACATTTTTGGGATCAGAGGTGGACATAATGGTAGCTACCAGTGTTGAATTAAGACATAACAAACTCGCTATTTCTCCCCTGTAGTCCACCAATTGGAGAGTACACCCATTACCTTCAATGGAAGTTACTTCTCTAACTTTTTCAAACCAAGTGAGCTGGATTGGTATAAAGCTACAGAAACCGTCTATGGTCAGTAGCTTTAGTCTCAGCACACCACTAACTACTGAGCTCTCCAAAGAGACATTCCTTTATCTTTTTTTTATCTTACTTCAAATCTGAATTCCAGAAGCAGAGCTTCAGGTTGAGGCCACCTCTGGCATGAAAAGACGTAAGCATCTTCTTGTAGAAGCAAATAAAAGGAAAAAAGTAAACTGATGAACAAGCGGATAAACCTCTTCCCCCAACATCTAGTATGGACATATTTTAATTCCTAACACTGACTACTTGAAGATACAGAATCTTAAATAATAATAAAAAATACTGCTTTAAACATCTTACACACTTAGTATCATGTTGAGCATTCACAAGCACAAAGTAAAAGTCACTATTTCCTACATACGTACATGCACATATACATTTTTTCATACATATATAAGCATATATGTTGTTTTTTGTTTTTTCCCCAAACCAAGAATGTTGCCCATTTATCAGAACCACTTTAGCCACACATTTCAGAAAGCTGTCTGTATATCTTATATTCTGTTATGCACTAGATGATATATCAACTCACATTCTCTCACATAAAGGAATAAAGATAGCAACCATATTACCTTGGAGTGTCTTACTGTAAAGTTCGCAGAGTATCATTTATATGTAAGTAGAAATAAAAACTACCAAAATGAACAAATGCAGACAGATAACTTACTCTCAGTAGATGGTCCAAAATCAAGTAAAGAAGAATTGAATACTTCAGTTCCTACGAAGCTCTGAACTACTGTAAAGTACCGAAGGTCAACATCTTTAAAATCCTCTGTCAGATCGCACAAGAGCTGTGTAATATTTGAACATCTTTTAGCAGTATTCCAGTTCCTTTAAATTGAAATAAAAATCAAAATAACCTATTACCTGCTTTAAGAAAGCATTTCTGAAGAAAACAAAAATTGACAGATGTGCTGGATCAAAAGATCAGTGTTCTTGCTCAACGTATAAGCAAAAAATAAGATCYGAATTATTTTTGATTGTACTCTCATTCTAGGAAAGCAAGAAAGATTATTTCGATGAAGACCTTAAAAAATAGCAAAATCGAACTCAGCTGATCAAGAGGTATGAGGGGAGCAGAGGGAGAATGTGTAGGTGGTACCTGTCTGGTTCTGTTCCCAGGGCAACCTAAGTCACCACTGTCATTCCTACTGGAGAACCAGAACACGAGCAGTATTGCTTCCTGCTTTGCACATTCTGTAATGATAAACTTGAAGGATGCAACCTCAAGACAGCCCCTCCACCAATAGCTAATAACATCTGAAGCTCTTTCAAATGCTGGGTCATTCGAACACCCATCTGCTCGTCCACATTTACACTACAAGGCTAACTTTGCTTGATTTGTTGTTAGTCTTTTGTTTTCTTTATTTCAATGGCATACTTGTTTAGTCAGCGGCTGTATCAGTGTGTTTTTAGACGGCATTGCATGAAGGGGTCCTAATTCAAATTGGAGTTCCTAGATCCTACTATCATTAATTAAAAAAAAGAAAAAAAAAAACAAACAAAAAAACCCCTCAAACCCAGGATAATCTTTCTACTGACAATATATTTGAAAGTTACTTCTGATACAAGTTGTTTTACATGCCTCAGACTAGTCACACACAAAACAGCATTTGACCCATAACCTCAAACATGATTATTTTTCAGGCCTTTCTTTTCCAACTTTCAGTTGTGTCATAAAGACCCAGAACAGTTATGTATGTAAGGAAGACATACAGCATTAAGGAAACTGCCTATAAAGATTTTGGATAAATGACACTGAAATCAAATATACTAATAAGATAAATTGGTTCTATATCAAATGGCCAGTCTCCTTAGCCTACATTCCCAAATCTTCCTATGTCCAAGAGTCACAAGACCACATCCTTCAGGAAGACAAAAGCAGGGTAAGCTCTAGGAATGGCGGTGATATAGGGGGGGGGAAATGGCTCCCCAAAACCCCATCACTCCATGTGAGCTAGAACATGCAGGTGAGTACCAGGGCAACCAGCAGGGCTGACCTCAGCAGCCTCAGTGGCTCATTTACTCCTATAACCAGCACTCCTGGTTACCTGGCAAGTCTCCAGGAGCTCAGCCCTAAAAGCTAGCCACATGTCATATCTACAAACAAAAGAGCTACTCTTGAACAATTTTGTAGCTACAAAACATCTACCAGCCACCTTTACAACTAGACACCTTGGCAAAACTGTTTCCAAAAGAACAGTTCAGCTGAGCAAAGGTCAGTCAGTTCTTAGTGCTCCTGAAGACTCCTCCAGTAGACCTAATGCAATCTATTTGTTAAGGTACAGTCATTTCAAATGATGACAAAGAACAGAGTGCAAAAAGAAGTAAAGAAGTTATTAATAAATTTGAGTGCAAATGTCTCTGGGTTTTTTTGCAATTGCTTCTTTTCAATGACAATTTGCTACAGCGTGAATATGCAGCAAGCTTAAGTGAGGTATAGCTAATTATACAGTAAAATCAGACATACCTGCGGTCTGCAGTGTACAGGACACGATAATGTATTGGTACAGTTAGATTAGTTCCTGCCTGCCAGGACAAAATGTGCTGGAAATTTTGAGATTTCATTTGTAGATTGTGAGGTGGTCCTCTCACAATCTCTTTTCTGTTTTCTAAACAGAAAAAAAAGTTAAACATATGACATGAAGAGGAATGACAAGCAAATGCAAGAATGCATCAATTCTAATCAATAAATCCCACTAAAGCAGCCTATTATCAGCCCCAAAATAAAGCAACTACAGAATAGCATTGAGTTCAGCACAATAGCAACCAATGCAAAGACTATCCTGTTCTGCTTTATCTGTACGAAGTTCTTCCTTCAAAAGGCAAAAAGTTTTAAAACGATGCCTGATAAGCACATGCAAATCTTTTTATAAAGCATTAGGAAATATATTTGAAACACAGTAAGAACTCTTACCAGGCAAGCTGTAACAAGCTGTAGACAGAATGCTGATGCACACTGGAAAATGAAACTATGTATTAGTGCATTGTATGTCTACAATATCTGACTCATGAGACATACTAATTTATTACTGGCAATATTAATTTGCAACAGTTAGAGACAATACTAACTATTCTCTCAACGGAAGTGCTTCTGTAGCCCCTTAACTTTGTGTGTGGCTGGGTTCTCTCTTTAACGTCTTCCTCCTTTTCTCTGCTCTTTCTTCCATTCCCCAGAGCGTGGATGTCCCTCTCCAATCAGTTGTTGGATCACGCCCCCCTAGCAGCCAGTTCTTTGATAACTGCACTGTTTTTCAGGCTCATGCTGATCCCTAGTATAAGAGGCTGAAGTCTCAGTTTGAACAAACTTAATTAAGAAGTACTTATCAAATATTATCTTAAGAGAGTTCTAACCGCATTTCAGGTAGCTTACTCTGCTATTAAACACCATGTTAAGTCAGGACAAGAATCTTAAAACTGATCTGGAAAAAGATAAATATCACAGCTTAAGAATATGACAATCATTTTCACAGATGTCCTTTGCTGAATGTGGGGAATCTTCAGTGCAGTAGCTTAAGAACTTCAGGATATAATTCACTGTTTTCAGTCAACTAACTCTTAACACTCTCTATTCCAGTTGCCTCTCCTTTCCAAGGTAAAGTTCATGACCCATTTCTGTAACATTCCCCCATTCCCCTGTGGGTGCTTCTAACTTTCTTCCACTCTATTCTCTGCCTGTAAAAGAAACAAAAACAAATGGACACTGTGACACTCTCACACTTCTTGTGTTAATAGCCACAATTAAGGCCACGTTCAGCCTGTCAGTCAGGCCTACAGTCTGAGCATCCTCTTGATCTCAAGTCTTCTCTCAGATCCTGACATCTAGAGTCCTTCCCTCACCCCCACCCTTTTTTATATATATATAAATATATATATATTTATATATATAAATATATATATAYACACACACACACACATATATATAAAAAACACTCATAAGAGACTAGCTTTTCATCCAGATTCTCACTTCATCCTTTTTCACTGGGCTTGACAAATCCAGTCTTGTGTTATTCATGTCTGTTCAGTGTTGTTTCAAGTCATTCTTTTAACCATTGTTTTGACCATTCTAAATTTTTCTTGAGGTACTCTGGTTTACTTCCCACCGCCGAGCATGACAAATACAAACTTCTGGTTTTCATTTTCAAGGTTTTGTGGCCTGTCCTTTGTCTCTGTTCTTGCTGATGAGATACTAACTCCTACCTTCAGTGGACCAGAGAAGTCATTAGTTTAACTGCAAACAAGCATGCTTTTTCTCATGCCTTAAAGGAATTTCCTGGAAACCTCTGTAAAATTACTTCATTGTTTTCCCTAGAATTCTTCTCCAAAACCTCCTTCTGGTCACTACAACTAACCCTCTATCCCAATAATAAGAAAATATCCACAACACTGCTGACCTGATGCCACTGTTGACTTTTTTTTTTTAATTATTCTCCTGATCTTGGCTAGAATGGTAGCTCCTGTACCTCAGGGAATGTCTTTCAGATTTTACATTTGTGCAGCAACTAGCACAATAGCACTAGTAGTGGTCCATGACCAAGGCTCTTGGGTGCCACACAACTACTATTTCCTGCATCAATAAGATGTGTCACAATAAGAAAGATCCTGAAAAGATAAAAGAAGTCCGAGACTTAAAACAAAACAAAACAAAAAACCCCGCACCACAAACGCCAGACCTTTCTGGAAATCTACAAATAATGGCTGGGAGCATGTGAAACATGGCACAATACATTTTCTTGCTAAATTAGAGGGTATTCAGAACAGTTGTGGGTCAGACATCCCAGGTGTTCTGCTCCAGACACACAGGGAGAATTTTCCTAACACATGAAAGCAGTTATTTTGAATTCCTTCTCTATTTTTGCAAAGAACTGGAAGACAAGAGGAAGCATTTCTTATTCACTTAAATAAATATCTTCACTTAAATAAATATTGTTATGGCTGCAGAGAAGTGTCTTAAAAATCCTGACTCATTAATTAGCAGTGGGCACACACAGAAGAATATATAAATGCACTTAGCCACCTAACTTGTTGAAACCATTTGGATTTTGCAAACCAAGTGCCTCTTACAAATCTAGCTCTCAGGACATTAGTCTCACAAGTATTAAACTATGCTCCCAGCATCCAGAGATTAACCAACTCAAATGAGTTGTACATGCAGCAAACATATGTTCACACAGATGACACACTGAGGCTTGAGAGATGAGTTATTTAAACCATAGATATCCTCTTGCATGTCTTCCGTTCTTCTACATTATTATCAAATAATAAATACACCCTTACAGAAGTACAGTTAGCAGAAGTGGAACAATCTATTTCTTCCGTGATAGTAACAGATCACCTGTCTACAAAAAAAGGCCTAGGCAGAATGAAAAACACAGCACTGTACTGTAACAGTTATTATTCTTCACCTGAACACAAGCTCAGCTCTATAGTCATGATGGTAGGAATTCTCCCTTTTCCTCAACAGGCACACAGTCTCTAGCACACCAAAGATATTACCATTATACAAATAAACATTGTCAGTGTACAGACTCTACTAATGATACACTTCCTTAGAGCAAACTCTTTGGTTTAGAAGGAGCATTTTTTGCTGTTCTCTTTTAACCCAGCTACCTTGCCAGTCGTCAGCTGTCTTGTTGAAGGAATTCCTGTTCACAAGATCTTATCTCTCCTTCTTTGTGAATTTTAAATACTTCTCCCTTTCAAAATCAAGTTTAGTTCATTTAGAGTTCAAAATAGTTCAGTAACTTTGTTTCAACAAATAAGGCTAACAAGAACAGTTGGAGTTGTAAAAACTGAGTAAGTCAGACTCTTACATAAGGAACACAAGCAGAAAGAAGAAACACTATAGACCAAATAACTGTGGGAAACAATGGACTAGAGGAAAAAAAAAAGATTGTAAACTAAACAGGGAAGTCTTTTGTCCTTTTTACAGAATTAAATAGTTCTATCAGGATAATTTCCCACTAAGTTTGTTGTTTCAGCTGTAATCTATGTTTGTTGTGCCTATTAATCCAGAAACCAGAGTGTCCGGGGGAGGGGAACACACATACCTAAGAAATGAAAAACAAAATATCCAATTGAAAGTCTACTGGAAATGTAGGGAAAGTAGTAAGTTGTTTTAAAGCATTCTTTTTCTGAAGGGAAAACGGTTTATTTATAGGTCAGAATATATAGAATACAGTGGAATCTTGATTTGATAAAATATTCCAGGGACAGCTGTATAATAGCATGCTAGAATCACAGTTCAGTAACTCAGAAAAGGCAATAATGAAAAATCAGCAATAACACTTTTCTTACAGTATAAAATTACAAGTAACTTACCAAGTTCATAGAAGCGCGGTGGTCCATTCATCAGTGTTGCCATTATGATTAAGAAATATAACCTACTTGTTATGAAATACACATTTTGCTTCTATACCTGCAAATACATTAAACAACAACAATCAGATTCAGCAAATTGTATTAGTGAACAACTTGCAAGTGAAATGAGGTCTATATACAAAGAGTTATTTTCACCGCTTCAGCATGCATGCGTGTGGGGACAACAGCACTGAAAGGGTACTGAACAGCACTGTTACTGCCATTACATTACAGGGCAGCCAGTTTAGACACGTAATTTTACGATAATAGCATTTTTCCTTTTTTTCACATGGAAAGCACTGTTATCGTTTCAAATAAATGCACAAAACATTTCCTGATTATTTGTACTGATTTTGTATGAAGACAGCATCTGAAAATTCTATGCCACTGAATCCAACATGATAAATACAATAACAAAATAATGACTATTTGGCTTTATTTGAGCTGGAAAGTGATTAAGTCACCAATTTTAACTAAATATTTAATCAAGCCCACTTAGTTCTGGTACTAGTGAATGAGACAGAAAAAAAATGACTTTCTTATTTAAGTGAAGCATACAGATTACAAAGAAAAAAAGAATGAAAAAAATCCCTTTTTACTCTCAACAAGGTAGCAAGCTTTGTTCAGAAGCCACATAGAAAACTAAAGCCTTACAGTATTATTTTCACAGTCACTTTAAAAAGCAGAGTTATACTTGTAGGATCTGATCCTTCAGGCTGTTCAAAATGATCTCTCCGTGGGGAAAACTTTGAGGTTCCTGAATTCACTTCACAAAATATTTTTCTGTTTAAAATCTTGCAATTAACTCCAAGATATATCAAACTACTCCATATATAGTACCATGCGTATCTGCCCATGTTAGTTCCTTCCTGTAGGACTTGAAGCATTCCTGTATGACTAGCTACTGAGCAGCGCACGTACATACCTCAAAATGATCTGTCACTGAAACAAGCAGATGGCATGTTTATTTATAGAAATCTGCTTATTTGAATACCTTTCGAGAAGCAGCAAGACTGCAAGAAACGTTTCAGGTAGAGAAGTCAGTGGAGGAACGTACTAAATCTGCACAGGTAACGGGATGTATGGGTTAGCTTTACTGCTGAAGCAGCGTGAACCAGAGGATCACGCAGCGGATTGCAAGGTTACACCTGCGCTCTGTTCCTGGCTTTGCAGCAGGACTTGGGCTAAGTCAGTTCTAAGGATCCTGAAATCATTTAGTCTTAAAAAAAAAAAAAAAAAAAAAAAAAAAAAAAAAAAAAAAAGAGAAAGAAAGAAAAAAGCCAAGTTACCTCCGTTAACCACAAATCTGTTTCCCAAACGGAGCCAGCAGTGAGCTGGACAGGGCCCTGGAGGTACCGCTGCCGGATACGCAGCGTTAAAAGGTACCAACAGGCTCCTCAACTACTTTGTGCCTCCCCAGCACGGCAGTGGGCTCAGCGAAAAAGCACTTAAACCTAACGACGAAAAGCTCTGCCAGAGCGCACTGGGGTGTGCTTTTCCTCACGGATTTGAGCCAATACATCTCCCCGCACCCAAGCTCGCCACAACGCGCCTCAGGGCCGATTCCGACAGTCAGCTCCGCGCTCGCTCATACAACCCTCCTCCAGCGCCCGGTTTCAGCGCGCCCCGGCCGCCTCCGGCCGAAAGCCCGCCCCGGGAAGGCGGCCGGCCCTCCGCACCAAGCCGCTCGCCGCTACCCAACGCGTCCTGCCCGTAAGGAGACCTCGACCTCCGCGCGGCGCGCAGCGGGGCGCTCCGAGAGGACGGGGGCTCGCCAGGAAGCCCCTCCCGGCTGCCTGGCGCCCCCGGAGACCGCCCCTCGCCGCGGAGAGGGGGCGGCACACCGCGGCTGCCCGCTCAGCCCGGCCACCCCACCGGCCCCGGCAGCTGCCCCGAGCCCTGGGGCCGCCTGTGGCGCACAAAACCGCTGTCCTTCCCCCCCC
>NW_028185373.1:968476-981918 GCF_003343005.1 Rhea americana
CAACCGCCTCTGCCCCAGCTGCCCGGAGGCAGCCGCTCCACCGCCCCGCCGCAACCGCGCCGGACAGCACGTCTCCCCGGCCGTACCTAGCCGCAGGCAGCGGCTCCGCGCCGCAGACGCGGCTCCCCACAGCCCCTCCATCAGACCCGAGCCGCAGCCACCGCCCAGCAGCGCCGGGCAAGCCAAAATGGCCGAGGGGGCGCTGTGGGGCTGGGCGGGCGCCAGGCCCCGCCCCCTTCCTCCCCCCCCTTCTTTCCCCTCCCCCCCCACCCCCGCCGGAAGCCGGCAGCGTGGCGGGGGGCCGTTGCGGGGAGCCGTTAGGGCGGTTGGGGGCGCCCGTTAGGGCGGTTGGAGGCGCGGCGGGGGGCAGCGGCAGCCCCCGGTTCAAACTTTCTGAATAGGATATATACTTGGCTTTAACCCATGAATAGCTTAGAAGTAGTCGGGGCAGGTTTTCTCTGTCTTACTTCACACAGAAATAATCTTGGATCCAAGATGCAAACTGTCAGGACACTGTGCAAGCTAGAGGCTCCGGGGTGGTTGGGGGCTGCTGGTGGGGACTCTCTAGGGTGCCGGTCCCCAGAGACAGCCCCAGTCCTGGGGGTGTCACACTGCTGCCTGGTTGGGGTTGTGGGGCTGGGCTGTGGCGGGGCTGGAGCTGGCCCCACTGTGGGGTCCTGAGCAGGGCTGAGATAGGGCTGGGCCTGGGCAGGGTTATGTACAGGGGTCCCAGGTGAGTGTGGGCAGGGCCAGCGAGGCCTGCTTGTTACCATAAATCGGCAAATCAAACTCTCTAACACTCGATTTTGGAGTGGTAGAAAGCAGGCATTCTTTATTGTGATGGCGCCGGACACACAGGGGATCTCTTCACCTTATGTGTGTGCTGAGGCATCTAGCTTTAGAGATTAAATACAGCTAATGCATACATATTCATCATTTTTCCAGGAATTCATCAACATATTCATTACTTACCCTAGAACTTCATTATCATATGTAGATGTCTTTGATGCATGCACATTCCTCCCCTCAGGTGGTCTTCTAGGGTCCTCTGGTGGTCGTYGATAGTCTTCCTCACCATGTCCTTTAGTTGAACTTATTTCTTATACCTGCTTTATTCGCTCTTGGCCTGGTTCCACAATACTTAATTGTATGAGAAAGGTTATGGCCAGCAGAAATTCCTGTATCTATTCTACTCAAGGACAGAATAAAATGAACTTCCTTTATCTTGCCGAACTCAACATGGTTATCAGCACTGCCTTCACACAGGAGGAACCATCCTGCTCCTTCAGGCTTGGTGTCATACTGGGGTTCTGACACAAACTGGAAAAGTTCCAGTTTCTGACTAGATGCTACAAAAGGGTTAAATTCACTGTATGTTTCCAGATGAGTTTGTCTGAGAGGGCCAGTATTACATATGGCATCTTTATTTCTGTTCCTTGGTTTCTTGTTTTGAAGGGCCCTCAGATATGCAAAGCTGGAAAATCTCAGTTCTAAAGGAATTCTTTGAAGGACAGCGTGTTTACCTGGAAGCACAGTCTGGAATGAAAATTGGAATGAGAATCTGAATTACAATCAGGTCAGTTCGGCTGCAGTAGTAGTAGTAGTACTGTGCCCTTCAGCATGCCATGTCCTTCTCTTTGTGTGTCTGACACTGCCTTGTCATGGTGCACTTAGCTTCATACATCTCCGAACATAAAAGTCTTCTAAACTCTAATTTCTGTTTTGTTGTTGCTTCACTTACCCCTTAGCGTTCATTTTTTCCCTCAGGACTGTTTTACCTGTGACCTCTTTCCCTTCTTTTTTTTTTTTACTGTTAACTGCTTTTTTTTCAGCATTATTTTTAGTGAACCCTCTTTCTAGTTTCCTGCCATCTTTGCAGAAGTTCCACAAGTCTGTTGTCCTTCCCTGCATATTAGATGACTTTCACTCTTCTCATGGTCTCTCAGCAATTTGTGCTGAAGACTGAAATTTAGCTGCTCACTTTACATTTTTTTTCTCTTCACCCATTTCCTCCTCCCTTTTTTTCTGATAACTGTGTGCCTTTTCACTTCTTTAAAACTATAAATATAACAAAAAATAAGATCCTCAACTTTTTACTCCAGCCAGTGGTAATGCTGTTACTTGGTCAGTGACAATAAATATTTTGTCTGGCCTAGGTACAGGACGGTTGAAGCTAATAAGTCACTGGTTCATTGTATGGAGAAAGAGAGTTGTGAGGAGGAAAAAAATGATGTGTGCAAAAGGAGAGGAAACAGTTCATAAGCTATAGTTCACCCAGAGGTCAGCATTTTTACTTTTATAACTTCAGATACAGGTACTAATTCACCTTCTTGCCTACCTATCTTGTAGTGAGAAAACCAGCAAAAAGGAAATTATAGTATAGAAGATTATTTTTTGCTAATATTTGTAAAGGTAAGGAGAGAAAAAATTTGCAGAGAGGAGTAACATTGGCCATGGAGTGCTCTGCTAATTTTGCCTTGATCATAGTATCAGCAGGTGGCTTGGGGAAAAAGTAAAATGTAAGATTGTTCCAGTTTAGCATGGTAGAAGCCCTAAGAGGTAAGAACTTGTGTGGCATAATAGCTAAAGTCTAGCCACAGAGGTGAAACATATGGGAATAGGTGACAAATAGGGCCTTTGTGAAAGGACCAGACCTCTCCCTGCCCCTGAGGGATTTCCAAGAAAAACATGTAAACCTTGAAAGGTTTTGCAAGAAAGCCTTTGGATAAAGGTGTAGTGGCAGCTCCAGTGGGCCAGGTTCCGTGTTTACACATCCCCAGCTAGTGGCTACAAGGAACTGTTTACATCCATGCACTGGATGCTGAGAATGCTTGGCTTTAGATTTGTTATAATAAAATTGCAGCCTGCTCTATCAGTCTTCTGGTGATACCTGTGTTATCCTTTGCCCATGATCAGAGTCAACTCTATGATCTCCCTTGTCACTGATTTTTTTAACTTTAGGAGATGATTTTTTTTCTTTGCCTTTGCTTTTTTCTTTCCATGGCTACTGGTTTATTCTTTTCACTAAGACTAACAAAAAGTACCTAGAACTGAGTTGTTCTCTTGGGTGACAGCTATCCTTGCGCTGCAGTGTTGCTGMATTACCTGAAGAACAGTCGATCCTTTCCTTAAGTTAAAACATGGAATCTGTTAATGTGTGTGTTCTGCTCTCTTCCTCCTTGCAGGGTGTTTTTTCTTTCTTACTTGCCTCAGAATCTTTCTTCATTGTTGGGATTATGTCTCTCTTGCAGAAAACAGTTGTTTATTTTGTAATAAGGAAACTATTTCCTTATTTGAACCCCAAAGCTTACTGTATGTATCTAAACCCATTATTTTTGCCTTTGTCAGCACTCTAAAAAAAATCTATGTTTTTTACTGATTTTAGTGCTGCATAAAGACTTGTATTTGGTTAATACTGTTTCCTTTCTTCCCATTCCTTTACCTGTCTTTACGTAAAGTGAGTATTAAATCTTTCAGGACAGGGAACACTGTTTTGAAAAAAGTCTGCAGAATGCTACATAAAGTTGTGATGTTAAGTAATATTGTAATGCTAAAAAATATCTTACTATCATTATTACTGTTTCTACCTGAGTGAGTGTATGTACATATATATAGATGTGTGTGTATGTTTGTGTRTGTGTTTATATATATRTGTATGTATGTGTGTACACATATGCCTCCTATAATGATCTCTCTGTGATTAGGGTAAGYGTGCCCTAAGGTGCTGAAATATTAGTTCTACTCCCAGCTATTCCTGAGGTCTAGGGGAACTCAGCAAAGTGCTTTCTCTTAGGTATTGACCTGATGCAGATGGGGGAGCAGGTGCAGTTACAAACAAGGAAGAGCAAGGATTTGGCTACTGTAAAGTATAAAGCCTCTCCGTTTCTGGCAGTTCAGGTATTTTTATCTTTAATTTCCCATGCAGATAAAATTGTGCTAAAGCTACAGGCATGCTTAGCATGTGAGGAATACCAGGAATGAAATTCTCACTGAGAACGCCAGTAGCTGTTTTTATGTAGAGAATGGCTCCCTCTGTTGTACCTCATGTGAAATTCGTCTGTAAGATTGATCAGAAATGAAGTGGAGAACCTGGCCTCCTGTTCTGATGTTAGTATTATGCTAATCTTTCAAGAAATGAGGGAAGAAATTGCACACACCAAATATGCTGGTATCCCAGGCAATGATTTTGTTGGTTCTGTTAATGTTTGTGTACACATGTGTGTTTATAGATATATTTGTGTTTATATGCATGTATATATATAACTGGTTGATCAACTGACCAACTACTCTCTAAAAGCTAATCTGATACATTATTTGTACAAGATCAACTCTGAACGAAGAGCAATCAGTTATGTGAGGATCATGCTGTGTAAAAGTGATATTGAGGAGGAAGGAAGGCATCTTGAGGAAGTAGCTGAAATGCTGAGTTTTCCATTCACTRAAGGCATCTGCCCTCTCTATTACTCAGTTCTCTTGTTGCACCCGGTATAGGGTTACATAAAGTTATCTGCAGAGTTCAYAGTGATTCTCCTGTTACAATGAATCAATTTATAGTAAAAGTATTCCCTAGTGCTAAATGTGCCTCTCTGAACTCCTGAAATACCTGATTGTTTACAGAGCAGGGAGTTTTAAAACTAGATTCGAAACTAACAAAAAAAAAATGCAAAGCTAGCAAAAACGTCACTGTTGTTCATTTGTTCAGTTGTGGGCAGGGAGTGACTCTTTCATTGCTCTTTCATTAGGGCAATGATTGTAAATAACATTTCCTTTTTTATTTTAACACTTGATATCTGAACTTGAAGCAAATACTCAAACATATGACATCTAGGTTAAAAGTTGGATTTTAACACTGGCAGAATAAGTGCCTATTTTCAATTGTCATTTTAGGGTGCATTTTTTTGTGTGCAGGGCTGTCTGGAAGAAAAACAGCATCAATATAAAGAAGATCAGGCAGTCATTGGTTGCATAGGCCAGAATATCTGGAGAATGTTCAGAGGTCATAAGTTTTCTAAGTATATCACAATAATCCAGCCTGGGACATGACAAAAAGATCATCCTGTCACTCTATTGAGTGACTCTGGTATCTAGAAAGGAAAAGAATGCCAGTTATGGGCAGCTTTGTGGATGAAATCACCATTGCAGAAAAAAGTAAGCAGAGCAGTCTTACTGCATGTCTTAGGCAGTAGGCACAGCAGTCTTATGCATGGCAGTCTCCATGCTATGCTACATAAAATGGTARTTCTCAACCTTTTTGGAATAACAGACCTTCTTTCCTATGGATCATCAACTTCATTACACTCCTCAGCTTTTTATCATATGAGATGATCATGTGTGTGTATCATACCACAGGGACCAGCAGTGGCATGCAAWCAATTCAAACTATCATTTCAAGATAGCTCAACAAGCTGATTTTTATTCTGAAGTTTTGCATTGGCTTGTCAGCTTTTTTTTTTTCCTGGTTATGAAAGAAATTCTTAATGTGTAGGTAGGTCTTGTCTGACTTGATTTAATTTCTGTTGATAGTTTCCTCCACTTGCACATTCCGAAACATCCTGTTTTCCATTGTTATGTACTATATTGGCCTTTCTGACTGTATCATCATTACCGGCGAGTTTCAGGAGGCAAAATAATTCCAGTGGCAAAATAATTCCAGTGGTGGTTGCTACTGATGGTACAGCTGTGGTTTAAGGCTACTGACAGCTTTATGGGTCAAGCTGCCCCATTACAAAGGGAGAACAAGGGACATGAATTATGTACTCTTATTTTTTCTGTGAATTCATGAAACACTCATTTTATCTATCACATCCAATTGAGATATCCTCAACTTTTCCATATACTCTGTTATTTCATTTCCAGTCCTTCCTTATATCTTATTACTCTCCTTACACTAAGGAACTAAAATAAGCTTCCCGCTGCTGATACCTCTATACAGGTAGGGTTTCACTGAGTAAAGAAATGTTGGGAACTAATCAAAACTAGTAAAAAGTGCTGTGAGACTGTCTTCCACCTGCTGGACTTAGCATCAGTATTAGTACTGGTGAGTTTGATTTAGTGGTTGTATTAGGGAGGTTATTGTTCTATAAATGCCAGGTGTAGACACCTTTGTATAACTTTCCATACTTATTTACTTCTCACACAAGTTTATACTTATTAGATTTTATTTCTGTTCTTTTTTTTTCTATCTTTATTCTGTTATGACTCCARCTACACAGACTGTTCTGAAACTTTAATGGAGCCAAAACTAAGAGAGACTCCCTTTAAAAAAAAATGAGCAGAACCCTATAAAAGCTTTTTGCAYGTTTACATTTTGTAATTTGGGATCAGGAAGGAATAAAAAAAATGCAAGATTTTGGGAAATAATTTTTAAATCTTTCCTGACTAAAGAAATTGGAATGTGATCTTTTGTGGCCTGAAGGTGATGCTGTTTCTCTAGGAAAAAGTATTGGAAAAGATACATTGAAGAGGAATACTTTGGAAGTCTTACAGAAAGTGCTTGCACTAAAATTAGATATGCTACTATTTATGCTCTTGCACTTTGTGTTAATAAGTTTCTACAGCTGTGATTCAGGAACACTTTGAAGGCTAAGACTTCCCTTAGAGGAATTCAAATATGGTTTACTAAACCTTCCAGCCTATTATGGGTTGTCTACCAACAAACTAAAAATTGGAACTATTTCAATTATTTTTTTAATTATTCATTCATATATTTAACAGTCTTCTTGGGTTGGTCATATGGAATCATACCCTTCAACCTGCTGTCAAATTTGGTGGTGGGAGAGATGTGTTGTTTCTKTGCAAGTGCTCAGAAAATATATTTCTGCTTATTCATTTTGAAAGATCTCACTGGGCAAAACACAAAGGCAGAGTGGGTTGCTGGTATTACTTTTGAATTTTTACCACCTCTGCATTTTGATTCAAATTCTCATATAGGGCAAACTTCTGAATTTTGGCTAAACCCCATTACCCTTCACAGGCATATTCCTCTTTATAGGCTTGTCAAACCAGTAAAACCCATTTTCTTTTTACTGAATAATCTTTGTTTCTGGAAAGATTGTTTAAGAACCTGTGCCCAGTCTCAGATGTCTCCAGGATGTGGCCTGTCACCTTTGGGTGTCACTTGACAAATCCTGTGTCTCAGATTGGAGGTCAGTTATTCCTGGTGAGGGGAGAACTTGCMTCATCCTCAACATAGACCAAAGGGGAAAGATGTCTCCTACAGCCTTTGGTGGCGGGGCTTTTTATTCCTGGGGTAGTGACAAGCACAATCCTTGGTTATTTTTGCAGAGGGAGGGAAGGTAGGGCTCTAAGGTATGTTGGGCAGTGAGTGTGAGATCTTTTTTTTTCCACATAGGCATGTGAGGTGGGTCTGCACTGTTCAACATGTTCAGTAGTGATCAGGAAAAGTGAGCAGGCTGATAAAGATTATTGCTAATATGAATTATTCAGGGTAGAAATATTTTGCAACTTCCTAGCCCTCACTGGAGTATTGAATAGATTTAAATGGCAGATCAAGTTAAATATTCAGTATACTCTTGACCCATTTTTCCTATGTCTCTGCTACTAGCTGCTGTTTGAGACAGGACACAGGTATAGCTGAATTTTTAGTATGATGTGGTCTGAGTTTATATCCTTATGGCTGCTGAATCCAGAGGAAGTAAATAGACTCTGAATGCAGGACATCCAAGCCATGTGTGCATAGGGATAACAGTGTTTTGTAACCACAGGCTATCCCAACACCAGCTCACAGAGGTTCACTCTGGAGTTTCAGGTATGGTGAAGGCTCCAAACTCCCTGTGAACCTAATAGGCAGAAGAGCTCCAAGAATATGGTTGAATTTCTACATGCCACTGCCATATAGGTTAAATAAAACCCATAGATATGTAAGGGTGTGTGAAACTCATATTATCCAGACCTGCTGGGTTTTCAGCTGCACAGAGAGAGATTCTCTTTCGTATTTATTGGAAATGAGTTGTCCATTAGATCTTTTCCTTTCCTAGGGCTCTATACCAGTGTTGTGTACGTCCTGGATATATAGGTTCTACTTTGTCTGTCTTATATGCCTTGCATTGCATCCTAATTGTGTCTTGCATTGTATTGTGAGTCAGCTAGGTAAAGAGCTCTTTTGGTAAAGATAGTTTTCATTGGACATATGCACATAAAGGGAAACTACTGCAGACCTCTGACTGGGATTTCTAGGCACTTTTGTAACAGAAATAACAAATACTACCTCTCAATACTGTTTATTCTAGACAACCTGATAACTTATAACCTTGATCATTTACTCAGGGGATATGCAGGTGTCAGAYTGAATCCTTGCATATCATGATCTGCAAAATTTAATTTGATCTCTACATGGTTTATTGTGTAGAAAATCACAACTGGGAACATGATGCTCTACTTCCCTCCTTGGACTAGGGAGATGTAGAAAAGGGCTGGTGACTCMCTGTTGTCTAGTAAACACTTTTCAACTCAGAACCTGTCCTTTACTCTTTGTTTGGAAGAAAAAGGACAATTGAAGTTTCAAAGCTCTTTCTCAATTTTATAGAGAATTCTGTATGCTCTCTAAAACATTGCTCCTGTTTGAATACTGAAGACTGAATATAATTTTCATTTCTAGTTGAATAGTCAGTATTGGCAGCTTCCATATAGGCTGTGTTAGGAGCAGTTTGGTTAAGTTTCTGTGTGACTTTTTATGATAGATAGGAAAATAATACTGGACAGTACTTTCCCATGCACCCCTTCTTTGGTTACAGGCTTCTGCTGTATTATATCAAAGGAGACGAGACCCTATATGCTAGAATTGGGTTAGAAACYAGTAGAGAAGTTTAAACCTTGGAAAAATTTTGGAGTAGCCACTTCTTCCTATGTGTAATGACAAAGGACATATTACAAAGGGTGTATTTTCACGACTTACTCTCTGTAAGTGTATTGTATAGAATAAATCCAGATCTACTTCTAGTGCTACTGGTACTAAGTGGGTGAAGACAGTTTTTGTACAAACAAGTTAAAATATGAAATCTTTTCCATGCAGCTACATTTCTGTGCTTTAGATACAGCTGTTTGCAAGCCAGGTGCACAGATAAGTACTTCAGATCCATTCTTTTATAATAGTTGTAACTGTAATTTAAAATCGTGTTAATGTTTTGTTAGGTGATTGAATACAAGGTGCCCTTTTCTATCCTATTAATTAAATACTTGCTCCTGGGCAGGAGGCTTTTATGATACAAATAAAAAAGTCTTAAGATAAAAAAAAATGACATTTATTGATTTTTTTCTTGCATATAGAATTTCCACTATAATGCTTACATCCAGCAACTAAACAGAGTACTGTATCATCACATAACATCACTGAGTGTAATGACAGCAGCCAAGGGAACCTTTATACTAAGCCCCAGTGGAATATCCATTTCTATCTTGGGCATAAGCCATGGATGGAATTGTTGCACAGTTTAAATACAGATTATATGTAAAAATATAATTTTTAGAACATTCTAATCGGAAAATGGATTGTTGAGAATTAATYTGCCAGTATAATATTACTAACAAAATGCCATCTTTATTAAAATGATTCTGCTAACCTTTGATGCCTTGGTATGTCATATAATTGAGTCAGGATCTGATATGGTATTGCTCTGACACTGAATGTGGTATATGGCCCATAGTTTTCATTGCCTGTAGTACAATGACTAAAGCAATATAGGTAAGACTTCTTTAGGCAAGTTCTGCACAAATTCTTGTCACCTCAGCAACGTCAATTAACTTAGTAGGGTGTAACTGGTGCAGAATTTGYTCCCTGGTGGTTTATATTCATTAAAAACTTGGAGTGTTTTGCTGAATAAATAACACTGAGGTAGAAGACTAACAAATGCTTTCCATGGCTGCTGAACTGTCAGAGATGGTTCAATTTTTGCAAAATACTCAGTTTAGGAGAGCTTTAATCAATCCATTGAATAGCACGTGGCAGGTGTAGAGAGCTGCAGAAACTGCACAGTCCTGGAGCATATGATAACATATTATCCCCAGTGTGGGAGCATTAGTTACACAGTTTTCTCAGATAAATATAAACATAGGAACATGTAATAAGGGTTACTGAAAGCACAGCATGCATCAGCTGGGATTTCACTGTCTGCAGGTTTTAAATTCAGTGGCCTTGGTCCCCAAGGGCCAATCAGTATTGATGGCAATTATTCTTAGTCCACATAGCAAATGAAWTGAACATTTATCTTCTTTCTCTTTTGCTTTGTCTCTTGCTTAAGATGTGATACAGAAATATCAAAACAGTAAAAAGATTGTGTTGGAACTGCAGCAAGCTGACAGAGTAGTTACATTTATTCTGTGTCAGGTATTGTTGATTAGCTGTCTTCATTTCCTCAGCCTTAGAGAGAAGGATAATGTGTAGAGCTCTTCTCTGTGCAAAATAWTTAACAATTCCTACAACCTTGATTTAAGGAATGTGTTAAGACTGGTATCACAGGATTTTTATTTCTGTTTTTCCTTTTGTAAACTTTAGCCTCTGGAAAGCTGGGAATTTAGATCCCTAGGAAGTTTTTCTCAGTGTCTAGTAGGCATAGGAAATGTCTGCATATCACAGTATGCTTGCCAAATAAAGGTAATGAAACTTAGATGTTACTGTAGCCSTGCAAAAATTTACATATATGCTTGGTTTTACTTCTGCAAATTGGCTCAGTAAATTAAATGAGATTATTAATCTCTACAGAAGTATGTGTGAGTAAAGAGCCTTAAAATAAAAGGATATTAAATCTTCCATTGCCCAGTAATGGGGTTTTCCATTTAATCAGCATATAGAAACTGTTAGGATCTGGACATTTTGTTTGTTAAATGGCTGGCCTACATGCTAGTCTGATGCAAAGACTTCCCCTCTSCCTCTGTTTTTGACCTACTCCTTTCAAATTTTGATTCAGATAAGAATTCATTTTTGCCTCATACAAGTGTTTGAGTAGACAGGAAAAGGGAAAGTGAACGGAGCTAGAAATTTCACAACTGGTGAAGGGCTCCAGCCCCTCCATGCAAAATGTGGTGGACCTGGAAAGTAGGTTTCACAGATGTGGGGAGAGATTTCTGTTTCTGTAGGTATTTCGTGAGAGTGCAACTCCTGTGGTCTYGAAGATTGAGCCCCACTGTTCTAATGTTTTCCTTCCCTTAATGCTTTCCTTCTTGCAAATAATCACTTAATGGTAAGTCAGAGCCTAGGAAAATCATTGTTAATATTATAATAATGTAATTTGCAGCTCAGCTGGCAGTAAGCAACTGTAGACTAGGTTTCTACATGTGATGATAATTATTGGCTCACCATGAAGATACATTTATGTTAGCTCTGTAATGGGAAGCCCAGAAAAGAGCAGAGTTAAAATAGCAGCTGGAGTAGAAGTGTGACACCAGACAGTCTCAATACAGAGATGAGGTTAGTTAATGTGACAGCTCAGCAGTTTCTCCCGCTTGCAAATCCAGTGCACCCTCAGTTTAGTAAACAGCAGTGAACTTAAAATCCTGAGTAGTTGGATTTGAATTGTATCCTGGGATGTATCTGACTGAGTGGATACTCTTGGAATACTGCAGGATTTGGTTCTGTGGCATTCCTGAACCACAGGGCTGGAGGGAAGAGCTGCAGAGGAGTRCATTTCCCCTCTGGCTCTGCCTGCTCCAGAGGTTTTGGCAGGAAGGCTGTGGGCAATGCTTTTTGCTACAGCTGAATAGTCCTTCCTTTCACAAAAATTTGAGTTCTTTTCCAACACTTTTAAGATGTGTAGCCTCCCATGCTTGTGGAGAACAGTACAAGTACCATCTCAGCAAGACTCAGGAGTGTGTATCCATTTCCCTTGCATGGCTTTTTGCTAGAGCGAGCACTTTCTTGAATATGGTAAGCAGAGTTTTGTCCCATTTCACCAAAAAACCCCAYAGATTTGGCCATTGGGCACTCAGTGGTCACAACAGAAYGGAGAAATACCTAGGAATTTGATTTTTCTGTATTTTTTTGGCAAATTACAGGACCAGATGATACAGCCATTGTGTGTAAAATGAACAGWGTTCATTCTGATTCTTTAGTAGTAGTGATCTTTATCTTTGGAAAATAATGTGTAGGTTTGCCAGCAAATGACAATTGGAAACACTTGTTGTAAAGCTCCRTTTACAATTTGGAATGACTTGTAATAAAGGAACAGGGTTTGTAGCAGGGATGTGTTGTTAATTATCATAGACCTCTGCTTTTGATTAATGCTGCTAATTAGTTTCTGTCCTTGACTTTTTCCAATTAAGGAGTAGATGCCTTGATGCTAAACACCTGGGCAGATTATCTAATTAGATGAAAGAAACATGGACTCTCTGTGTAGGTAATTATTTTAACTTCAGCAGTTGTTTTGTACTAAACAGAGGTAGTTTTTCTGTCTCTCTGAATGACTGAACAGGAAACTACAGAATGTTTTACTGAAGAAACATTGCAGACTGAGCAGGGTAGTGAGTGCAAGCCATTTCCTGCCAAAAATTTTCACAACTTGTGCATATRACAAATGATCGATCTTCTGGTAGACACAGGGCTCCAGAAGGAGGAAACAAAGCAAAATTAAAAACACAGGCAGGAAATGTAAGACCCTACAGTTCAGATCTTAAAACCGAGGTAGGGCCAAACTTGCATCACTTTCAGAAGAAGTTGGCACCTCTGTTGTCRTGTCCAGTTGGCATGTCTAAGGGCCTGATATGGTGTGGCTGATGTAGRTATTTGGAAACTCTGTATTTTCCTCTGTTTGGATGCCGGTAGAAGCAGCCCCCTCATACAAGCCCAGGAGCACCTCAGGCAAAGGAAAAGGGTCAACCTTGGGGAACCAGTCTGCTGTCCTTCAGCTGCACCTCTCCCTGGCTTCCTTCCTGAAGGAGCTGCCCAAATCCAGCTGAGCTTGACTTCTGCCTGAGAAACCCAACAAAAGCGTCAGGTGGATCTGGCTGGTTTTCTTTGGCCACAGCAGACCCTTTATGTGGCTCGGTGCTCCCTTGCTCTCCTTTGTGGGATGRGTTATACGCAGTTCCTGTTACTCTCTTGTTTGCGGTGCTGCCCGTACTCTCTGAAAATCTCTCCCTTTCTCAGGGAGCGGGCAACCTTTTACTTGTGGGCTTTACTGAGAACTGAAACCAGCTGGTAAACTCCATCTATTGCTCCCTAGCTTTGAATCCTGAAAGCTTTACAAGCACAGGACTGTCAGAGCAGAGGACAAAAGACATATTTTGAAGATCCTGCCTGGGACTGAGCCTGTGCAATGCAGAGAGTGTGTAACACAGGGGCATCCCACAGCCTGCATCTCCAGACGAGCATCCCACCCACTGTGTTAGAAACACTAACGGGCAGTTTCAGACCCAAAGAGCTTTTTATCTAACCTGACAAAACAGGGGCTACCATATCTGAACAAAGGGAACATGGTTTGTGCGTATTCAAG
>NW_028185373.1:981923-1038300 GCF_003343005.1 Rhea americana
AAAAAAAAAAAAAAAAAAAAAAAAGAAAAGAAAAGAAAAAAAAAGAGAAAGTTGTAAGTAAGTTTTGCATGTGTTGGTGAGGGCAGGGAGGAGACTCACAGATGTCAAGAAGGGATGGTGAGGATGTGGAGAGAGAACTGTGGCACAGGGGGACAGAGATTGAGGAGGCTCTGAGGAGCGTTAATGCTGGCATGTTACATTTCAGTGACTGAAGGGCTGACTGATATCTGCAGGAGGGAAGGCAGAGACATTTTAGTGTTTTCTTTGGTGACGTTTTCCACTGTGCGGTTTCTAAAGCAGAAAAAACGGTAGGCAATGATGGTAAGAGAAGTGAAGAGCCCAGTACGGTGTCCTATTTCTTRGAGCCATGACATCTTTATCTCAGGGATAAGGTGCTTCTACAACTGTGTCAGGTGTGCAAGATGGAGGAATTAAATCACTTTTTATTCCATTAGCACAGATCCAAAACCATATATATATATATATATCCCATCCCTGTAGAAACAGGAATTGAATGACTGCACAGAAAACTATCAAATGCTCTCAGAAATGCATTCCTTTGCCAGTACAATGATATACAAACCTATGTCACAGGGATCGCAGCTGGTCACTCTTCAGTTTTCCTGATGAGTTGCAGTTGCCATTGCAGTGCCCAAGTGACCCCCTGCAGGGGTCGATGTGCAGATCCTTTTTGAACTAGCTCTCTTACGCTTGTTTTATATAGAGCACTTTTTACAGTGGGTACTCATGTCCTAGTGGAAGTCAATGGGAGTCAGGTACCTTACTATCTCAAACATATTTGAAAATCTCCGCTTCTGTTCCTCCTTTCTCTTCTGAAATACATGATGGGGCTTCCTAAGCCTCATTGATAATGCTTTATTGTTTCCTTACAACAAATGGTAACTGCTTCACAAAGACAAGGTAGTAACTCTCCAGCCAGAGACTTTTGCCAAAATAATAGCATCCATCTGCTGTGCCAGGGACAAGARATGGGTAGCTGTAGGGTAACAGGAGTGCTCCTGTGCAGCTCACCACAGACGCTGGCTTGGGCAATACGGCTCCAGCGTGTAGATGGGCTGCAGAGCTAACTGGCACTTCCCCAGCTATGAGGCAATTGTTCAGTGATCAAAAGAAACAAGGGTTTCTTAATTCTGAAAAGAAACAACAAACAAGAAGCCTATTTTTATTTATTTATTTATTTATTTATTTATTTTTGGATTGATGGCCTGGGAGAAGCAGATGTATGTCAAATCTCTGCTTAACTGAAGGTACATAAGACGCTAGCAGGAACTAATGGTGCATTTAGACCTCTAGCAAGACAACCCTTAATTGTGGTCTTTCTTTACATAATCCACTGAGCTATGGGAACATCTGTAAAGTTGTAACATGCAGGGAGCTGCAGGGGAGTGCTATACAATTAAATGTTGATTTGCATATAGCATTTGTTCAAAAACAACAGTTTTTGAACCAATTAGAATTATAAAGTACTCACATTAAGTTAAATATGGTATATTTAACTGAGAGCAGTTGAAAGATTGCAGAAACATATTTTTTGCTGATTTGACAATATAAATTTGAATGAAAAAAGTAGCAATTTCTTCAAAGCACTTTGAATWCCGTGTATGGAAGCCATTATAAAAGTGCAAAGTATTATCATGCTAATAATGTATTGTAGTGGAATGCCATGATTCTGCATATAAAATCAGAAAACTATCATTTTCCTTGTTTGCATAAACAACTCACTTTACACTGCTAAATAATGGATGGAAATCCAGAGAGGATTAAAAGAAATGAAGGAACAGATCATTTTCAAAGGCTAAAGCTTTACAGCTCCTGGAGTTAGAAAAGAATGAACTAACCACATTTGCTAAACTTTATTTAAGAGAAACCTTAATATCCATTTTCTTTGAAAATAAAATTTTCTCTAATCTACATTTACACTTGCAAACATGCTTCATCCCATAAAGTAGTCAGTCCTCATTATCCCTTTGTAAAGTTGTACAAATTATCCTTGTTTTACTGTTGATAAAAACATACAGGAGTTGTAAAGGGATTCCTGGAAGTTTGAGAGACGGGAAATGTGCTTATCTGAGATTTCTTGGATTTGGTATAGTAATGGTTAGCCCAATGTCCTGTCCTTGGGCTAGGGAGACCTTGGGTCTAGACCGTTATCTTAATTTGCTTGTTGATCCTCACTTACCCGTGCCTCAGTTTGCTTTTGCTGTGATATAAAAATAATGATACTGACTTTCAAAAAGAAATCTGTTTTTATCCTCCATTTGATCCAAGTTATTGTTTCTAAATAATTTTTACAACTATTCCATGAAGTGAGGTCAGCCCTAAAATGTACGATTCGATAAAAATACATAAACATCACTAATACTTCTTTGGGATGAAAGTATTTCACAGTGTCTGTGTGAAAGTTACCCTCTCTCATAAACATCTATTGGTAATTGAGGTGGGTTTTTTTTTTATCATCTATTTCTTTCTAATCTTCTCCACATCCATCACATGAGTAAGTAGTTCATATCAGTGTGGCTTCCTGTTTTCCTTAAAACACAGGAACTTTCTCTCTTATTAGTATTTATTTGATCACTGAAAATGTTAGAGTATATTGTGAAAGAGTAGTTTCAAAACAGTGTACCCCATACTTTTTGAGAAAATCAATGTGATTTTCTCACACAACCTTTTTATTTGAAATACTTCATCATATTCGAGAAAAACAGCTCTTTGTCTTTTGGAAAAAATGCATTAGTTTCACCTGTTGTGTTCTGTTTCCATGTCTTTTTCTGGGATGAGATGGTATGTCTTTCTTGGAGGGAAATACACTTTTGGATAATAAAGAAAGAAATAATGTTCACTCTAACTTCTTCCTACTTTTTGTGCTATAACTGTTTGAACACATCATGCCCAAGTAGAGTCTGTGATTTCTTCAGAATGATCACCTGCTTGAACCTAGAGGTAGGTTAAAATATGTTTACTCTGTAGAAATAAACCTTATCAATGCCTTATTATGTTTTATGTTGATAAATCTAATACTCTGTGTTAGCTATAGTACCATGAATTTATCAGAGGCATTTGATGCAATTGATCTCACATGCTTAATGACAAATTCCTCATATTTGGGATTTAACAATGGGCCCTGCAGCAGTTCTTTCCAGCAGTTCTTCTTTCTCTGAGCATTAATTTCATGCTATTGGTTTAATGAGTTTAGTTTAACAGTTGGTGTGTAATAAGTACACTTCAGGACAATCAGTGTGTATGACTCCTTAATCAAATAAGTTCGATTTAGTGTGTGTGTGTGTATATATATACATACATACATATATATATATATATATATATATATATATATATATATATAAATTCCTCATATTTGGGATTTAACAATGGGCCCTGCAGCAGTTCTTTCCAGCAGTTCTTCTTTCTCTGAGCATTAATTTCATGCTATTGGTTTANTTAGTTTAACAGTTGGTGTGTAATAAGTACACTTCAGGACAATCAGTGTGTATGACTCCTTAATCAAATAAGTTCGATTTAGTGTGTGTGTGTGTGTGTGTATATATACATACATATATATATATATATATATATATACACATATATATATATATATATATAAAACTCAGATTTATCTTTTCTGAGGATATTTTTTCTTATTGGTTTTCCTTTTCAGCAACTATTTCCGCAAAATTTATGATGCCTCAAGTCATCGTATAGTATCTCCTTATAGCTTTTGCTAAATTCTGCCTCCAGCTTGCCTGTGGTAAAGTCCATATTTCTAATGTTATGCCTTCCTTGAATAGGGGTGAAAGATAGGGAATAGAAATGCTTATRTCATTAAGTGAAATTACTACTTATTGTGGTACTTACTAGATATTTAGAGTTCGATTGTCAAGTGCAAATGAAATGTTGTTTTCTTTCTCTGTGCTACAAATCATTTGAAAGAAATGATACATATTTTTTCCTCAAAGATTGCCACATTTCACTTTATTTTTTTGCATTTTGCATTGTGCATTGTGCGTTTGTCTGTGGCATTGATAATAGACAATAACTTTGGATTTTGTTCCAAGGCAGCTCTGAGGCGCAATGAGAGCTGTTCGTGTATGTGTGTGAAACAGGTCCCTCCAGAAAAAATGCCATTAGCTTTAACCCAAAACAGATTTTCAGTGAGTCATGTCTAGGATCATGGAAGAATTTAGCAATCTTGAAATGCAGTGACAGCTTCCTCTTTCTCAAACAGGCAGGAACACATATGAGGTGCTTCATGGCCCAAGGATGCCATCATCTTCCATACACAGATGACTAGAGGGTGACAGTTCCTATTTACGGTAGCAATTCTGGCCTCAAAATTTTTCATTCCAATGTACAGAAAAACCTCCATCTTTGTATCTTTGCAGAAATGTAGCTGTCTTAAATGTCTACTTTTTTTCAGCCAAAATCAGAACTTTGTAGTTTGAGATTYGTGAAATAGCTGTGAATCATATTGTGATTAGGCTATTGGGCTAGTCCCCAGGTCTCCATGCTCTTTAAATGAGACTTTTCTACTACAAGGTACAGTGGAGCAGCCAGAATAGAACATCCCTTTCCCAGGGCTGGAGTTGCTCTGCTGCGGAGGATGAGCATCTTTCAGTGTTCTTCTCCTTTCCTCCTGAAAATTCAATAGAAAGCCATTCCCTGGTAGAAAAGTCTTCTAGCTTTGGCAAAAAAAAGCATATTTGAGTACAGTTTCACTTGAGAAAACACAATCTGACCAACTGTAGCTCTGGCCACATGTTAAAATTCACATGCTGCAAATGATTTTTCAAGGGCAAAGTCTTTTAGCCATTGGTAGCAGGGGAAGAAGTTTGTAGGGCCCAGGCCCAGGACAGTTTCTGTACCACCTCTCCCTGACTGGACACAAACCCACCACAAAGAGACTCAGTGCACTGGTTAATGTGCTGTGTGTTAAGCGTGCCTGTTTGGTCAGTTGGGATATTGCTAACATCATTACTATAAGGTATGGGCTGGTTTGTCCTGGATCAAAGGGATCCTGTCCCGCAGCCTGTCTCCATGTACGGGCCCCAGGGGCACATGAATGTTCCCACAAGTTCTTTTTGAAAAGTGTGGAAAATGCATAGTTTTCATTGGTTCATGCTCCAGCTCTTGAGTGTAATGATGAAGCAGGTGAATTAGAGATAACCGATGATCACATAGGCAGGAACATTGTTGCTCATCCCCCAGCTAGCTCAACCAGTGCAGTGTAATCTGCCACAGATCTGGTGTTCGAACAGAGGATTTGCAAAAGCAACAGAACAACTTGCTACCTTACTTTCCATTTGGTTAGTTACTGCTGTCAGCCTCAGCTGGTGTTACAGACCGTGAAAAAGTCTGTGAACACACACAGGAGGCAATTTTCTAGAGTTTTTTTTTTCTAGGTTGTTTAAAGTGGGGACCCTGATAATTCACTCAAGCCCACGGACCACTAGCTAGTGGCAAGGAAAGAGAAAAGGAAAAAATTTAGAACAAGGCAAGCAGCTAAGGATCCTTCCCCTGAAATGCCTTCTCTGTTTCCTGCAATTTGCAGTTTAGAGATTCATTGTGCTATTCTATTTTAAACTTACTGTCTGACAAAAGGAGCTTAATAGAATTATTGGATGCCTATTTCAATAGTTTTTATATTCTCAAAAGCAATGGCTAAGCTTTCTCTTTTCTCCAACCCCATAATGTTGTTTGTGATTTTATAGTTTTATCATGTTGTAATTATACTGGAAAGAGAAGGGAACTTCAATTAGCTAGTTTCCCCCTGAAGTCTGGAGTGAGTAGACAAAATGCTGATGCTTCATTTCTGAATAGAAGCAGTTCCTGGGCTTTGCAGTGCATGTGAAATTTGCACAGTACTTTGAAAATGTGTTCTATACGTGCCTGCGATGTCCAGGTTTCTAATGCATTGTGTTCCCATGGTTATGGAAAGTCCTTTCTAGTTTTAGTAGGTTGACTGTCATGCAAGGGCTCTTTTTCTGGTGTATGTCTTGAATCCATTGCACAAGCAACGTACAACTAGGCCTGGAGGCTTCCCTTTGTGACCAGGCACAGGACTACCGCTATCCCTGAAGGTGTCCTTTGGTAGCATGCAAAACATTATTCTAGTTGGATTATATCTCCTTTACTATTTCTCCTGCTTAGGAATTCCTCAGCTGCAGACAGACTTTCGCCTTTGTCCTACCAACTAAAGCCAACTAGTTACCCAATCAATGACTGACAATGACATAAAACGTATATTCTGTTAAGTTGTTTGGGTTACCAGCCATAGAAATGGTAGTGCATTGCGCTCTCATTACCATACACCATGGAATTAAATGTATATTTCCAAAGAGGAGTAAGCAGAAGTTTGTGCACAAATCCCTATGAACAATGCTGGGGGATTTGGGCAACCCTCTGAAACTGTCCCCCTTAGTGTATGTGAGAGCATTAACTCTTCATGGATGAATGTGTTATTGACTCTGAGTAAACAGCTCTTTATAAAGGCTCTACAAAGTGTTATTGGCCAATAATGCACAGTAAATATACAAAGGGTTACACAGTGACAGTTAGAACAAAAGAGAGAGAGAGAGGGGTACAGATAATGAATCATTAATGATCATGAGTTGTGTGTTGCTTTTTAAGAGTTGCCTGAGGGAGGTAAGTGGGAGGGCTAAAACTCCACCATGTGGTAAGGACATCACGCTGTGCCGAAGGCTAAAATAAGGTTTCCTTTAAGCGTCAGAGCCAACTGTGGCTCTGTTCTGATATTGCCAGGCCTGGACTGAACAAAGGTCCCAACCATAGTGTTATACTAAAAACTTATTTGAAGTGTAAGGCTAGTAGTAGAGATTTGAGGAAACAAAATGGTCCCGGAAATAATACATTCTCCTTTCCTGGAAGTTTTCTTAATATTTTTGGCTGATCACAGCCTCCCAGAATGTATTTGGCCTTCAAGTACCGTGCTTGAGYTGATTAGTTCAGGAGGAAAAGTGTCTTCCCTTTGCCCTGCTGTTTGTTCATAGTGTAAAAGAGAGAGCTCTGCTAGACTGTATCCAACAGAGAAGAAGAAGGAATATTCTGGATTTTTTAACTGCTATGAACAAGTAGAAGTTAATTAAATTTCACTTAAGATATTAGAAATCTTCTGATCTTCTTCAGCAAAAAAAAAAAAAAAAAAAAAAAAAAATCAGACATTCAAAGCCTGTTGACAATTTCTTAATTGCAAAGGTTAGCTTGAAAACTGATCATCTGATTTCCTTAAAAAAAAAGTCCTCAACCAACTGATTACCCAGCTGGTACTATAACTGAGACGTCCATAATAAACATTCTGAGATTACTGCATTCATATATCACACAAATTAATCCAATAATCATGGAAACTAGAATACCTACTCTTAGTTTTGCTTTGGCTGTATGGATGCAAGCTTTTCAGATTGCTAAATATAGTCTATAGAAAAAGATGTACTTTGACAATTATTGTTCCGGGAACAATGGTTTCCTGCTGCTTTTAAAGGTTCCACATCAAAAGGAATGTGACCCGTCAAATGTAACCAGACGTGGCACAGAGAAATAGCCTCCACTGAGATAAACATATGGCACTTGCAGAACAACTGCACATGGTAGGGTAGAGATGAAGAATCACACTTATTATCTGGATTGTGTGTAAGTTAAATTACAGGAACCTCTGCACTGCAGTGTAGTKCTTCACTGGCCGAATATACAGAGTAATCTAAGTCTGATCTGCAGTGTATTTCTGATGATTTTCTAAAACTCTTTAAAAATGTGGAGAGGGAATATGGGGACAGTGGAAAAGTGGGGACCTCAGTCTCTCTATGTATTTGAATATACATGGCTAGATAGACATGTATATATAGAAATACAYGTAAGAGATCAAATTGTCTTATTTGTGAAACAAATGAAAACAGGTCTCCTGTCTTTAAGCTACAGTTGCTCTTGAGCTGTAGTTCCCAATAGCAGACTCAACAAGAGCTTATGTAACACCCAACAGGGTCCCATACATATATTTCATTATTTACAATTTCACTCTGTGTACTGGCTCTACAATTTTAAATCTAATTGGTCAGAGTTGTGTGCAGAAAAGGATTATGTGCCACAACTTTGAAGGTAAAATTACACTAGTTTTCTCTGGGAGTTCAGACATCTAAGGAATGCTTTTTCAGGTGCTCCTTAAAACAATTTATTTTTAAGCTGAGAAGGAGTAAGGAAAAGAATATGTGAGTGTGAAAGCCAGGTGATGCACAGTCTGAAATGGAGGCACTATCTCAGCCATGTCTAAAAACCAGAAGCATTTACTTGTATGAGAGGGGCACATGGGGACTCACTAATGGTTCTTTAGGCTGATGGGAAGAGACATAGAGGAAGAGGCATGTATGGGCTGGAAAATGAAGAGAAAACCATTAATTAGTCAAGCAAGAAAGCTTTCACAAACATCAGGGGTTTTAAAACTAAAGCAATTCCTTTGTTTTTGTTCCCTCTTCCCTTCCCCGCCTGCCTTTGAGCAGCTCCAAATTAACTTTGTAACTCTTAACTTCTGATGAAACTGAGAAAATAGATGGCACAAGGCACCACAGGTGACCTCTTTTGAGAAGCCGAGGAGGGCGCATTTTGCTGGCAGGCTTTCAGGGCTGGTGCGTGGGGTTCACGCTGCAGTGTGCCACTTCCCCTCYGTGTCCTGAAAGGCAACGTCCTTGGCTTTTTGGGTTGCTGCCTCTTCTCCAGAGCACCGGCCCCAGACTGTGGTGTCAGCAGCATGATATGGAGCAGCAGCAGGGAGAGCGAAGAACAAGTGACATCTTTGACTTGCCTGCTCCCCCCGTGCTGCTGTGCTGAGTCCAGGGCTTTTCCTGGCTCTGCGCTTCACTGGCCGTGCTATTGCCGTGTGCCGCTCCGGCGAGGCCTCTGGAATRTGCCTCGGCCCGAGGCTGTTAAGTTGTCTTGTTGGTTAATTAAGGCTGGCTGCCTAGGAAGGCCCATCTGTTCCCAGGTAAATTGTGTTGCTATTTTTCCCTTTGGCAGGCATACAAAAAGCTCCCATCAGTCCTTCCAAAGGATGGACGGGCAGTCTCATGTGCCAGTGTTTGCATTCCTTCTCTCTTTTCCTGGAGTCACAACAGCCAACATGGAGTCACACCGAGTTTGCCATGTGTTGGTATAAAAGACAAGGTAACACCCTCTCCTATGTCTGCAGGCTGAACACTTGCAAAACACCTGCTCCTCTTGCTCTACTTCTAGCAGCCCCTGTATCCTTTGCTGTCCCTGATGTCTTTTCTAGCTGCAGCTGTAAGGATGCCTCCATGTTTTAACCCTGGTCTCTCATCCGTCCTACTTCTCAGATAATCCTCTGCTTAGTGCTCCAGACTGAAAGGGAAATACGTACTTAGTGTGTAAGTATAATAGTGAGCCTAGCACATCATGTGTATTCACACAGGTTCTTGCTGCCACAAGCGTTCATCTTTGCAGCCTTCACCCCAGTGTGGGAGGGAATTGCTGTCTTCTCCATTTCAGAGGCTTGGAACTGAGGCACCAAGAAAGCAGATAAACAACTTGCTCCAAATCTGTAGCATGTGATCTGAATCTTCCCAAAGCCTAGAAAAATGCGCTAGTTCCCAGCCTTTGCTGTTGCTTCTCTTCTATGATGAGGACGTTGAAGGAGATAATTGTCAGGGGTGTCTGAGCATTTGTTAGCTGCCCTTTAAGAGAGCCTTGGCAACATGTCTGTGTTTCACTTCTTAGTCCCTTTCTCYCATCCTAGCTATGGCTGGTGGGAGCAGCAGTTACTAGTGAAGAAGAGGGGCCTGAAGGAGAAACAGTTTGAGGATGTGGTGATACTAAGTAATGATTTCAATGCAACAAATCCTTATTTAAAATTTGAYTTTATGACACATATATAGACATGTGAGCCTGTTCCAAAAGTAAATAAACCAAAATAATGAGAAGAAGATAAGGAGAACAGATACAAGTCATAGAGAAGTTGGATAGAATACAGCAGTAGAGTAGAGTAGATAGTATTTCCCTTCTCCAGTACAAGGTAGGGATTCTGGAACAGAGATAGTTGCCCTGTGAAAGTGGCCACCCCAGGACTGTGGGTCTGCAAAAGAAGTTTTAATATTCTGAAATGAGTTAGCTTTATTTCGTCCTGTCTTTGACAGCCTTRCCTCGGATTTGTCTAGCCTACAGCTGGCAATGCAGCTCCTGGCCAAAATGCCTAAGAGTAAGCTAGAATGGGAGGAGGTTTTGTTCTTTTTTAAATCAATTTTTATTGTAAATAAAAGGTAGTATAAAATATGGAGATGAGAAGTTTCCCACAGAACCCAAGCACATCAAAGGAGCAAAATTAAAAGAATTCCACCAGCACTACTGAACAGGGAATACCAAAAACAGAGGAAAATGTGATACAATTATTGCATGGAAGGAATAAGTATTTGGCACTATTCTTATGCAGCTAAAAGAAAGAAATTATTTCCATTCTAAAAATTTAAGCAGCGCTAGCAGGTGACCTGCCTAGTATGAGTAATGCTTTGCAAAGCTGCTGGGACTATGTTCTGAATTAACCAGATCTTGTTGCACTTATAGCTAGAAACCTCAGCCTGAGCTCAGTGTCAGAATAACTCTTTCTCTAGACAGAGGTCTTCCCACGAAGCTGACACAGAGCTACATTTCTGTAGCAGTGTCAAGCAGACTGTGTGTGTGGAAACAAGGTCCAACTAGTCTGGGCTTGCTCTCTGTGGTTAAACTAATTCAAAGTGCAAGGGCTTACATAGGCCTTAAAGCTTGTAGCTTCCTTTGGCTAGATTTCCTGTGATACCAACTCCGTTAGCTTTTAAAGCGTATCTTCTAAACCCAAACCATTTATTTCTACAACGCATCAAAGGGCCTTCTAGAAGATCTGTAAAAGCACAACMACCTTGTGAGCTTTTCTTTGCATGTATCTCCAACTTGCTCTTCAGAAAGGGAGCCATTGCTTTGCTCTGTCTTGTACAGCACCTAGTACAGGGAGYCTGGGATTGGAGGTGCTGCTTAGGTCCTGATAAAAGGTCTGCAGTGGGGAGGCCCTCTTGCAGAAATGGGGTAGGAATGGGGTGAATCTAGCCTGAGCCCCAGTCAGGCTCCAATGGGATGATGCAGGGATGAGAGTGTGGAGGTACAGGTCCACACCTTACCCCAAGGTTGCCCTGTCTTCAAGAGGCATGAACAATAACTGGCCTCATCTGCCAGTTCAGCCATGAAATCTCTGCTTTGTGCCTGCCCTTACCCATACCACACTTCCCTGTGAACTGTGCTGTTACAGCCTCATTTCTTGGTCCTGCCAGCTACTTTAGGAGTGGATGGAGGCATATGGGAAGGAGGAATGTGATTCTATCKTTCCAAAAATCCCCTTTTATATCCACCTACACTAATAGCTGCTCCTCAAGGAGCAAGTAAGAGCTGGCTGCTGGATCCTCTCCTCTTCTGTGTGAGAATAGTAGTAATAATCTTGCTAGGAAATGTCCAGATGTGAGCTGACACACTCTATGTTGCAGCTGGACCAGGTAAGGATTTACATGCTGAGAGTGAGGAAAGTAGTTGGCCTGACCTGTGGTAAGTTGGTAAGCCACTCTAAGAGTACTACAACTAACTATGTRCCATATTCCTTTCAGAAAGACATAGATGTTCTTCTGGACAAAGCGGTTCTGGTCCACGGTGTCGTAACAAAATTCAAGTAAGTAACAGGAGGTAGAGAGCTTAAGTGAACARAGAAAGATCTATTGAGAAGTATAGATCAACAAGTTAATGCACTTGCACAACACAAAATTGCACAACTTCAAGCCCTCATAKACTGCCCTCTTTAGGTACAGGGTTGCACTGAATTTTCTCCACAATTATTGTGACGCCAACTTTGTGGTCTTGCTGTGTAGTGGACTAGGTGGATTACGCTCAGAAGGGAATGGTTAAGTTTTATGTTGCTGACACRTTTAGAAAAATAATGGGGAGCTTCATATTATGCTTTCTGTAAAGATATTTTGCTTTTGTGAGCTATGTTCACTGTCTCAGTGTCCTCACTTGTGTCCTGGCAAGCCAGTTGTGAGCTTAGGTTTGCAGTTTCCTAGTCTTTTCTCCCTCTAAAAGATAAGCTCTTTGCTTGAAAAGCATCTCCTCTGATACACAGCATGTCAAAGAATAATGAGCAAAAGAGGTATTAAGCTGAGATGGGAGCTARTAACACAAGACATGGCAAGTCTAGTTAGGAAAGATTTGAATCTGAAATGCATTTGCTTAGAAATAAAACAATTGATTAAGTAAAAAAAAAAAAAGAGAATCTGGGAGAGCACARTTTTAAGGCTAATGTAGTTCACCATTTTCTGTGAGTGGTTTCCTTCTCCCTATAAATAGACTGGAATTGAAAGACAACCCGTTCTGCTGGAGGTGTTCAGATCACACTGGTAACAATCAGCACATGTTCTGAATGAATAAAATAAGGACATTCTTGCCAAGTAGTTTCACAAATGCTCAAATATAGTCAAACAAAGACTTAATCTGGGCTCAAAGACACGTATCTCAGCAGATGTGTGTAAACTAAATCAAATCCCCTGGGAACAGTACTTAGGAGTTATTCTTAGGCATTGGAAGGACAACGATGGTCCATCTGTGAATTTATTACGGGAGATGAGAAGCATCATATGAAAGTCATTGCTGGACTGTAGGACAGCATGGCTGATTTTTCAGGAAGTTTAGAGGTCATTCCTAAAATCTGTGTTTAACTAAAAGTGAATCCCTAAAAATCAGAACTGAATCTAACTTTCATTTCCTGAGGAATGGCTGGTACCAGGAAGACAGAGGTATTTTGCCATTTTGGATTCAGTGGGGCCAGCATTTTGCAGAGTGCTTTGAAGGTTTTAGAAGTTTTTACTGACTCTTTTGACATTTCTTTTCTTGTCAGAATAAACCTCTTCAATTGGCAGGAGCATAAGTATTTTACGAATRGATGATTTAAAATTGTATGAGAGGATACTGGTGCAGAGTTACCAGTTAAATGGCTGCTTATTACTGTTACACAACATTAATAAAGCCAAACAGAAACAGTCAGTCCTTAAAAAGCATAGTACATCCCATTAGCTTAACTATACAGAAGAACACAGCTCCACAAGGCCTTAGCTCCCTTCTCCTTATAGCTGATCTTACTCAAGCAGACGGGCTCTACTTTTTGCAGAATTCAAAATTGTGAGACTGATTAGTGAGAAAAGCAGATACTAAAGCTAAGGGGCCCTTCCTGGTGGTTCCAGTTTAAATGATACAGCAGATTGCAGCTGGAGCAACATAGCCTGGATAAAGCAGACTTCTATGGAAATATCTCTTAGACTGTAAACAAGCCTTCCCTTCAATCAGCAAACATTCCCTTCAATCAGCTTCATTCTCAAAAAATTTTGGAGGTAGTACCTTGATGTGGATACTGCGGCAGTTTGATTTTGGAACAGATAGATTAAAAGATTTGGGGTTGCTTCTTTGCAGAGATTTTGGTTTTAGCATTAGAACAACTCTACACTGATTTGAGAGCTCAGTGGTGCAGACCTCTCAGATTGTTTGAGAGATTTTTTTTTCGTGCAAGGTGTAAGAGTGAAAATGAACTATGAAAATACCTGGAATAATAGGATGTAGCAGTTAAAAATCCTCTTAGACCTGAAGCTTTCTTAGCAGCATCAGGAAAAAACAGAGAAACTTGGAATAGTGCTTCCTTCTGCATCTACAAACCATGAGTACCTGGGAGAAGGCAGGAACGATAAAATGCATTACATACATTGGAGGAGTTGTGCCCAGMACTGAAACAGGAAATGTAAATAATTTTAATCCAATTACAAAGAAAAAGTGAAAATGTTTCTGTTGATTTACAGCTGAAAAACCTGTGTGTTAGTTTTTGGAGGCTGAATTAGTGATAAGATTCAAGATTGAGATCTGGTCAAAGAAATGAAAACAAAAGATCCAACCCAAACAGACTGACCAAACAACCATCCCCACCTACAGATACTGACAACCGAAATACAGTTTCTGTCCACAATTATGTGGACAGAAGGCATTTGGTTTGCAAAAGTGAGACCCACAAGAAGCTTTAAGTGTTGCAGCAAGCAGCAAAAGTTTAAGCAATGGCTGGCAATTGGAAATAAGATGCACAGACCCCAGAGAGGCAAACATAGCAGTGTGCAAGAGAGTGCAGTCATCAGCAGGGCATGCACAACCTGAACAATAGCTCTGAACACACAGGTCAGTTCTCCCCTGGGAAGATGAATGATGTTACTATTGAAGATGAATGAATCACTAGTGTGAGAGCAAACAGAGTAGTGGCTCATTCAAAGTTGGACTTTGGTACTCACTCACTCATCAGTGTGAGTGAGTGAGTGAAATTTGTCTCATACTAGTGAGTTTCTTGTTGTGAAGAGAGTACATGAACTGACTTTGAAGAGCCATGATATCCTGTAACTCTAACTATACTCAGTCTGAACAGAAGATCTGTTCCCTAGTTAAAAACAGGGACTAAAACTAATTTGCATATTAAGTTAAATGTCACCTCCAAATTACTAGGATAACTCTCGAGACACCTATTTGTCTGTTTATTTGCTTCTAGGAAATGTTTACATAGAGTATTTCAAATGATTTGATTTCCATCCTCAAAATACATGCCAGGTAGCTTTCACATTTCTTCACTCCTTGTTGCTAAAGAGCAGTGATTTCTGGAAACTCAGTTTTTTACGTGCACAAAGAAGTTAGAAGGCAGTCGCAGGTGGAAAGAACAAAAACATGATGAAAAGGAAGCAGGAAGTCACTGTGCACCCTCTCCCAGAGCCCAGCAGTTCAGGTCTAATCCTCAGAAGTGTTCAGCATCTTCCCCTCTTGCTGTCCTTGGAGGTGTAAGAACTTAACAGCTTTGGAAGTGGCTGTGGCTGTGGCTGAATCTCTGCTAGCTTCTGTGCCATGGGGTGGCCAGGGATGCCATTTCTGTCCTTCCTGAGATTTTAGGTTGTGAATATTTTTATTTTTTCCCAATACGACCTTTGAGCAGAAAGAACTGCTGATTCTCCATTCTTTTTCTTCACCTGGAGTTTAAGGTTAGCTAGAAGAGAGGGCGAAAGTTATCTTCCATGTTTGAAATCAGTGGTTGAATTTAGTTGCCAAAGTTCAGCCTTTCCTATCCCTCTGGAAGCTGTAGCATCACTGCAAAACRTGGACTGGTCTTTCTATATATCAGGAAAGCACTAGCATCCTTTTCTGTAATATCTAATTTCTTTTAATGCATGCTACTACTTAGCTTTTGTGTGGCAATTGTGAATGGATGACCTAATGAGTTTGTAAATATTTTAAAAGTGAATATTCATAGCCATATTCTCAAGGGAATAATGCCAGTTTATATCAGTTGAGATTCTATCCCCTCTAGAAGACATCTGAATGACACACTGCAATAATCACACAAAGAATACAAGCAAAGCTTTCAACAAAGCTGAAAGAACACTTACAATAGAACCAATACAAAAACAATCAAGCAAACAAAAAAAAGCCTAGACACCTTTTGCTCTAAAAAGTACTTGATGAGGAAGGTGAAGCAAGGTCTTCAAATTACCTGTTTCCATACTTAACTTTTTTCCTTCTCTACAAGATCTCTTTGCAATTCTGTTATAAGAACACCTGACAACTGTGGATACTTGCCATATTCATAAGTGTCCATAGGCTAAAGGGCAGTCTGAGTAGAGAGTAGGGAGTTTGTGCCACCAAGGCTTGGATGTTGGTTGCCCCTATAGGCCTCCCTAAACTCATAGTTTTAGACAGTCGTGATGCTGCCTAACTTTGGAGTTGCCTAAATGTCAGTCTAGAAGTATCTCTCACATTACTCTGGCCCTGGTAGTGCTGACCCAAAATCTTTGTGCTTGCTTTGACATGTTGAGTGGAGATTCATGAATCAGTCGTGCTCTGCCAACCTTGCCTCCTAGCCATTGTTCCCCTGGCTTCCTCAAATCATAGCTACTATTTCCCTTTCAGATACCATTTTCTGGTAGCCAGAAAACTCACCAATGAAAGGTGGAGCAATTTGGTTTAAGTTCCACTCATGCCCAAAGGGATTTGTACCTTTCACCGCTGTGATGAATGCCTCAGGACTCTACTGTAAGGCCTTCCAGACCTTCTAAGACCAGGGCTAGAGAAGCAAGCTGGAAAATGGACACTTTGTTAAAGAAAAGGCTGGCAATTCTTTAAATATGTATTCTGGTGGAAACAAATATCTGAATCTCTGTTTCGTTTTGTGAAAAATGCTCAGTGCATGAACTCTGTGAATATGGTCCCCTAAAAATAATAGGAATCCAATGACTTGGTGGGCCACATGCAGAGCATCTGCTGCACCTTCTTAAAGATCAGACCAGGGCATTTTGGGGAGGAAAATGAATAATATAAAATACTTAAAGATGAAGTAGAGTAGGCAGAGTCCTCTCCCCCAAGTGCTCTAGCTACACCAAGAAAGCCATTTGTCCCTCTGCCAGGGGCTATGTGAATGTGCTGCACAGAACAGAAAATCTTCCACATCAAGTGCTGAGAGGACTCTGCGTGGGACATGGAAGAGCCTGGTGATTTGAGCCTTCACTGGGTGGGTGGAAGAAGTGCAATCACATCCCACCTGCTAGTGCCAGGAGCTGTTTCAGGGTATCCCAGATTTGGAGGGACTGTTCTGCATAGGATGTCATCACTGCTGTCCTTGGCTTTATCTTTGGGTGAGCTCTAATTCTGGGAGGTGCATCTGGGAGCATGTATGAACATCAGTGTAGGATAGTTGTCCTCCCTCTACACTGACAGTGACCTGTTAACATGTGAGGGACAGGGCTATGGTCATGTCTTTCCTTCATATGTCCTCCTGACTGACTTCAGAGCTGTGAACAGGATTTCTAGTCACTACTCTGCCTATAATATGTTTGAAACTGTTTAGGTACTCAGCTGCCATTTGCCTTCTTATTGACAGCCTACTTAATTGTATCTTCAGCATGGGAACAGGTGGCGTTTACCTTAAACATCTATTATGCTGGTGAATTACCAGCAAAGGACAAAAATAAGCACCTCCTTGATCAAGCTTCCTGTTCTTTGTATGTTCTGCCTAGCTATGGAGCACAGGAATTTGGCACAGGGTCCCCTAAGCATTTTTAGGTTGCTGTTCTCAATAAGCTAGCAGCAGGAAGAAGCAAAAATGTATCTTTTATTTCAGCATACTTGATTCTGACTGCTCTTAATTTTATTTCTTCAGCATTAGAATAATTTTTAATTGAGAAATGATAGGGAAGGGGGGGAGGAGCCCACAGGAATAGTTAATTTATATTGAAAGATGTATTTTTGTATTTAAAAATATAAAGATCACTGTCAAAGAATCTCCAAACTGTCAGCAATCTTTTACTCTCAGGGATATCCATTAATCATGACTGGGACAGAAATTTTGTTGTCATGAATAAAGAGGAAGTGTACTTGAAGGAAGTACTTGAAGGAAGCTCTGCTATACTGGTATGTTTTGTGATTTTTTCCCTTTCTGTTTAGGCAAAAGCACCAATCAAGACTAATTAACCTTTTCTCAAAGGCAGGGGCTTTGGAGTCAATGCTGCCTGCAGCCAAGCAGAGGGGACTGAGTTTATGCATTGCAAAGTTATTTTTCTAAGGACTGGGCTAGTTACACATCTGATAGAAATTCTTGGCTGAGCCCAGGGATATGCAAAGCTCACTGACCCACAGGCAGTATTGGTACCTGCCTCTGAGCAGATTTGTCCCTTGTCCTTCCCTTTAGTGCTCCTGTGCCACTTCTATTACTGGTGTGAAACTCTCAGTGTTGAAGATAGAAGTATTTCCTCTCAAAGGAACTCCTGCCGTGACTTGTCTTTAAAGGATGAACTGAAAATGTTGTGTCATGGCAGTATACAGCAAGAGCATGTTTGAAGGGTGGTCACTTTGTTTTCTCAGCAGCTGGAAAGATAACCTGGTCTGATCTTGCAAATTCTTCTTGTGTTTATGAAACTCTTTGCAGGAGTTCAGGATTGGGCCCTCTCTGCTCCTCTCCAGACAGGTGGAGGGGAGGTGTTCATGGTGCATCTTCTCAAGGCTTCCTGTCCTGCTGTAGTCGTGCACATATACCTGCTCTGTGGGTAGCAGGTTTGAAGGAAATGGTCTTAGCTACTGTGATTTGTAGGATGTGCATGCAGTTCATCTGAGCTGATTAAGAGCATGCTGTAACAGAGCTGCACGGATTTCTTTTTAAGAAAACGCCAGGTTTTCAGTTCAACATCTTTAGCAGCTCTTTCTGCATCTCCTTGCTTTTCACTTGCATACTGGCACAGTACTTTTTTGCCGGGCTTCCCCCCACCCTGTGAAAAGAGGCTGCTGGCTATGATGACTCGCCAGCCTTGTTTTGCTGTGCGGGCCAAGCAGTCCCTCTCCTCCGCCTTTGCTGGGCGCCCGGCATCCTGCAGCGCCGCAGCTCGTGCGAGCCGACATCTGAAGGCCCGCGGTGGAATAGGAGCCTGCGGCTCGCCGCAGCCTGGCCAGAAGGCTGTGAGGGGCCGAGCGTAAACAGAGGCAGCTGGTCACACAGCATGGTGTGGCGGGCCCACGAAATGTGGCAGATGCAGCTTCAGCTGTTATCGGGGACAGAGCATCAGTCTCCGAGCCTGGGTCACATGAAGGACCCGCTTGAACGGTGACAGTCCAGTGTCAAACTGCCACTCTCGTTTTTTTGAAGTCTGCCAGATCTTTGGAGCAGCGAAGCCCCAGCCTCCAGTTCACAGGCCAGGGGACGAAAAGATCATGGAGAGCAAGGATTATGCCTTTCCACTACGCTCTGCAGTGGCGGGAGAGCTCTGCTGTTCAAGTCTAAGGCTTCACTCAGAGCCATTAAAAAGATTCCACTACAGGATAAGTAGGTGTAAAGCACTGCTTATTTTTATTAATATGGGCACTGCAATTTAACAGAAAAGAGGAAATCAGAATTCTCTACAGCTAGCACTGTCTTTTTTACATCAGCACTTTAGTTTAAAGAAAAAAAGACAAATTCTGTCAGGCAATCAAAATATTTTTCGGGAAYTGTTATGTTTTGAAAAATCTGCCCAAATTTTAAGGCAAAGGAATCTGGCTAATAAGAAATCACACTGTTTTCTGTGCTACCTATTACAGTGGGAGATTTTGTGCTGTTAATTTCCTTTTTCACGCTGCTGTGACTTGCAAAAGCAAAAAGTGAGGTAAAACTCTTTGTGGCTATCAGGATAATAGTTCAGGATTCAAATTTGCTGTGGAATAAAGCATAAGTATTTATCATTTTGTGATGTACAGGATATGCAGCTTGCTCATACAGATTTAGAAAATGCCTTGAGTTGCTTACTGCTSTATCTCAGCATCATGTTATGAAGAGTTAACCTTTCTAGGAAAATCTTGGAGCTAACAAAAACAGATTTTGGCTTCAACACTTTAAAACTTTCTCTTGTGGAAGTCAATCAAGAGGCTTAAAAAACACCCCAGTAGTGTCTTTCTGATGCTGCATTTGCACCAGAGGATAGTATACTGTAAGTATATTATTCTTCAGGCACAAAATGTTACATCAATTCTTATACTAAAAAAGAAAAGTTTCTAAAAAAAATCTCTTTCTTTTCCTTTGTCAGGATAATCTTTAACTGTGTAAACAGAACTACAAAAGGAAAATAAAGAGAAATCCTAGGCAAGGCATCAAGAAAAAGCATTGTGATGGGCCAGCTTTAGGTCTGCAACTTAAAAGGCAATTTTTTTAGATCTTCTGCATTCAAGGGACTGTGGGTCTATTTACTGAGGGATCAGTGGTAGGCATTTGTGAATCAGTATGAATTGAAGCCTGAAGCAGCATTGCTTCATTGCTGGTATGGGTGTCTATAGAAACAGATGTAAAAAGAAAAAGGAAAAAGGGCGAATATGGTATGATGCTCAAAGACTATCCAGTAAGAGATGTTCTTGTGCAGTCCTGAGCTTTCCTGAAAACCTGGGCTCACATGAGCTGGGGAAACTTGCACTTTGACTGTACAGCTGAGATCTGTCACAGGGATTATTTCTTAATCCTGGGTACACAAAATTAAGCGCTGAAATTGCTTATATTTTGATGCTTAAAAAGCTCTCTCATTTTTCAAGGTGGGGGGAACTTATATAATGCTCCCTTTTGTCTTAGCCCCTCTGGAAATCAAACTAGTGTTTTATATCGCTGTCACAGTTCACTTTTACTTAAATATTCTGTTTTAAGCAACTGTGTCAACTAGAGCAATGATTTAAGAGCATCAACCCCACTGTGCAGATCATATTCTTGATTCTTTTAGTTTTATTCTCTGATTACGTTCTAAGAAGTATGCTTTTYTGTTAGCAAAATGAGCTGTCAGAGTTGATTTTTAGAATTTGTCTGCACTTCTCCATTGCAAAAGAAAACAGCAAGAAATAAAACTTGTGAGAGTGCCCAAGCACGATGTTTAAAATCCCTTGCATTTTTTATTTTGCTGAACTTTCACTCCAAGCTAGTTGCATATACTGGTTGATGTATTCTTGGAAAAAGGCCAACTCTGCCATCCCATTCTAAGGTAGGTGCTAGAGATGTGTGGAGCAGATCACTCACTGGCAGCTCTTCTTGTGAAGGACTCTGGACAAATAGAGTCTGCACAGACATTAAACGTTCAAGCAGCTGAAGTAAGCTGAGATGCCTTCATCTTTAGAAATGCCAGCCCTGCTGATACCCATGCAGGTATCTGGCTGAGGTAAAGGTGCCCTCAGCTATGCTAATGTTCCTGGTCCTCTGGAGTGTGTCCCAAGCTACTCCAAGGCCCTAAGCAATGCATGGAGGAAGCTCCTAAAGAGAAGGAATTTTCTCAATTTGTTTGTGGGGTTCTGGCAAAAGGGCAAGGGAAAGAGCATCCCCAGGACAACTGCGGCAGTGTGATTTAATCTGTTACGCCTTCCCCATAAACTTATGGTCTAAGCTGACCTGAAGACAGCTTGGTGGTGACAGTGCTTTCCTGGACACACTAAAGGGAATCCCAGTCTTTTCCCTTTGAGGTGGTTTTGTGTGTGGTGTGGCATCTCAGAGAGGGACATTGGGTCTGTGTGCTCCTGAGGGAGTCTTGGAAGGAGGTGAGGAGTGCCTGAGCAGCCTGAAGGAAACAGAGCATCTCCTTGTTGAGTAAACCTGACATCTGAAATCATGCCTAGCCTCCCTTTTACTTGGGGGTCCCAGACCCTGTTTCTTCTTGTGACTTGGAGCTCCTGGCTGGAGGATGCAGCAAATGCTGAAAGTTCTCCCTGGAGGCAGCACTCACTGATGAGGTGCCCTGGCCCTTTCCAGGTGAAAAGCCCTTGCTCAAAATAGCTTTTTGCCCTTGCATCCTCCACTGAATTGAATACAGGAGGCCTACCTGGCTTGTAATGCCTTGGGTAGATTTTATCATAACATCTTACAGGTTGGAAGAGACTTCGGTAGGCCTCTGGTCCAGTCTCCTGCCCAAGCAGGACCAGCTCTGGATCAGACCAAGTTGCTCTGGGCTTTACTCAGTTGGGTCTTGAAAACTTCCAAGGATGGAGCCTGCACAATCTTGCTGGGCAATGGCTTAACTGAGAGAAAGATGACCAAGGGGAGAAAAGGCCTGGTGGAAAGGGAGTGAGATACACTGAAATCTGCAGGCAGCACCCAGGAGTGGGAAGCAGCGACTTGGGAAAAAGAGTCTGAAGGAGAAAGTTGTATTGCAGGGTGTACTGGCACAGGAAGGTTATTCCTGCGAGAGCAATTGTCTTGTCGTTGTTTCACCAGCTGTTTTGTGGGAGAATTCCCTTGTTCTCCAAGCTGCAGGCTCTCCATGGAGAAGTCTGGATGTGGATCCAGAGAAAACCCTGAGCCCATGCACAGCAGGAGYTGGTGGAGAGAAATTGATCCCAATGGGCACAGGGGATATTGCTGAATCTTTATTGGGGAGTCTCAATTTTAGGGCATGCAGGAGTGATTTCAAAGCCAGACTATATGCTGCAACTGTGTTTCAGATGGCAGAGTTTATCAAATTTAAATCAGATTTTTGCCTATCAAAATATACTGTCTTGCATTTACAGATGTAGCTCAGAGAGAGTCTAAGCTTTACAATATCTGTGTATTCTTAAAAAAATAAATAAATCATAGGACACATTCAAAGAATATTTGTAAATATTATACCAAGCTGTGTCTTTTACAACTCATGCCACTAATGTGCTGTGAATGGAAGAACTCATAAACCTTGTTTTTAATTTGTTCACTCTCTCTGTGTTYCTTCTCAGCATTATTTACTACTATAATTTATTTGCTCTTTTAAGACCACTCATCCTCCAAACGACAATCTGTTTTGCAACGTGTGGACATCCTACATGTTTAAAAGGCCTTTGAAAATGTGCAGTTTCTCTCTTACACTGTCTGCTCCTCCAAGATTAAAGATCTCATCCGTTTTATATTTGTTCAAAATAAAATGCCCAGCAGCACTGGTTTCTACATAAAATGTTGGAGATGTCAAAAACACGGTCGGCCAATTTGTCCACTCCCTATCGTAGGCCTGTCCCTCTGGAATACCTTTTTTTAGTGCTTTGTCCTGTCTAGCGATGGCAAGTGATGGGACTTCTGCTGTGGGATTTATGCTGTAGATTAATGAGCTGCAAAACTTCACATATGTTTAAATCATTGTACTTGCTCCCCCCCGCCCATTTATATCTCGGGTGTCAAAAAGATGGGAGAGAGGCCAGCGTGCAGCCACTTATCAAGGAGCCTTGTAAGCAAGAGGCGGCCAGACTTAACACCTGACGCGATGGTAGGCATCAAGGCGTCAGCACCTGATGGTAGTGCAAGGTGCCTTTCCTCTCCAAACATCTGGTCCCTTGATAAATTGTTCCRCTCGCTCGCCGCACCGCGGCTCCCCGGCTTATTGCCGAGCCCCGGCCGGCGCRTGCTGCTCAGGGTCTGTTCTCAAGTTGTTGCGGTGTGCCGGCCGTATGATGGCAATTAGAAGCAGTTAGCGCCCAGATGAGACTCGCGAGTGGCAGGTGGCGAGAACGGGGCTCAATTAAGCAACACGCGCCAAAGCCTCCGCTAATGAGGCTGGGCCACCCCGGACGAGCGAGAAAGCATGTGGCCCTGACAGCAACAGAGGATTTGAAATGGCGCGGCACAGAAATTGGTCAACAGGTATCACCGGCAAGCAAATAAGCCTTTCTGCCTTGCTGCCACCACATGAGGTGGCAGATTTGCRTTTGCATGCTGAAGGTGGGTGAATGAGGCAGCCGTTTGCTGGAGAATGGGGAAGAGTTTCGTCTGCCCTGTCTTTTAAATCTGCTGCCTTCTTTCCTCTTYCCTTTTACTTCTGCCCTCCTTCTTCCCTTTCTAGGCTAACCTGCTCTTTTGTGAGAGCTGGGGCAATGACTGAATGAGCAACGTGCATTTAAATATCATCTGTGGTGCCAAAMTGCTGTTGTGAAAGGCAGTGAAGGTCATAAAAATAATTCATTTGCTTGTCTGTCAAATGAGATCATGTTAAGACAATGCAAAAGCTGTGTTTGAGATCTGCTACTTAGTCCCTGGCCATTTTATACCGTGAATTCTGTTATCCTTTGCCTTTCTATATTAAATAGCAGTTTACATTTAGAGAACGTAGTCACAGACGACACCATAGGTGATTTTTTTTTAAGCAAGTCATACATCAAATTGTTTTCTTCTGAATGAAACTCACTGTAAAAGCTGTCAATGTGGACCTAATACTACTCCTAATCCTTGTCTCCTCCTTCCTTTATCACTGTTCATTTTAAAACAGTGTGGAAGGGAAGCTAGAGCTGTGAATACTTTTGAGTGTGTTGTGTGCAGTATCTGAAGTTCTGCAACCCATCATTTGTTGCAAAGCTGCTCTTTTCCCCAGAAATGTTCTTAAAGCAGAGTTGGCTTGGTGAGGATGGAGAGGGCAGTGTATTGCTTTCAAAATATACCTGTTAAGTGAACGAAACTGAGAACATGTGAACATATCGAATTCACAACTGACCCCAAGTCCCAAGAAAACTTAGTGCCACACACGATATTCAAGCTAGTCCCTTATGCCTGTATGCTGGTCAGTTGTTCTAAATTTATTTCAATGGCCAGGCAGTATTTTGAAGGAAAACAGTCATGCTTCTTAGCTGCTCTGCCAGTGATGAATCATATGCTTATAACCTCTCCTGCCCAAATCCTAATCCTTCAAACCCTATCCCTGAATTCAGAGCATTGCAAAATGAAGTGGCATTAGCAGGAAAACTTCCTCTGAGCGCCGTCCACGCTTTGTGCCATGCAGGGCATTGCAAAGCGCTTGACTTGGTGTCACGTCTGCCCCAGCTTGTGCTGCGCTCCCCACCTAGCAATAACGAGGGGAAGCGGGAGCGAAGCGCGGRCTGGGCTCCCTGGATGCTTGCTGAGGCTCTTGACAATGTTGCAGTGCGGTGGCAGATTGAATCTGCTTCTCCAGCTGTATGTTGTCAAGTTACGCAGCGTGCCTGTGTCTGAAGGAAGGAGMATGAGAACTCTCCTAAAACTGTTTCACTGCAGCAAGTTGAAAGGAAAAAAAAATTGCTCTTATGCTTGCAGTTGTAGTTAGGTTTTACATGTTTCGTATTATTCTGGAAAAAAAAAAATCCTAATTCCATCAGAAAGACTGGCATGGGTTCTGCTATACATTTTACATTATGTATTGGTATATTGGGATACCTGAGGAATACCCCTCAGATCTGCACCATACCCAGTGCAACCCTAGCAAAAGGTTAAGATTACCAGAGCTCCATTGGAAACCTCAGCTTTTTATATKGCTATAAGTTGTTCTGAATAAAATTTTGTGTTGTTCCTGTAAGTTGCTTTGAATAAAATTTTGTATGTTTTTCTGAATTCCATCTCTCTGGCCTCCACCCAAGGTATTTCATGCTGTCGAACTATTAATTGAATAACTTCTCTAACCAGGGTGAGTGTTTGCTGACAAGTAGCATGCCTTTTTTTTTTTTTTTTTTTTTTTCCCAGAGATAACTCTTAAAGATTGTATTTCTTTACATCATGGAGAGAGACTCCTCTCTTGCTGTTTACACAGCATGTCATGAAATTATCTTGTGTGGTAGGCCCTGCAGGCCTGGGGCTTGTGCTAAGAAAGTAAGAAGAGCTACAAAAAGTGTTTGTGTGATTTTTAAAATAAGGGCGTGCTTCCTGCCCATTCAGTGTAAAAAGTATTTCCTCATGACTTCAGCAGATTCGGCTCTCTGGAATACTTTCGTATCAAAAGTCCTTGGACACTCGGTCATGTGAAGGTTTCCTGGGGATGTTCCCCTTAGTGTCCTGGATAAAGAAACCAGCTCACCCTTGTAGATTGAAATGGGGAAGCCAGCTGACAGGAATTATTTTTCCCTTCCTGCCTCGAGCTCATGTTTGTTGTTTCCGTGGGTTTCCGAATGGCTGCTGCCTTCTGCTGTACGGGATATGCTTCCACACGGGCTGGCACGCTCGCTAGTGTCTGCCTGCAAATGCACTCACTGCCCAATTAAAACGAAATGCTGGACACCTGCAGATCCCATGAGCATTAAATAATGCATGAGTACTCAGTTCTTTTGTAAATCGTAACTTGCTGTACAAGGGAATGAAAGAGACTGAAAATACTTCAGAGTTTTTTGTATTTTGAGGACAAAAAAAGAAAGGATATGTGTAATTTTTCCAACTCACCTGTAGGGCCTATTGTGAAAATATCATCAGAAACTTACCCACTTTTGCTTTTTCCTAGAAAATGAGATGGTAGCACATGGTTTTGAAATAGAAGCCCTAGTTCAATACTTGCTCTGTTTAGAAAGTGCCAGTATATGACTTTGGCCCTATCTTTAGAAAAAAGAGTATTCCTCAATGGACATGCCCTGTCATAGCTTTCACATTTGAAGACCAAAGGGAGTATCTTGGTGCTCATCTAAAATTGAAATAATAAGGTAGCTGTGGGAAAATATTTGTGGTTAGATCATGACGACTGCTGCTTTTGAGGAGCCCGAGAACCAGAGGGAAAGCTACTGAAAGGCAGAGCTCCCCCACGGCAGCATTACCGCGCATGGGTGCTTGGGGTGGCAACTACCTACTGCAGAGCCCCCTCTCCCCCCGAACAAGCATGGGGATGGGGAGGCTTCTGTCTGCCTTTGAACAAAGCTGGGGGGTTTCCTCCCTCCGAGATGTCCGGCTGGACTGTCCCCCTGCGACCTGGTGCCGGAGAAGCTGGTGGCTGCTCTGCTGAGGACTGCCTAGCACAAAAGCTTGCTGCATGGCACAGGAGGGCTCGGGGCGCCACATGGTAAGTAAATCCAGCTCCCCTCCTTGAGGGAAATGCCAGGGGAAGACCGCAGGAAGATGACTCACTAACTGGCATCCTTTGCTAGAAATGCATAATTTATTCAGGAAGAAGTAACACCATCCTCCAGCACTGTAAAGGAGTCCTCTCAAAAGATGCAAGTAATAGAGAGCAGATGATTGCCACAGAGTGCAATATAAATCAATATATATATAYACACACACACGCTATATTTTGAAGCGTTTCTATCTGTGCTTAATTTCCYCCCAGATACTTCAAAGTTTGCCAGTCACTGCCACGAGGGTTTGGCGGCACATCTCCCGTTTGTGCGAGTAGAAGAGTGTCTACGTCCCGCTTTGCAGTTCTCAGCCCTTTGATGTCCTACAGCACAACCCAGTGGGTTAAACCCAGGCTAGTCGGAAGTCATCCCCCTGTCTCTGTTAGAGAGGATCTGTCCCTATTTTGACATCCTAAGCCTGAACTATGGAGCCTTTTCTGGAGGTCAGCATCTTCTTTACAACACAGAATTCAATGTCCTTTGTGGGTGGCATATGTGCAATGGGCCATGAGAAACGTTCACAGTGTTGAGATTAAAATAACTTCCCAGGCTCGCAGAAATATCATTCTAATTTATAACCTACCGGCAGAGATTATTAATGTGTTCCCCACTCCACTCTCATAGTTTGTATCTATTCCGCCTTCAACACATCCTGTTAGATAGAACAGTAAACAGAACAGGGCCACACACAATTGAAGAAGAAAAGCAGGGTCTTGGTTAAAATCACTGTTTGGAAGGAAACAGAGACAATTCTTTTTACCGTAGAGATATTAGTGTCTGGATGTGTTACAGCATGTTTTAGGAGAGGAGAGGAAAGGAAAAGAGATGTGTATACAGCTAGCACAATGGGCTAAAAAAAAGTGGTGAAATCAATATTAAAATCTCCAAATAGGCAATAATCCATTTGATTATAAGGATGATAATCTCAGAGATACTGAACAGTGCAGCTGCATTTTCAGAAGCAAGTGTTCAGTGTGATAAATAATTACAGCTACACTGGCTGCAGTGGAGTTGTGCTGATTTACACCAGCTCTGAGCACAAAGTCAGAAAGTTTGAAAACTGGCACAGAGAGAAAAACAGTGAGTGTGGCGATTACGTATGATAGTGAAGAATTAGAATAAACAGCCATGAGAGGGCAATATGAAATAAAATCAGCAGAGGGGAATCTGGAAGTGCTGATGAAAGATTGTAACCAAGAGGCAGACGATGCTGAGAGCTTGATGTTGTTTTTTTCTTCCTGAGAACTCAAACCTGAGTTTTCATTTTGCAGTATCATCTTGTCAAATATATTCCAGGCAAGGCACCGGGAACTCAAGTTTTTCATCTTCGGTGCCCTCTCCCCCTGCCCATACATGCAGCAGGATGCTTATAATCTGTAAAAGATAAAAAAAGTGTACACTAATGCAGATTACCAGAGTAAAAGATAAGGATTTAACTGTGTCCCCCTCCTTCCCTTTTCTTCATAGAGAGTTGAACACCAGCTCGTGAAAACTACCTCAATAATGCCTCCACTTTTAGAGAGCTCGACTCAAGTTGAGTGGGAAAAGAAAGGGAGGTGAGCGATGCTTACACGTTTACTTTAGAAAAGTAACATTTATGGTTGCTTCTGTGCAATGAAAAAGCAGCTTCCCAGAAAGTTGGAGGCTCAGCTGCACTTCTCGCCCGTGAGCGAGCTGTCAGATGATCTTTGCTGGGAGCCGCATGGAGGTATTGTCCTTAATTGCACCGATAATGCTCCGTTTTGACAGCTACAATACCTGGTTCAACGTGGCTGCTAACAAAAAAAAAAAAAAAAAAAAAAAAAAAAAAAAAAGTCAACCATTAAGTATGTTTTCTTCAACAGTGACTGATAAGTTGTTATCTTTCAGCATCTCCAGCTAATTAGACATCACGAGTCAAAGTTAATTTGGTGGAAAACATTTCTCGACTTAATGACATTTATGGGCAATTAAGCCCGCTGCAGAAAGAAGCACACATTTACATTTCAGCCTATTTCCAGCGCTTAACAAGAATCCACCTCTTTCTCCACTGGAGATTTCTCATTCTCTGAGGAATATGTTCGATGCAGACACCACAGGTCCCCTTGTTTTTCTGGAAACCGGCAATTGTTTGCATGAAACAAGCTACCAAGCAGTAATGAGGCATAGACAGAGATAAAATTAGGCACAATAAAAGCCTTTACACTGTTTAGACTTCTGTCTTGTCACGATGAGGATTGTGCTTAAATCCACCCTAGTAAAAGCTGAGAGATGAAAAGCCAGTTCAGATCTTACATTTGTCCTCTGTCAACTATTTCTGAGAAATGTTCATTAGTCTCCAAGTTGCTACAYGGATTTGCATAGAGAATTTAGAAAAGCAGCACATGAACTTTTTACCTGTCCCCACAGTCTGTCTTTTCTTGCCYGAATCCTTCGTCTTTAGCCCAAATTCACTCTACGGGGCAAAATGCCACCTTTCCCCACCATYCTGCTCCTGTCAAACCTGGCACAGAGCAGGGCTTTTCGGAGCYGGCAGAGGCAAAGCAGGGCCTCTGCTTGGCACTGCTGCCTGCCTCCAGCCCATGTGCTGGGCTGGCCACTTTGCTCCTGCTTTGGTGCCTCGGCTGCATTTCTTTATGCTTTAAGCCACACTTTTCGAAGTGGAAACCTGAGCATAGTTTGTTTCTTTTCAGTTGCTGTGAGCTGAGGAAGACTGAGAGGAAAATGAGTAATAATCCCTGCAAATTATGGGTGTCCCCCATCTCTCCTTGGGCAGGTAGGTGGCAGTCTGGACTGGCAGAGTTACGGACATGCTGCCAGCATCTCATGCTGGTGGGTGTCCGGTTGTGGTCCCTCGGCCTGGGTAAAGAGCTAGTTTTTGCTGCTCTCTCTTTTGCAGAAGGCACGCTGTCAAATCTGTAATTCGGGTCTAATTTTCATGAAACGTGTAAAAATGTAGCTTTTGTGAGTAGTGCCCCCAGCATGTTTAGCAGAAATCAGACAACAGGTCCAAAAGCCATTGCAAGCTGATGAAGCTTGGTTATGGTATCCCTTTTCCGCAGAATTTCGGGCTAAAAGTACTGCAAACCGAAGAGCTGCATGGCAGGCTGAGTACACCCATATTTATATGTTTCAGTCTTGCTCTGCATGTGCAAATGGGCTGCTCTGGGTCCAGCCTGGCTGGGCTCACAGGCTGGGGCCCCACTGTAGAGACAGTGCAAGCAAAGTCTAAAATTTTTGTACTGGATTCTGAGGAGCAGGAAGCCTCAGCAGAACGAGCGGGGGGGGGAGGGGCCCAAAACAAGATGTTCAAAAAAATTGTTTGATAAAGTTGGTGTGGCAGATACATGTCAAAGCATATTCTTCTAAATGCTGTCTGCAGTTTCAGGGAAATGACATTTGTGAGGTGCACACTAACATGTTCTGGGGACTCGAACATCGGGATCAGGTGTAGGCCCATTTTGGCTTGTGACACTAACCACCTTGTTTCTGGAGCACTCACTGACTGAACAGTAAGTGTTACATTATATTACCTCCAAAGYTGTGCAAACTGTGCAATTTTCTAACTCTTTTTTATTCAGAAAACTRATTTCTTTTAAACTAGGCACCTGCAATGGCAAGAGAATTTCCTAMCAGGCTTTTTCCCCTGTCATATTTGGATAGAGGGTGTCTTTCTTTATTTTCACCTTTTCTTTGTACGTGTATTCTTTTTTCCAAAAGACAGCACTGAGGCTGTATCCTATCCTGCCCACAAGGTGTGACCAGCGTACACCAAATTGACTCTAGCACTTAAGAAAAGCACAACCGTGTTAATGAACGACCTTTAGTAACCGAAACAAGGACTTGTCTAGTTTGATGGGTGTATAGGAGTCTGATTCTTGTGAATGAGTAGATCCCATCCTCACACTGTGGTGATGTATTTAGCCCCAAAAGCACAGAATCAGCCTCAAAACAGAGGAGGGTGTTTCTATCTTCTTGATCTATTTGCTCAGCTTACTCTACAATTCAACAGAAGTAAATAAGTAGCCTGACATTTGTGATACATGAAAGATGTACATTTTATATGGCCAGGCTTTATTTACAAAAGCTGTGTATTAAAATTGTAAAATACTACTGTCAAACRCTCTTGTAATGACTCAGCCCCTCCACATTATCCCTTCAGGATTCTGAATTATTTCCCCTTTCAATTAACATATATATGACAAACTCCTCTTACYGTGGAACCAGCTATTTGGTGGATGAAACAGTATACATTTGTGTCTCTCTACTGTTGCAAGGGATGATGCAGTTCCCTGGGAAATAAAAATCTGCTCTGACTTGATTCTACTACAGCAGTGAAACAAGGTGCCAAGGTTTTCAGGGTCCTTGCTGGGATTTGCTAGATTGCATTTAATTTTCTTCCATGTGCCCGAAACACTGTGGAGGCTTATTAAATGTTCTGTTTCAGTGGTTGCAAAAATCTCTTGCAGAAGATGGGTTAAGGAGGAAAAACACCCTCTCCCTCCTCTAGCCCCGTGGCCAGTAAGCGGCGCTGTTGGTCGAGAGAAAGGAGAGTCAGTGATTTACAGCAGAAACTCTTCCCGCTCCCAAGTGGCACTCACAAAAGTAGAAATCTGGAAATCAGCTACTGAAAAWCGCCATGCTTTCTTAAAATATATTAAAGAAAGCTGGTGTCTTCTTGTTAGATATCTTGGTGCAGAGCAAAGTATGCCCTTTCCCTCTCGACTTAAGCGCACCCTGCTAATAAAGCGACTTGGCTTCCCGAATTATCATTGTCTAAGCTGAGACATCCTGAATCAGGGTTGTAACAGAAAGACCCCTCAGCCCTAGAGCTTATTGTGAGACATAAGGGCTTTCTCGTCCGTACTGAGCTATATTACTGAAGTAAATCACCGTAGCTGGGACTGTTTCTCAGGAGTGACTCTTGAAGGTAATAGTTCCTTATGCTTATTATGTGGTGGTGCAGATGCCGTCTTTGGTAGCTGCAGCTAGCAGTCAAGTGGATTTTCACTCGGTTAGTTAGTCATGGCACGAGGTGCTATTCCATAGTGCAGGATTTTCTAGGAATGCTCTCAAGTCTCTCCCCCGCTTAGTTCATTGCGGGCCTCCAAATCTCAGCGACACTGGGAAATTGACTTAGATGACAGAGGGCTTCCTTGAACACTGCTCTAAGCTGATGAGCTCTGTGCTTCCGCCTCGTTGTTCTCATGCATCTCAGGCTCTCCTCTTTTGTTTAGCTTACCTCTTTTTCACCATTTACCTTATGGCTCCCCTGACGCTGCATGTGCCCCTCTACTCCCATAGAGCCTTCCTCCCTCTGCTGCCATTGCCTGGGGTGTGCAAATGAGGTCCCAGCACCCGGTGCTGGGTGASCACCCTCCTGCAAGGGCGTCTTTTGTTAGCACCGATGGGGCTGAACTGGCCTCTCCAACAGCTATGTACTCTCCGACTGACTTTTTCTGTGCTGTTACTCCTCCGTTGTCTCAGAGGCCTACTTGATGCCAGCATTACCGAGAGAAGCCATACGGAGAAAAAGGTTGTTTTGTGTCCTCTTGCTAGGTTGTACCCCAAGGAATTAGTCTACTGAGAGTCAGAGAGAATAAACACAGCACTTCCTAATTTGAGAACAAGACACAGAACTTGCTGCCTAATGCTATCTTTTCTGTACACTATTTATCCAAGAAGTGTGTGGGGGGGAAACCCTTCCCCCCTCACCCCAGAGGCCTTTTTAATACATCTCAGAGCAAGTAATAAAGATGATCATGTAGACAATGCACTGGATGAGTGTTTATGATCAAGCATCAAATTTCATCTCTGCCACAGCCTCATGATATGATCCTGTGCTAGGCATCCAATCCTGCACTCTTTCTGCACCTATTTTCCATCTGTAAAATGGACACAAGGGTGTTGCTTTCATACAGTTGGTGTAAGCGCAAATTCTATGGGCTTGTATAATGCTCATGTACACTGAGCTGGGGGTCGGATGCATCCACAGGAATAGTCCTTACTTGCTGTCTTCAGGTRGTTTTGGTTGCCCACAGAAGCCAGGGTGCCAGCCTTGTTTTCCAGACCTGGGCAGCTGCCCAGGGTAAAGGGTCCGTACAACAGATACAAGAGCTGCTTCTTCAGCTTTGTGTCAGCAGGGTAAAGAAGGTGTCCAAGGAAAGTCTGAGCTGCTGTAGTGACTAACGCCATGTAAACAAATTGGACAAAGGGAAGGTAGCATTTCTTTCCAGGGATAGTTCTGATTTGTCACTGGCAGTGAAAAAGTTAAAACTCATAGGGTTATTCATGAATTCCGCTTTTTAAAAACATGTCCCATTAAAATGCAGATTTAGTCTTCCATTTGCAAAGAACATAGTTATTTCAAATTCTGTATGGGAATCCTTTTTGTATTTGTATCTTTTGGGTAGAAAGTCCAGCTGCCTCTTGTGAGATTGCACATATCTCTTCAGATGTCAACAAATCATTGAAAAGTGTCAGAAAGGGGGAAATGAAAGATAATTATTCAAACCATGGAGAGCTACTTTGAAAGTGAATAGAATCTGTCAGATAGTCTTTTGAGAACAGCAGTTGGCTGCTTGTATTGGATGTATTAAATGGACATATCTAGAGGCAAGTAATGCTGTTTTAGATTCGGATCAGTTTAGGTTGGATTATTTTTCTGGTGGAGCTGGCCAAAGCCACTAGAAATTATTGAGGGAAATTAGTTGGGAAGGTGTTATATGTAGCTACTGTGACCTGTTAAAAGAAATAAAAAGCTCTGTAAATAACATAAATGCTCTTTCAGCTAAAAACAGATGCTTTACTTATTTGTCTATTATATTTTAAAACTGCAGTAGGATTAAGAACAGGGAGGGTTTGATCACTGTGGAAATAAAGAGGTTGGGGGCAGTGTAAAAGCTATGTTCCTGGAAGCAACATATCACAAAGAGCTCAGAGGAGTCCACATTGGATCTCAGTAAAAGAATATTATTGAGAATTAGACTCTGCTCTGAAGAGCAGCCTGATGATGCTCTAAAACTTGCCCCTATGAGTAACTTGCTCCATGTCCATTGGGATTTTCCACATCCAAAGTCTTCAATAAGACCAGAAATTTGCCTCTTTTTTTTCCCAGAGAAAATTAAATAGAGGATGTTTTGTAAGAAACTGAGTACAGCCTAGGAAAAAGCCTTCTGAAACAGTCATAAAATGTTTGCTGCTGTATCTCCCAGGTCGGTAGTTTGGTGGGTTTATTGTTAACGCTTCAGGAACAAGAAGCATCTTAAATGTTTTCTGGAATATCAGTGAGTGTAGAGCTGCAAGCCCMAAAAAAATAGAATTCATTTGGAGAAGCTGCATGATTTAATTGCATTGATCTAAATTAATATGGCACAACTACTGTATATAAAGAAAACCTGGAGCAAATGAAAGGTGTGGAAAGAGGTACTGAAGGTGAATTAGAAACACACGCAGGTGGGAAGCTGCACCTTTCCAGTTCGTTTCTTTCAAGATGCCTCTTTTCACCACTTTTTAGTAGAGCTATCTACATTGTGCTTTCCCTGAATCTGTGTCAGCTCATCCTAGGTTGTGTGTAAATGGCAATAAATCCTACAGCAGCATTAAATTACCCGTGCTTTTGTAGTGTACAGCCCCTGGACAGGAAGACAGCCTGTGAAGTAGTGTGTGTGGGTCTGGCAAAGTGTCAGCCTCCATCGAGGAAAGGCTGTTGCTCCTGCCATTTTCTTCTTCCTTCTCTCATTTGGTGTAGAAATGTTTTCGCCTGGCCTGCAACCCCCAAGGGAGAGCAAGCTCTGGCACCTCATCAGGATGGTGCTTCTTTCTGCTCTCTGATGCGAGAAGGGTGCTCCCTGCCTCAACCTCTGCTTCCACCTTCCTGCAGCAACTTAGCTTTCAGCTTTGGTCCCTTAAAAAGCTGGTAACAAAACCAGAACTTCCTCAGTGGAGGAAACCTCTGCCATGTGCAGGTGCTCTGCCACAAGCACAATGAATCCTGTTGTCTATCAGATATTTTAAAATCCTTCCTACTGCGAGCCAGCCCATTGGCATAGGTCATGGTRTCTAATAGGTATGAACTAGGACACATCTATGTTGGGGCCTGGAAGTCTTAGACCATCTAATGGAAAATCTAGCTGTTACTTTCAAAGTAGTAATTTTTTTTTGCAAGATTTGATCATGAGTCACCAAGCTAGATCTCATTTAAAAGTTTTATTGTCTTCTTTATTTGAATTGAATTTCCAAATTCCTAAATTGTCCAGCAAGAGCAAATTGAAAGTCTGCATCTATATGCAGTATAATCTAAACCTGGCCAACATATTCCCCCCCTAAAAAGCATGGGCAAAAGGACAATTCTATAMCACCTGTACCATTTACAGATGTGCTCAAGCCAACTGCTGAGGTCCAGCTCTCAGCTTCTCCAAAAAGCAGGAATGATCAGTGATGGTGAATGTGTTCATGCCATTGCAGAGGTTGAACGGCCCACGAAAAAACCGAGGACTCTCTCATATCTTGACTGCAAGTAGATTGATAATTTTGGTTCTAGTCCCTGTCATTTAACACYTTTCTTCTTCTGATCTACAGATACAAAAGTGAACTTAGTTTCCASGTTTCAATACATGCATGCACACATATCCAGCATGGTTTTGGCAACAGGAGTTTGTTGGCTAACAACAGTGTGATGACTCATCACAATGTTGTGATGTTATTAAATTTAATAAAAGGAACTTTGCAAAGGAGCAGAAACAGACACCAGAGTCCCCAATGTTATCCTTGTTTTCATCTTCGCYTTACCTGCAGTACAAATGGGAGACTAGAAGACTGAACTATCCTTGGCTTTCCCTGCAGGGAAAAAACAACAGCTCATGCACATGGGGCAAGAAATATTSAAGCAGTGACTTACAAAGTACCTCTAGGGCACAAAATTTCTTTGGGTTTCCTGGATTTACTGAGTCTTTGGGGACCTTGCTAAAGCCCTGCRTTAGCCCCTGCCCACTCCAGACCCTGCAGTAAGCTGCATGGCCAACTYTAGTCCCTTTCTAGGCAACTCCTTACAGAAAATTGGGAGCAACTTATGTATATTTTTGCTTAAATTTTATTATTTTGACTGGAAGCATTTTCTCAAAGTCCTGGGCAATGATAAAAATCTCTTTAAATATYCTTTTCAAGGAAAAACGCAATTTAGAGATGATCTGGCCAGTTAACCAACCACAGAGGTTTTCTAGTCAATGAAACCCCATCCTCTCCCTCTCTTGGGCTAGGAATGGTTGCCTGGGGGTGCTCAGCACCTTGACCAGCYTCTGTTTTGTCCCATTCCTAGAAGGGCTTCCGCCTGAAGGTGTCCCCAGAAACCCATGAGCTCCCTCCTCACTTTTGCTTTCTTTGTGGCCGCAGGGAAAAATGACACCCTTGGAGAGCTGATGACATCTTTGTGAGGAACCTGTCTGGGGAACTTCTTGCAGGATGAGCTATATCTTCTGAATGTGCTTTTTTGTCCCTTTGACCATCAGGGGAGCTGTGGCAGATTTTGGCACCTAACCTGTAGACACCAGGTCAGGTGTGATGAATCCTCCACTGTTTTTATTCAAAATACAGAAGGGCTGAAGTTTCTTTTTGGGAGACAGGTATCTCTTTCCTACCTGCTCCCTATCTTATGGGAAAGGCAAATTTTACACTGCCCCTTCCTCTCCTTGCGTGCTAGCACCTGGTTGAGTCAACCTTCACTTTTTTGGGAGGGGATTATTTTTCTATTCTATTGTCTAAAAACATTGTTGAAGTTCACTGCAAAGTCACTGCCTGATCCTTCCCTTCAGTTATGTCAGTGTTGCTCCAGCGAGGTAATGGGAGTTTCTGATGATTTGGGCTAATGTACAGAATCAGGCCTCAAATCAATCTGGTGGTATGGTACAAAGGGATTAAAAAGAGAGAGGGAAAGAGAGCAAGGGAAGAGCTGAAATGAAAGCAGTTTGAAAGAATCAAGAAACTGTTGTCACTGGGGAGCTATGTACTTTCTCCAGGGAGTTTTGCTACTAGATAATCTTTGAGATGGTGGAACGAGGTATTTAATTCTCTATTTAAATACAGGAAAAGAAAGAAGAAAGTAAAGAGCCAGCAAAAGGAAAAGGTGCCTTTTTTCTGGCAAAACAATCTACTTCTATAAAAAAAAMCCCAAAAATAAAGAAGTAGCTGTATCCTACTGATAATTATGCCTCCAGCAAACAGTCTTTTAAATTCAAATGGCTTTTTTTTCTTTTCTTTCTTTTTTTTTTTTTTGTGAGAAACTAGCACTTGGCCCTGAATTTTTTCCTTTCAACTTTATAACATTGTTTTTTCTGGATGCGTGTGTATATATATTTGTATTTACGTACATATATAAAACTGCTCTGTTTGGCTTTTAGTTGAATGTTTGTTTCTCAAGGAGAACTGTGCACTTGCCTGTGCAGATTAGTGGCCCCAACACGCAGAGAGCGTCAACAGGAGCTCCATGTTCTCAAATCAGCGGCGCTAGGATTGTGCCCCAAAACGCAAGCGTCTGCACTATTTTTCAGGATAATCGTATGGGCCTCAAGGAAGTTTCCAGGCTTTTTTTGTGCCGGGTGGTGTGTGGCTAGGAGCTCTGGGGCTGGAAACCTATGCAGGTCAACGAAGCACCACGCCAAAACTGCGGCAACATTTAATGCTCTGTGTGTGAGAAGTTTGACTCTTTAGATYGGGTGGGGGTTACAATTCCACAGCAGATTAACAGTCTATGCCATTGCAAACTCTATGCTGGTGGTGGATTTATTTTTTTAATCTAACCTAGATTTGGGCCTGCAAACTGCATTTTTGTATGAAAAGATAGAATTCAAATATTCAGGTATTCAAGSTAGGCATGTTAAGATTAAGGCATTTTTATGTCTGAGAAAAAAAAGAAAAAACATCTGAAAAGAATTTCTGTGGGGTTGAAAACAGAGTTTTGAATTGATATCTGGGCAAGATAGTATGCTGCCGATTTCTTTTGGTTCACTGTAACGATAATTCTGTTGCTATGATTTAGCTGCAAACTAAAAACCAATTTAGTTTCACTGTGCACGGACAGCGAAATGTACTTTTTAATGTGGATGCTACGAACGTGGGGAGGTTTGGGCTCCTCACCATTTTGAAAGATAAACCKTTTCATGCCTAGCCCCAGGTGCTTCCTTAACAGCGTTACCAAATTTATCAGAGCTATCTAGCAAAGTAATCCGCCGGCAAAGCCCCCCTCCCCATTTCCATCCTCTCCTCCCATACTTGGTTCTTACAAACCTACGGCCCTGATCCTGCCCTCGTGCCTGGCAATGCCCTAGCAGCAGAAATAATAGTTAGCGCTTGTGTGACCCTGAAGGGACATGCATGCGTGCTAGCACGCAACGCTACAATGATATCCTTTAGACTGCCTGCCTGTCAAAGTGCCTTGCAGCCAAGCAGACATTCAGCTTAATAAAATGGGAGTTAGACTTGTGTTAATCATTCAGGTTACCACGAAGCATTCCCACAAAGTCTGTAAATATTCACACATCGGTAGCATTGTCTCTTTAAAAGGATTAGCCTCTTTAATTAGATCTATCATGCCTTTTTACTAACGTTTCTTTAGAAGATACTGTAGTACAAGCACTGTACCASCGAAGATAAATTGCCTCCTTTGAGCGAGTGACATTTTGTCCATTGAGATGGGCCTTTTTCTTGGGTTGTTGTTTTGCCCCATGAAGCAGCCATTCAGGTACAGCAGTGCTGAGAGCGCCTTGTTAGAGCTCAGAAACTATTTGTGAGGCTGYGGCAGACTTGGACCTTTCCAACTGGCACCGAGGAGAAAGAGCCGCTTGTTTCCCCACTATCAGAAAAAAAGGGCTGGTGCAGGTGGTGATGCATCAGTAAAACGTTGTTGGAAGAAAAGCTTGCAGGTGCTGCCGCTGCAAATGGATGTGTACTTCCTGGGCCTAGCGCAAGCTAAAGAGCACTGCCAATACAAAACAGAACGGCACTGTTGCCTTWAGAGTGAATAAAAAAGATGTTTCAATGCTGTCGTCGGATCTGGATGGTTTGCCACGGAGGACAAAAAGTCTCCTGTAAAATTAGGCTTAAATAGTCCTATCTCACTTGTGCTCTGGGTGACCAGATTCAATTGTGCTGGTGTCCCCTATGCAGTATGATATCATAGCTTCAGAGGAAGGCTTTATTTAGAGGTCACATTAGTTTGTCCTGTGGATGTAATCATTTTTTGTGTCACGGACAATGTTTTACTGTGAAGATATGGGCCAGATGGCTCAGCCACTTGCAGTCCAGAGTTAAACAGGCTCTTTATTGTCGGCGAATAAACAGAACCTATTGTCTGCTGCTCATGAAACTCTAGTGTCCATCACTGTTTAAAGATGAAGTATTAAATTTTCGTGGCTTAGGGAAGAATATGTAGAACAATAAGTAAAAGGGGGGTGTGGGCTTCCAAAACATATCCTCATTGTCCGTTCTTTTGTCCCCTTGGTAAATATCTATGAGGTATTTTCAGGCATTCCCATTGTTCGATGTTGCTTAGCGCTCAGGTCCCGCTCGTCTTCTCCCCCCAGTCCAGGGGAGCGTTTTCGACCGCGACCGTGACCGCTGTGTGGCTGTGTGGGGACTCAGCCGGGCTTTTCCTACTGGGAGCCTTATATATGGGAAAGCGGCTGAGTGGTGTCTGGACAGGTAGATCATTTCCAGAGCTGTCTCTGGTCATTTATTGCTTTGTACCTCCAAAGGCTTCTCCTTCGCTGCGACTCTCCGTGAGCTGGTGACACACAGAACGCTGCCTGGCAAGCGATTAGAGAAAAAGAGATTTTCCTTAGGACCAAAGAGCTCAAATTCATTTTTTTCCTCGGGTTTTGCCCCCAGGGCCTGGCACGGTAATTCAGAGTTTTTCCCTAAAGAAAATGTAAATTTTCTGTTTAAACTCACCCCACCCATAGCTTTCTATGTTGCAAAGTCAGAAGTGTTTCTTTCCTCTCTTTAATTGCAACCAAAGCCAACCTTGACTGGCAAGGAGAAAGTCCCTGACAGGTTTGGGCTCAGTCCAGACCTTCTCAGAGAGTCTGTCAGCCAACTGTTTGACAGTATGCAAATGTATGCAAATGGGGGGACACTAGATGAACACCTGCAGAAAGTGTCCATCCCCACTCCCGCTATGCTCTACCTCCGCTGCAAGTAGGGCTTTGAGATGCTGCTTCGTCTCCCTCTGTCAGTTTATTATGCGTTTGTCAGCAGAACGTAGGGCTGCTAAAAACTGTACTCTTTGTCCTGACGGGCTGCAAAGCCCCATGTGGAACGGCGAGTGCCAGGAATGGTGCGATGGCTTCTGTCCAGCCCTTGTGAATCCTTCTTTCTGTCTTTAGGACCTTCGCTTCAGTAGCTGAACCCTTTTGGGGTTGCCCGTGTCAAGGAAGGCCTTCTGTTTTCCTGGGAGTAAAGACATCATATTGGTGGAGTCTCAGCAGAACAAAAAGGCTCTTTCTCGCTAGCAGCTGGAGCACAGGGCTGGTAGGGATTGTGCATGCACGGCATAAAACCGGCATCCGATTCAAACCGGTTAGGGAGGAAGCAGAGGCACCTTGAATAAAACAAAGTTTCTGGCCACGTGTCAGGTACCTAAGAGAAATGCTGGCTCCTGAACCCATCAGGTGCAGCTGTGGTGTCCTATGAGTCTCCGGGGAGCAGAGGGCCCTGGGGTCCAGGATAACCTCTGTGTGCATCCATGATGCTGTGTTTTGCTCCAGTAATTCTAGGCAGTGAGCAGGAGAGGGAGGGAGGTGTTTTGGAGTACTCTTTAAATGGAGAAGAGCTGCAAATTCTGGAAAGATCGGGACCATCAGCATCACTGTATTCCTGCCAAAGGCTGGACTTGCTGCAGTCATGATTTGAGCCTCGGCCTTCGGCTGCCTTGGGCAGATGGGACGGAGGTCTGAATCCAGGATCCTGAATCCTTGGATTTAAAAATCACTGGGTTTTGAGAACATGCCGATTGGATCAAAGATGTTGCATCTCATGCCAGCTTCTAGTCAAAGCAGGGGATATGAGTCCTGCCAAGTTCTGTGTGGCAGCTTTAGTTTTAGATTGCTAAACGTTTGAGCTAAGGGTGAATGGGTCATTTTTCCCAGTTAGACTTGAGGACCACATAAAGGCACGGCCTTTCCAGTTCCCAGAGAGCTCGCTGCTGAGACAGGGCCACAACTTGAAGCAGCTCTAGCTGCTKCAAGGGCAGCTTTCAGCCTGCGTTGGCAGATTCCTTTCTCTCATACAGAGTCTCAATTAAAAACCACTTGCTTGATGGTAACGGTGATGTGCCAGGCATCTTATGTATATCTAGCTTGATTACATGCAAGTACAAAAATATCAAGTCATAATACAGAGGTGCTGACCGTGTGTAAAGCTGTGGCTAAATGACACACTGTGCACCATGAGCCTGATGTCGTGCAATGGCCCTGGTTAAACCAGGGCTCCTGAGCTGCCCACACAGAGCTGTCCACAGAGGTGCGAGATCTGAGCTTTGCTCAGCTGCTTGCTCTGGGAAAACCCAAGCAGCACTGGACTTGAAACCCACACAATAAAATATAAGTGAATAGTTTATGCCAGCTCTTCCAGAACATCAGGCAGCCTAATGTCACTGAAGCCAGAGTTACATTGGGTTTTGAGGGTGAGAGGCCTGCCAAAAGATGAGAAACACCCTTCAAACTTACGACACCAGTGGCCTTAGAAGCGCAGCCAGGCTTTTGCTGAAAGCCAGCTGAATATTGCATAAACTTGGACTTAAAGCCGCTGGTAATTGTTCTTAGGGCTTCTTCTTTGGCTGGGGATGAGAGCAGGTAAGAGGTGGGCTGCTCTGTACAAGCTGAGCTGCTCAGTTTGCAGGGTGCCTGCCAGAGCTCCCCGGCGCCAGATTTTTTATCTGCCCCCGAGGAACGGGAGGCTCAGAGGGGCCTGCTCTGATTCTCAGTGTGCTGCCGTATCACATTGAAATCCGTTCACTCTTTCTCTGGAGGAAGAAAGTACATGCGCCTTCTTTTATGGTGATTTTTTTCTTCTTGCACTTTGGAGCCCAAGGTAGTTGCATTTAGCAGCTTTCATGTCCTTTCATCGCTGCTGCTTGCAGGGTTGTGGTCACTCAGGCAGCAGTAACTTTGAAAAAATGACCCGTCTACACCCAAACAATAACAGAATCCCCCTTTTTATGTTGGCAACGCCCACGGCTTTCTGTTCGCTTCAAGACTCCCCACGTAGACGCAACTGTTTGACCAGCCTTCCTCTGAACGACTTAATTAAGCAAAAGAAAAAGTGTCAGTTTCTGCCAGCCTCACGGAAACAGAACCGTGGGGGCAGAAAGGGTCTGCGGCCCTAACCCGCACGCCTGAATCGGCTCACCGAGGCAGCCCTCCGCTCCGCACCGCCGCCGCGAGTATTCGGGTGCTGGGCGCCTCGTCGTCACGTGCTGTTGGCGCGCACCCGCGCGCTCCGTCCCTCCACGCGCCGCTTGGGGCAGGAGGCRGGTGTCCCGGAGATTTTTAAGGGGTGTGAAAGCAGGGATCCCTTTTTCTTTCCCGTGTGCGGACGGGTGCAGGCTTCGAGCCTGCGGGAACACTGGAACAGGCTGCCCAGAGAGGTGGTGGAGTCTCCATCCTTGGAGATACCCAAAAGCTGGCTGGACAGGGTCCTGGGCAACCTGCTCTAGGTGACCCTGCTGGAGCAGGGGGGTTGGACTAGATGGTCTCCAGAGGTCCCTTCCAACCTCAGCCCTTCTATAATCCTGTGGCTGCTCGGTGAGCACCGGGCMGGTGCTCTGGCCGGGACGCCCCCTTCCCAGAGGATCTGTCCCAAGCAGCCAGCAGATTCTCATCCCCAGAGCGTCGCAGACCTCAGCTCGCACCGCGGGCGACAAGTTGCTCTTAGCCGAGGAGGGAGGCACGAAACAGAGCTGCCTTCCCGAGTTACGCTCTCTCCTTTGGCCTTCGTCTCCATTAAAAGTGTGTAAACTCATTTTAGGCTGCAGCTGCCCGGAGGCCGGGGCTGCTCCAGCTCCTGCGGAAATCAGTGCAGCGGTGCAGGTTGTGGCGGCTTACCACCCTGGCAAATAAAACTGACCTTTTTTTTTTCTTCCTTCTTCTTTTTGAGGGGGCGGGTTGCAGTCAAACACTATTTTTACCTGATTACGCAGCCGCGAATCGCAGAGGGGAGATTTTGCGGTTTGCACCGGTTTAGAGGGAGCCGCTGTTTTGTCTGAAGCCAGGGAGCTTGCTTGTGCGCGTYGTGCTGTGGCTTTTCGTCTTGCGACGAGCTCAAAGCGGAGGGGCGATGGCTCGACAGCAGGCCTGCGGTGAACGTGACACGACAACCGAGCCAATATTAAAGGGAAAAAGGAGTGAAAAATCCGTCTTGCAACCTCTGACTGTTCCATTCTTTCGCCACAACAGTACAGGAACCGCGGCCTTTATTGTGATTAATATCTGGGAAGCCTCTTAACAAGGCTCAGCTTGATAGGTGGCTCTTGTTGGACGAAATTTATGGCCTGGTACTTCCTCACTAAGACTTCCCACGTTGAATTGTTGAACATTACTGACCCTGGTGCCCAACACGAGGGGGTGGGGATTTACACAGATGTCTGGTAACTGTGGAAGGTGCAAAAATCCAGAAGAACAACCTGCATTACATCCATTGGAAGCGGCTGGGGAACAGAGGTCAGGGGGAGGCCCAAGCCAGTGTGTGAGCCTCAGTGTTTTGGTGCAGTTTGTTTTTTGATTAGTGCAGTTCATGACCGGGCCATCCCACCTGAATAACAATCAGCGTGAGTCACAGCGGGCCGGGAGAGGGCAGGGACGCCCGCGGCGCCGGGCATATGGAGCCAAGCGCTGGGAAGTGCAGAACCTTCCCAAACCCAGATGGTTCGACTTGACGCGTTTGGCAAGGCACCAGGAATAACCTATTACGATATGAAATCATCAGGATCTCATCTCCCTCCCCCCCCCCCCCCCCCCGGCTACTCCCAGGACTGTATTTACAGAAACGAAGCCATATGGGAAAGTGAGCGCCGCTGTGGATTAATGAACATGCTTGGCATGGAGATTCGCTGCTGCCTAATGATGCAGTCGTCGAAACACTAGTGCCTGCGCGTGGTTTTGTTGCTGGTGGTGGCGGTAGTTTGGGGTTTTGTTTTTGCTTTCATCTGACACTATATTTGCCTTTTCTTCACAAAGGAAAACGCAGCGGCCTCCTGCCACTGCAAGCAGATGGGAGGGCAACGCGGGGCCATTGGTGGCAAGAGGTTGCGAGCATCAGGAGCATCAGCCCCCCCGCGCGGGTGGAGGTACGGTGCCCAGGGAGCTGCACGGGGAAACGGGGCGCCTGCGCCCTCCTCGCTCTCCTTTCCCGTCCTTGCCAGGAAAAACCTCCCTCTTCGGTGGCTAGTTTCCATTAAAATGTTTAGCCTGGTTTCTTGGGGTGGATGGGTTAGTGGAGGCTGATGGGGCCTTGTGAGGTGCTAGAATAAGCAGCCACTGAAAGAGCCAGAGCGTCGCCCTTGGAGAAAAGTAAAACAAATGCCTGGGCTGCTGTTGTCCTGCTCAAGTTTGGGGAGAGTGGGGATGGCATCCTGGGTGTCCCGTCAGCCCCCAGGTGGGGGACGTGTCRCATCCCCGGGAGCCACCTCTGGGGTCAGGCTGAGGCTTCAGAATGCCTCCGCGGCCGCTGTGGAGCAAGACTCGGTCTGCTGCCAGCAGCCGGGACGACTTGCAGTGGGGGCACAGGGAGAAATCCCATGAGCAGTGGGAATTTTGGAAAGACCTTTAGTCTAAGGAAGAGGAGGGCTGCACTTAACCAAAAAAAGCAGCTCCAGGAAAGGTGGGAGTTTTAGCCAGGAGACCGCTTGTGTGGGCAGGGGAGGAAAGAAGAGGAAACATTGCTAAGAGCAAGACCGGGAAACYGCCGGTCTGCAAGCACCTTCTCCCGTCTCTGCCCAAGGGACACCACGTTCTCCGCTCCTCTTCTCTCGTTGCTCTGTGTTTTACAACTGAGCCTCTGAATACTAGCAACAGAGGAAACGTGGCCTGTGCATACCCTGTTTTGCATCGCGTGGAGTATCACGGTCCTTCAGGGTGGAGTAGAGCACGTATGTGGGATTCAGCGCCTCAGTATTTTGAGCATAATTGTTTCCCCCAAAGTGACCGAGCTCGTAATCCTGAGTCTCCAAGCTTGTAGGTTAAGTGACAAAGTGTTAGAAGAAATCATTTACGCAAATAGCTTGTACAATGTCCTTTGAACATCGTGCTCTAAATGTTTTCAGTCTCCTGAGTATTCATGGTGTTTTTCAAATAATTTGAAAGCGATTTCTTAATAAAGCTAAAACATCTCTTTTAACTTCTAAGTGCTGTTGTTTTTCTTTGCTCACATCTATATGTTCCATATCCTAGTGTCCTGCTCTCTCCTGCATATTCATGTTCTCGGGATAATTTAAAGGCATACTTGCATGTTTGACAGTGATAAATAAAACTCATCCATCATATATCAGAACCTCTGGGGAAAAACTAAATATCCCCAGTTTCAGTGCCGTTATTGTCTGCATGATTATGAACCTGATCCAAAGCTCGTTGAACTGGTAGAAATATTTAATGAGCAGGCAGAGTATTTATTCTTGGTTAAAAAGGAAGGAAACCCACATAACTTATTTTTGGCAGACAGTGCCAGTGTCTTATTACAGACAGGGAGACATTGCAAATCCTGGTCTTGCTAACTGAGCATCGTGGTTTCTCCTGGTTGCGACCTCAGGATTCCTGGAGCTTCTGCTCCCTGTCGCAGGTGGCTCGGTGGGGGATTGGGGGTTGCTCTGTCTGGCTGTGTGACAGGGCATCCCGCGCTCGCCGTGGCGTGGCAGGCTGCGCGGGGAGGCTCTTGCCGGGCTGCGCAGCCTGAAACACAGGGCCTTGCTCGCTGCCGCCGTTTGTTTGGGGAGAGGGGAGGCACCCGTTTGGGATGGAGAAGGTTTTTATGGGCCTGTTTTCCCAGCCRCCAAAAGCACCCCAGCAACAAATTGCACCAAGGGGACAAGGGGGCCTCTAAATCTAGCTGGTGGCTCCATGCCTATGATGCTGGGATGCTTTTTACTCTCTAGCCTTCCTCACATCCCAGTTTGGCTACGGACCCACCTGCCACTCGGATCGAAGGAGAGGAAGAAAGTACGCAGGCCAGGGGCCGACATGAAGCAATGCCAGGAGCTGTGGGGGAGGAAACATGGGGCAGGATTTAACTCACCTAATTCTCCCCAGGTCCCCTGCGTTTCCTTGTGCTGCCTTAAGAAAGCAGTATGGAAAGGTGGGCGTCTCTGTCGCTCTTGGGAGCATAGGATGAGGAGTTTGGAGCAGAAGGGCAAGTTTTGGACAGCTAAAAGGAGATGTGGTGCCTCCCCACCCTYGTGACCCTCTGGAGGAAGATGATACATAGGAAGGAGACCTGGCTGTGGGGAGAAGGGGCCCCAGCAGCGGGCAAGGAGCGGGAAGTGGTGCTGGGCAGGTTTTTCACCGTGCGTTTCCCGGTGAGCAGCCGGAGGGCAGGTACAGCCGCGGGAGCCGCGCGGTGAGATCGCAACCCCCCTGCTACGAGGAAATTCAGAACTGACCGGGGAAAAAAAAAACGCAACGCCCTGACCTCCCGCCGGGGGCCACGGGGAGGGGGCCGCGCAGAGGATGCCCTGGCTGCCCTGCCGCCCGCTGCAGAGCCAGTTGCTATAGCTGTGACATTCCCCCCGCAGTTGCCTGAGAAACGTGCCCAAGCCCCTCGCCGGCACCCCCTGCTCTCGGCGTCCCCCCGCCGGTACTTGAGATGCTTTACGCACTGATCCCAGTGTCCGAAGGCGCAGGCGGGGGTTAAGACCCCGTCCCGTGGCCTGTGCTACTTAGCGGGATCCCTCTTCAGCGCTCTCACCCGAAGCGGGAGGTGATCGTGCTTCGTGACCTGGCACGCCGGCACTTCAGGCTTTTGTCCGGGGAAATTGGCCTTCCTCTTTTTGATGTGAGAGGATTTGGGCTGCGGGCTGTCAGAGCCATCGGCCCGCCAAGGTTAAGGGAGCAAGGGGAAAAAGCTGTTTCTCCGTGAGCGGCAGCAGGTCTGAAATATCTCCCTTCCGTTCAAAGGGAGGTTCCCGTCCCTGGTCTCTGCAGCGCTAACCCGGCCCCGCAGCAGGAAGACATGTAGCTGGGCTCCTCGCCACGTCCGGCGGGTGCCGGGGGAAAAGCCAAACCGCTCCCTTCGTTTGCCACGCAGAACTGTAGACTTAATTTTCCCCTTTTCTATATATCCTGGGTAAATTTTATCGGGGAGGCGGAAGTGAGGAGGGCGAGGGATTTTAGGCCTTCTCTCCTAGAGAGTTTGCTTTAATGGAGGTAGTGTCTGGGCTGTCCTCTGGTCTCTGAGCAATGAGCTCCACTGTGGGGAAGCTGACTTTCATTTCTCTGTTGCTCTATATGCATTGATGGCCAGAGGTATGTGCTGGATGTGGTGTGGTGGTTGGTGATCAGTGGGACCAGGTGGGATGCAGGCGTCCAAAGATGCTGAGAAACTCCCAGAAAGAATTTAAAAATGAAGCCAGTGGGAATTGGGCACCATAAAAACAGCTAAGTGAATCCTGGTGTCTCCAGGAACCTCTTAAAAGGTTTGCCCCAGTTCTCCTGCTCCACAGAGCACATTGCCCACCACTAAGCCCAAAGCATGGCAGGGGCAGTGCGGTGTGCCATGGGGCCTCCTTCGCCTGCTCAGCATGGGGGACCGGCTCTGGCACAGCAGTTTCTCAGGATGTTGACACTTTGAGTGGTATTGCCTTGCTGTGCAGTGGCCTGGGGCTCGCTGGTGACACCTTCTTGAAATGACCAAGGACTACTGCAGCTTGACTTCTCCCTTGAGGAAGGAGGCTGCTTTCTTACTAGAGGGTGATGGACATACGTACTTCTCCCACCATCCTCAGCTCACCTCCTGGGGGTTAGAGATGAACGAGGTTGTACTCGCTGCCCACAGCTGGCTGGAAAATACAAATGTTTCTGAAACACTTTCTCCCTCCTTGTCCGTGTTATGTTCCCTCTTATAGATGGTCTTTGAAGGTTTTTGTCAGTTGCATTGCCAGCTCTTGCACAACAGGGTCTGGGGACATTGAGTGCGGGCCATGCAGCAGGGAGTGAGGGAGGAGCTGAGTGGCCCAACCCCTGGGATGTGCCCAGAAACACGTGGGCCTTGGTGCAGAAGACTTGAGGGGAGCTGCCCTAAGAAGACTGATCACAGCCACAGTTATCAGGTCCTTGCTCGTCTGTGTCACTAATATTGCTCGGATCCATCAGCAAGAAATGCCTGTGCTTTGCCAAATGTGAGCCTGGGGCCAGGCTGGGACAGAGCTGAGATGCTGGAGGAAACGATGTGCTGCTGGAAGGGATTTTCTCCAGTACTCTCATGATGCTCCCAGGAAAGGGAGAGCTGTGGTCTCTATCCAAGGTTTTTGAGGAGGAGCTGAACTCTGGGCTGGGTGCTGTGAAGCTGGTCTTGGATGCTCTGTGTTGAAGGAACAGCCTGCTGGAGGGGCCTTTGAAGTTTCTAAGTGTCTTTCTGCAGATTTGTCCAATATGAGGTTCATTCGGGCTCTGGCTGTGATGCTGCTTCTTTCCCTGTGAGCTGGGGCTGTGCCGGGCTGACTTGGAGCACCAGCATTTTGGATGTGGGGGGTATCTCATTACCAGTGACACTTTCACTCAGCATGACTCAATTGCTCCTAATCATTTTTCTTTATTTCTTTTCTACTGAGGGTGTTGTGAATACCTTATGCTAACCTGATGCAACTTTGAAGAGCTGTTTCTGCTCCAGTCATTTACTCCCATGTTCAGTGTCTATTTGTGCCTCATGCAATAGCAGTTGCAACAACACTATTGCTCTGTAACCCAGTTGCAAGGTAGTTTCAGAATGCATAGGTAGGATTATACCCACATTTCAGGTTCAGGTCAGAGCATGGGCACACAGCTACAGTGAAATAAGCTGCAGCATGTTAACTCCATGGCAGTAACTGTGCAAGTCCTCACTCCAAGACAGAAGCCGGGCACCTTACTTTTTAGTATGAGTTGTAATGCATCCAAGTGCAGCATGCCCGACATGCTGTGACCAACAGGGAAAGGAATCTGTGCAAAACCATCAAAAGCAAGCATGATTGCAACATGAAAGGTCAAAGCCAGGTACTGACAACTGCATTTGCTCCTCTTGATCTCCATCCCAGGAGAGGGGTGAGTGATGAATTCAGCGTGGACGGGCAGGGAAGTCACCTCTGGCTAGCCAGACCAGCAAGGCCTGCTGCTCTCAGCTGGCTTGGTGGCAGAGGGGGGCAGGAAATCCATGGTCCGTGAAGTGCGGACCTGCACATCCTTCTTGGTGTGCATGCTGCTAAGGGCCTGAGCCCCCCRGCTACCTGCCGCCTGCTCCTGGTGCCTGCTCCCTGGTAGCAGGAGGTCTGGACGTCTGAGCTGGAGGGACACTGGGACTGCAGGCACCGGTGACCAAAAGGAGTGGTGAGCAGCACTCGGGGGGAACTGTATCACCCATGCCTTTCATCAGCTGCATTTGAAAAAGAAACTGGATGCAGCAAGATAGTGTAGACCTAGAGCTGGACTCCTCCAAGGAGGAAAGAAGGGAAAGTGCACAACATGTCAGGTGTCCTGTTCAGACCTGCAGTGTGTGATACCTCTGTGGGCAGACGAAAATCAGTAGGTCAGGACAGCAGCTTTCTGTTGCTATCTGATTACAGCCATTCTGTTCTTGTTGACCCTTTTCTGTGTTTTTTTTTTATTTGAAAGAATTTAAAAGTACAGCTTCCATGAATAAATATAACTCTTAGCTCCATCTTATTAGCTAAAAGCAATTTAGGGATAAATACAGTGAATGTTAACAAAAAGCAAAGAATAGAAAATTGTTTAAGTGGCCAAAGAAACTTTATCCTATTGTAATGCAAGCCAAGCTATGCCAGCTATATGTAAATGTATGCAGTAGTCTCTGTGCATGTGTCCACTTTGAAGTTGCCATCTGAATTTAATTCTGCCTTTGTGATTAAATCAGGCCATTACGTTTAATCTCACTTAATAGTAAGAAACGCTCTTTGTTGTTTTCTATAGGCAACATATTCTGCCCCTAACATATACAGCTTGGCATTCACACTTTACTATTAATCCCCGATGGCTGATAATTGCTTCATCTCCAAGTTCTCTGTCCAATTCACAAGGGAACTGATTGCAACTATTCTTCCCCTATACATTAATGCACTGTTTTGGTCTTACTTCTTTGGCTCAGTGAACCCTATCAAGCTGTCCACATTTTCTGGGCATGTGGGCGTATTGTAAGATGTTAAATTAAATTCTGTGCTGACCCCCTAAACACCAGAATCTATTAGCACTGCAACTTAGCTGATTGACAAGTGGGGCTACTTTTCCACTCAAAAACCTGAAATAAAAAACAGCCTAAATAAGGCTGAATATTTTGTTTCAAGTGAAAGTCTGAGGTCTTCTGCCTGCTGTCTTTCTACTTACATTTTCATTACTGCAGCAGGATCAATTGTGTTATTACCGTAGTGTTGTTTCCTTGATCTTGCATATGTCATTTGTGAAATTTCTCTGGAAAAAGACCAAGTATCCAGAACATGTCTTTACACTTGAATCTGGAAGCCCATACAGATTTTTTTCTTAAAGTATAATCAGTTAAGAGACCTGTGTTTTTTGATTTTCTTTCTTTTTTTTCCTTCCCAGAAGAAGTTCCTAATTCATAGTTATTGAATTATACCCAAGGAGCCTGCCGTTATTTTGCCAGAAATGTGAAAAAGTCTGTGCAGATTCCTGCAGGGAGACCAATTCAAACAGACACTCAAATTCCCCAGGGACAACTACCAGCCGTTTTGAAATATGTTTTTCTAACACCCTGTTTGTTTTTTTCTATCCTTTACCAAAAGCTTGCATTTAAACAGACACTTGGGTTTTTCCACTGCAGAAGAAATAGGCTGAGGTAGTGAAAAACACAACTAAACAGGGTCTTACTAGTTCCCGCCATCAGCAGTATTATGATATGATACCTTCCGGAGCCACTGCACAGGGACAGCAGCTGCGTGCTGTCAGATGAGCGGTTGTGTCACAAGCTATTTACCTTTGGAAGTGTTGCACTAGTAGCCAGTGTTACTTCACCATGATTTGTTCTCATTGTGCTGACAGTGTAAATATCGCTTTTCTTAACTTGTCGTTGGAGGTTTGGAAAGTGCTGATTTGAGGCATGCTGCAATCCTGAAAGGGAAGAGATGAGACAGTGAAAGGGTGAGGAAAGGGATGGGTGTTCACACACACAATGAGAAAATCCAAAGTTTCATAGCAACTTTTTTTTTTTTTTTTTTTTTTTTTTTTTTTTTTTAAGCGCACAGGTATGGAAAGGCTAAACCCCATCACGCTTCACAGCCGAAGTTAGCTGCTAACCAGTGTGAGTTTGGAGGAAATGGCCATGGCTCCTCATTTGTAGTCACAGAATCATACAAAAATTAAGGTGGGAGGAGATGCTAACTAACTGTGAAGCTAGATCAGGTTGCTCGGGGCTTTGGCAAACTTTGTCTGTTGCCTCTTGTCCCTTCACTGGGCACCTCTGAGGTGAGTCTGGCTCTGTCTTCTCTATAACTCCATCTAAGTAGCAGGAGACCACTATGAGATCTCTCCTTAGCCTTCCCTCCTCTAGGCTAAGCAAAGCCATTTTTCAATCCCATAATTAATATTAATAGTCTCTCTGGCCCTATTAAGCATCAAGCATTGGATGAACGACTTCACAACAGAGCCAAGTAGCTGTAATGTTTAGGTGGCTTGTTTAGGTGACACAGGCTTGTCTCTTCTATACCATGCATGGCCACCTTGCCTCAAATGAGATATCCTCATTCCTCAGTGAAGTCATTTCTTCACTGGGGCAAATGACGTCACTGAATTTGAGTGAAGTGGAAGTTATAGTGATGGGCACACAAAAATGCACAGAAAATTTTACCACCCCAGTGAAATGACCTTGTTTTTGTATCTACATTCATGGCTGGAGCTGTGGAGCCTCCACAGACTCCTCACACCTACATTTCCTAACTTAAACATAGGGCTGGCTATGGGATATTTTCCTGACCTGGCAGATGCCAGATCCAGCTTTCAGTACCCTGGGGTGGTCCACAGCAGTGTGATCCACAAAGTGGAAAGTCATCAGCTGGTGTTGACCTATTCTGAAGACTGCCTCACATCTTCCGCAAAGCCAACTAATGTGTCCTCTGCTCTCTAAACAGGCTTCTCTGAATCTCCTGTGCCAAGCATGAGGCCTTGCCCTTTATCTTCAAGCTCAGGATATCTGAAAACTTGCTTACTGCTTCAGCACAAAGTTTATAAATTATGGTTTCATCTGTCATGACTTATGGATGATTCTTCTATGCTGGGACATTTTTCCACGCAGGCAACAGAGCTATCTCAGAGGCCAGGCTGAAACTGGCACCACTCTGTGGTGCTCAGATTTGTCTCAGATCTTCCCCTTCTCTGTGCCAGATGAAAGATGACATCTTTTCTTAATTTGCCTTCTCCACTACTGATACAGAGGAATAGGTATACGCGGGAGATATTCCACCAGGCAGCCCTGTGGAGTTTCCTGCATAAATTACCTCAAGAAGTTGACCCAGAGCAGTATTATTGGATTTTACTGTAAAACCACTGAAAGAAAACAGAAAGTTATTTTTGTCATATTAATATTAAAGTCACTTGAAAAACATCACTATGAGACACAGTTAACAAAAAGTCAGAAACATAATACATTTGCACAAATAAATATATCAGGCTTTAAGTGTTACCTAGAGTTAAAAATCTGCTTGCACTAATCTGTGATCATTCTATAATCAGCTCATCATAGAGGAATAATGTTAGCAGACAAAATTCACATAGCTAAGTGTAAAAGTTTTATATAATCTCCTTCCATACATCTAAAAATCTTGAGCAGTAGGATATAATATGAGCCTCATCTTTTTATATGTTACCTTCTTTTTGCCTAATTTCTAAGCCTTCAGTTCAGAATTAGACACTTTTCCTCACTTCAGATACGTGTTTCTTCCCATTTTGTTGTTTGTTCAGGGTGGCTGTGGTGAGATTGATGTTGAGTGATTGGACTGAAATCAGTGATGTGATTTATTAGCCACTTGTAGAAAGGACAAAGCCAGTGTAACCAGGAAGACGATAAATTTTTTCTATGTCAAAAGAAGAGTGGGTTTTTTTGGTTTTTTTTGGTTTTTTTTCTAAATGCAGATGCAGCTCCGAAAGTTGTGGCGTGCATTTCTGCAACAGTCTCACAGAATCTCCTATGATTCCTGCAGTTTAGACTAAGCTACCTACTGTATTTCCATAAACATGAGCACACATATGCTCTGGAGCTGAATAATTTATTCAGAGTGAACCTTCCCACTGATTTTCAATAGCTGACTCCAAATCAGTGTCTCTCAAATGTGGCACAGATGCTTTTTATTTTTATCCTATTTCAGCCACGTCTTTTGCTGGTACTTAAGTGGCTCCTGTGAGGCATTTTAATTAATTAATTTACATTGCTCAGTTGCCTCACACTAGCTACAACAAAAGTCACTGTATTTACCTTGTAAACCAATCATGTCCCACTGCATGCTATAGTTTTGCTATAGGCAAGTAAATGGCTATATGGTGGCTGCAGACTCTGCTCTTGAAAGAGGAATCTGATTTAGCAAGAGTTAAGGGTTTTGTCATGGTGGTTTCCAAGGGCCACTCTAAGGAAAAATGGTAGGGAATGAGATTAATGGCCTAATTAAGGAAACAGGAGAAAAAACCTAGTTTCGCCTTAGAAGTGGTTCCTATTGCAATGAACACTTTGGAACTGCTACAGCCCCAAAATGTTGAATGCTGTTTAATCAATCTTATTGAATTATCTCTCAATCCAAACACCTATATAACTTCATTACCAACTTCTCTGAGCAGTAGACTTACTCATGTTTCTTTAGACCAAACAGAGCATCTGTCAGATGAGGAGTTGATGAATTAGAGTTGGAAGGACTGGCCTGAGTTTCAAGTTGCTTGTTCACTTTCCATTGTAAATTACCCAGACTAAACTTCCACCAAAAAAAGCAATGTGAATGCCAGTGAATTGATAGACACCCATAGAAAATGGATGTTGAGGTTTATTTTGAAAACAGTAACAAAAAGTTGTTCGACATGCTCTTCAATTAAAAGAGCTTGCAATGAAGCATGGACCTAGCAGCTCAAACAGCAGTATGTTCAAATGACTTAAAAATTAACCATGTTTAGTCCCTTTGTGCTTAAAGATTAATTTTATTCTTGAAGTTCACTGGAGGGCTGCCCAGCAGCTGCTTTGGATATGTTCTTCATGTGACGCAGGGGCTTGCTGGCATTGCTTTGCTCCACTCACCCGTCCCCATGGGTGAGTGACGGGTGTCTGAAACAGGGAGCTTGGTTGCCTGGCATGTTGGGTATGTGTGTGCCTACCTTTGGGAGGCCGAGGCAATGCTGATTTTGCCCTGTGTACCTGGAGAACTGGTACGAAGTACCCACTGAAGCGCTGCAGAAACTTGCTCTGTGTGGTGTGGGTAAGAGGTGGGGATAGCTAGCTGTATATTACGCTGCTAATTTACCAAAGGAAGAAATCAGTGATATTTTTCTTCATTTGTTTTGACTACATAAAGGACCTTTAAATTGGGCAGAAAAGCTTGATAGATGATATGCAGCCGGTTGTAAATGCCTGTACATTGGCCCTATTCTTTAAGCAGAGGGATGAGAGACTAGTCTCAATGGCATGTAGCTCACAGGGAGATGTTGCTAGCCCCCCACTGAAAAATAAGGCTTGCTAGAAGCTTCTCAAAAACGTGCTGAGAGCTGAATAGCCTGGACATGTGTGTCCAAAGGTGGAAGTGAGTACAACAGTGGCTTATGGCATGAGGGCTGAAGGTTGTCTTTCCAAGCTTGACCAGGATCCCTCTTCTTGCGTGGCTACTGAGCACAGAGCTGGAAGAAATGCAGCATAACATGGGAACTGAATGAGCACCGTGCTGGCCATCCACAAGCCCCATGCAGTTAAGAAGAGGCGAAGATTTGCTGCAAGAAAAGAGGCTAGTGCTGATGACTTGTGCTCTGCACATCACAAGGGGAGAAAAGCTCCATTTATGTTTCTGAACAGTGGGAGGAAGCTGTATTTTAAAGACAAGAATGAATGAAGGAGGAATTATTTTCCCCAGATTGCTAATAAATGGTTTCCCCAAGTGTGGTCTGTGAAATTTGAGGTGGTCACTATTTCCAGTGGTACGCTTCCACTAAAAGGGCATCTTCTGGTAGGAAAGTGCTAGCAGGACCTGTACTTTAATGAGCTGTTGCTACGAGTTAGGAAAATAAAGTCCTTTCTGATTGTAATACACCAGCATTTTTTCATCTTAAAATCTTCCTTGGAGGCAGTACCTGTGGGCCAGACAGTCGTTCTGACCCAGAAACCAGGTGGAGAGTGAAGCTACTGAGTCCTTATGGAGAAACACAGACAGGCTTCAAGAGCATTATTGCCCACCTCTGCAGGAAGCTGCATAGTAAAAATGCATGATCCAGTCTGATGCAGTTGGTCCATGTTTTGCATTTTGAGAAAACAGTGGTGTCCAGGTCCAATGTCAACATCCAAGTCCCGCTCAGGTGAGTCTGTAGGAAAAGAACCAGTAAGTTTTAGAAAAATCTGCTTGTACCTCAGTTTTTGCTAGCAGGGCTTCAAGTTAGCTACAGGCAAGCTATGAGGGAAGTGGAGAGCAGCTCTTTGGAAGCCAAATTTTACAGCCTAGCCTTCCTGTTTCCTTGAACCATGAGATGAGGCATCTCATTACATTTTCTTCACAGGGAAAAGCTTCAGCACTCACAGCAACAACGCAACTTGCATTTACAGCAGTTCTATGGGCAAAAATGAAATTTTCTTCCAAAAACTGCAAAGGGAAGAGACAGAGTTGGAAAGCAAATTTAGAAAGCATGAACCCTGTGTTCCAGTTTCAGCCCTATGCCAGTCTCCTCTGAAAACCAGACCAAGATATTTCACGTCCTCTGTAGGTGCTTCTTCTCACTCACCCCCACATTTGTAAAAATATAGGAAAGAAAAGTTACACTGACTTTGAAATCCCCGAGTAGGAAATATTATGTAGCAATTTCATGTTGCTGCTATTCTTATCAACAAATGTGCTTACAATATTTTGGTACCAAAAAAGATTTGATAATGCCATCACGAAAGTAGAGCAGTGAGAACTGTAACAAATAGCATCTGTCAATGCAAAAATTGCTGTAGGACGGCCTTAGTGGGAACAGGATGGCAAGAAAACGGCTTCTAGTAAGTCTGGTTTTAAAGAGCAGCCTTTTCATTTTACGTTCAGAAGCTGCGATCCTGGAGTCTTTTACTCCTATTGCAGCAAAAGCCTCAAGATCGACTTCAAAGACTTTTATTCCTAGAAGGACGTTAATGTGTGCACTGCTCTGAAAGCACATGGAGCTTTCCGCGCACCCGGTGATGTCCTGCCTGTATCAATAGTGCCAGGAAGCAATTCCAGGCAGGCAGTGAATGCCTGGCAGTCCTTTCACTGTCGCTGTTAAAGCTGTCCAACCTGCATCGCAGATCCTGCCACCACCCAAGTTGTACAATAACCATCTGGACTACTCTTTACGTCTAATTCACCACATTGGACAAAGTTACTGTTTCCTTTTTCATAAGCGCTGGCCACTGCAATAGCGGGGATGGCGCACTGATTTATTTTTGTTTCCAAGCTGTTCTTGGAGGATATGTCCTTTCCGTCTGGGACTCCAGGACTATCTTTATCCTTACAGATTCAAATGCAAAACACCACCCCGCTCTCCCTGCCACTTTTCTCTTGGAGTTTGCACTGAAGTTGTCTGCATGTTTTATCTGTTGAGTGCTAAAGCTAGCTGCACGA
>NW_028185373.1:1038355-1053435 GCF_003343005.1 Rhea americana
AAAAAAAAAAAAAAGAAAGAAAGAAAAAAAAAAGAAAGAAAAAGTAAGCCATTGCATTTTTAATAGTTACAGCGAGATAAATATTACCAGAGTAAGACTGTTAATTCAGTCGTTGACAAGAGAAGCTGGAAGAACTCATGAATGACTAGGCATTTTTTATTATTATCGTTACACAATCTCAATTAAAGGTTTGCACATATAAAACACTACACAGCAAAAAAAAAAAAAATCCACCATCAAGGACCAAATAAACACACAAAGCAACAAAAGCCTCCCCAGGAGAGAAGTACCCAGAGGTACCAAACACGTTGTTTCTCCTGGTGTACTACGCCTGTTCTTGCACACAGACGTGTCTGTCCTCCGCAGTGTCTGGTCTAACGCCGGGGGCAGGCGAGGGGAGAGAGGACCTGTGGCGGGCAGAAATCCTTGCCGGGCCCACGTACACGTGCATAGACATGTATATCGCATAAATACATACGTATATATTTATATACGTCGTGGCCGGGGCCGCGACAGATGGCAGCGGCGGCGCCGCGGGCCTTTGAACGCGGCGCGGCCGCTCGGAGGCCGGCACTGACCAATGGGAGCGCGGGCGCGGCGGGGGGCGGGCGCCCATTGGCTGCGGCGCGCGGCCCGCAACGTTCGGAGCCGGCGGCGGCGCGGGGTAGGTGCCGGTGCCGGTGCCGGTGCCGGTGCCGGTGCCGGTGCCGGTGCCGGTGCCGGTCCGGCCGCCGCGGTGGCCTGCTCGCCGCTCTCCCTGCTCGTTTCCGAAGAGGCGGCGGGGGGGGGCGGGGGAGGGAAAGCGGCTGCCCCGGCCCGGCCCGGCCCGGCCCGCGCTTTCCCGGGAGCCCCGCCGCGGCGGTTTGCGTTGCGGGGGGGGGTGGCGGAGGCGGGCAGCTGCTGCTGGGGTGTGAGCAAATGCGGCGTTGGGAGCGATGCGTTTGCCGCCCGTAGCCCTCCTTGCAGGCCTTTTCTGAAAATGAGCAGTTTGAATGGGCGCTTGCGTGAAAGGAGAAATAAGCAGCTCAGCCTACAAAGCCAAGTAACRTTTCCCAGCTTCACAGAGGGGAGAAAAGCCCTTACGAGTGCGATTGGCACCGAATACAAAACCCAGCACTTCCCTTTCACGGCCGGCTCGCATTACTGAAACGGTGTCAGCTTAGCCGTTGCCTCCGGTTGCAAGGCCGCATTTGTACCATGCTGCCTCCAGGATCTCATCTCCYGGGTTTCAGAGGACTTGGGCGAAATCCCTTGATGCTGGCAGAGAAACGAGAGGAAAACAATGAAAGCTGGTGTGTCTGGTAGGAAGAGACTTTCTGCGGAAGAATAGTTCTGTAGAAATACGCRTCAAAAGAACGACCGGTGGGTTATAAACACATTTATCTTCAGGTCGCCTGCTCAGATGCGCAACAAGGGACTCTCGTGCTCTGCAGCGCACGGTTCAGCAGGCTGCGGGAGCGGGCTGGTGGGCCCCGTCAATGTTCCCTTTATTCCAGTTTCTCTTCACGCAGAAGCCACAGCTGCAAGAGCGCAAGTGGTGTGCTGGGAGAAGAAAGGCACAAAGTCAAGTCAAGGATACGGGCATTGACGGCGAGAGTCAGCAGTTGCTATCAAGCCCAGTGACAAAGTGAAACAAAGCCGAGGCGTTTTATAGACAAGGTTTTTCCAGAGAGAAATGTGCACAGACGGGTTTTGAATGAGCCTTGTATACGCTTCTGTCAGACAATTTAAACGAATGGGAGATCGTTTCCTGTCCAGCAATGGCTTGGGCTCAAAAYGCACAGAATACTTCTGAGAAACAAATTGTGTTGCTTGTAGGGCTGAGAAGAGAGCTCCAAACAACTCCTCAAAAACGCGTGGGTGAGAGAGGGCACCTCAGCACCCTTTCCCCACTTMCAAAATCCCTCATGTTCTGGTGTAGAGTAAGGTGCAGATGTCTCTAGCAGAAGTACCTTCTGCGTTTTTGCCCAATATTATTGCTTTACTGCTTATGGAAGTGGCAAAAACCGGGGAAGAGAAACTTAATTCTTACTGCAAGTCTGCGCAGCGAGAGCACACCTTATGCTCCCGCAAATTGTGCCTCCAGGGCTCAGTGCGTGTTTTGAAAACAGTAACGTACTCCACATTTCCCTAGGACTCCTCACCAAAATCTACGTTCAGCACACAGAGAAAAACCAATGAGCGTTCTGCAGACTGTGGAAAACACRAGGACAATCTCTCCAAGGAGCTGCTGGGTTTGAAGTTCCCAATGYTGGGCATTTTTTTTGAACAAACTGTCCAGTACCTTGGCAAACTTGCCTTTGATGGGAAAAGAAGGGCACTGGGATGGCAAGAGCCTTGTAGGAAACAAGCCCTTTGCTTTGAGAGCCCCTGACCAGAGCAAGTGTTGTTAGGACTTGTGGCTGAATTGGGGTCCTTTTTCTCCTTGCACCAGGTGAAGCTGGAGACGGGGTGAAGACCGAGTTTAAATAGATTTTTGTCTTCCTCTTTTCCTATTCCCCTGTTTTGCATGCTGCTKGCAGCTGCTTCTGCTGCAGCGGCACCCCAAGGATCCCAGGCGGGGAGCAGCCTCCTGCCCCGGCAGAGGTGCCTGTCCATGCACACACACTTTATTTTCCCCTCTTCTTCTGAATGGGTAAACATGCAGCTCAGTATAATGCRCCAGGCTTAAAGCTGAAAAACTCTTGCTTAGACTTATGCTCCATCATGKTTTTTCCTAGAAGGGTAGTTTTCATCCCTGAAAAAAAAAAATGGTTTAAAATCCAACAGGTTTGAGTTATTCTTGCAGTTCAATCCTGCTTGCTACTTTCCCTCCCCCTTCTCTGCAATTTCCAGATCCCTAAGGGGAAAAAGAAAGAAAGAAAGAAAGAAAGAAAGAAAGAAAAACCCTCAGAAAGAAAACGGAGGTGTCCTCTCAGACTCTCACGCTTGCAGCCTGGCTCCTGGCACGCTTCTAGGCATGGCACGCAGCCCTCTCGGCCAGGCACAGACTTGGCAAACCTGTCCTGGGGCTGGCCTTAGTCATTGTTTTTARGTCACCTTCTTGATTACAGCAAAAACAAAGAGTTTGTAGTGGGTGACCAAATTGGCCACCCTACTAGACAGAAGGCAGAAGGAGAAAAAACAAGAAAGAAACAGGCAAATGAGTGTTTGCGGGGAGAGGGGAGAATGATACCCGGGAGAAGAAGCTCTGCTTTGGGGTGAACTTGTTTTGATGCTACCTATGGAAAATGCTTCCCCCCCGCCGCAATTTTCTAACTAATATTCTGTTTTCAAAATGCAGGCGGCTTAACACCATAGCTGTGCAGAGGGCAGGTTGAAAGTTGCTTCTGATGAAATCACAGTCGCCGTTTCTGTTAGAATGAGCAGCCATTGAAAAAGAGCTAACTCAAACCCCAATGTCAAAGAATTATACGGCGTGAATATTTATAGTTTGCCACAGATGTCTGTAATGTCTTGGGAAATTTAGTAAAAAAATACGCAAAAATAATAGGAGCACAAATACATCACCTTGCAAAAGTTGGCTATACTCTGTTAACGCATAATGCCCTAGTATAAAATGTATAGTTATCCACTGGTTTAGTTGGAAATAAAAGGAGAAAAATACCTTTGAGAGCGTTTTTTTTTTTTTCCAATTAGGAAACAACTTGAAATAAACATTCAAATGCTCGCTCGAGCCACATTACAGGGCAGAAATCGAAGTTGCACGCAAAATAATATCCAGCCTTTCATGAAGCCGAGGCGTTCCGGCGAGCTGTGAAATCACACGTGCTAGTATGTAAAACCCAGTTCAAGGCCCAGCCTTTCCTCGCAAGAAAAATACTCTCGGCGCCTTTCCGGAGTCGGCAGCCGAAGCCAGGCGCCCCAGAGGCTTACACCGATACGATGAAAAGGGGCAATTTGCTTGGAGGTCTGCGGCTAATTTATAGCACAATGCCCCGTGCCGCGGGCAGCCGCGCTGCCCCCGAGCTGGCAGCTCTCACTCCGCGCCTCCGGCAGCCCCCCAAGAGCCGAGCGCTCCTGGCCCGAGATGTATCGCGAGGCAAAACCCCCCTCCCGGTCCGCAGAGAAAGGAAACGGTGGGGGTGTGTTGGGGGGGCRGATTTCAGATGCCAAAAGACAGTGTTGGGGGGAGGGGTATGGGGTCCGATCTTGAAACCGGAGGATGCAAACCGAATAAAACRTCGGCTCGTTTTAGCCGGGGGGTGGTGGTGGTGGTGCTGTTTGCATATCCTGAGAGCCGGTGCGCGAGCCCGCTGCGTGCAGAGGTACTCGAGGTGGGGTTTCCACCGTGACCCCAATGAGGCCCTCAAATCCCCCCGCGATTAAACAGAGCCCGGGCTTGCGGCTCCCGGAGGTGCCTTTGCGAATCCCAGCCTACCTGTTGGGGCCTCTGCAGTCAGCAAAGCGCAGAGGAGCCTGCTACCCTTCAAATACGAGCCCCGCGGGCGCTTGCCCTCCAGCCCCATCCACAGGGGCTTCTCTAGATGGCATGTGTGGGGTTCCTGCTTGGAGGAATGACTTGCTCCGACACCTCATCACTTAAGCACTGATGGTAATTTAGCATGTTGGTAACTCCGGGTACATATGTGCTTGCTTCCAGCTTCCACGCTGTGCAAAATGATCTTCTCTGCTCTAGGGCCCGACTGCATTTCCTTCTTGCAGGATTCGTGGAGGGGACCATGCAGCAGAGGACGATGCTCGAAGCAGTGGCGCGGACCCAGGGCACTGCTTTGCTGGGGCTCGAAGGTGGAGGTGGCTTTGGTGACTGCCCTAAAGAGCCCGACCAGCATGTGGGGCCAAAAGGCTGGTCTGCAAAGGGAGGTCAGTGCAGGATAACAACAGCTGCGTGGCAAATTGGTATGTAATAGCCATGGTGCAGCACATTTCAGCTCTGACTTATTCTGTATGAGCTTCCCAGTACAGGCAATGCCTGAGAGTTGGCATAATTCGGAAGCTGRCTCCTTGAGATACTTTGTTAAATAGGATTTAGCCATCTAAGCTGCTGAGGTTTTGCGTGCTGGGCGGAGCGATGCCCGAATTCCCTTGTAAACCAGGGCCGGTCCCCCATACGCAGCCATTTCTGTGGCACAGTAAAGCCCCCTGCAAGAATCACGTYGGGGAAATAACGTGGAGCAGGAAGCCAGACGCCCGAGCCTTCGTCTCGGAAAGCGGACAGCGTCATCGCTCCTCCTCCTGTTGGACGAGAAGGATCGGGCAGAATAGGGGAAAGAAGGGCACCAAGCAGCTGCTGGAAAGGGCCCCGTGGTATCTTCCCTTCTTAATTTGCCTCCTGCTCTTTCCCTTTGGCAGCCTGTTAACACTCTCGGATACGCTGTCCTCACACTGAGGCCGCCGTCGGGTTGACCGCGAGATGTGCTGACCGGTGTATCCCCACGCGGAGAGAAGGCGCACGCGCGGCCTCTGTGTGGTGGAGACGGTACCTTGGTGCCGGGGGCAAACCCGCCCCTTGTTTCAGCACGGCGGAGGAGCCATCCTCCTCCTCGGGCGCCGGACCGCCCAGTGCTTTCCTGGCCTTCTCCCGAGGAGCGCGGTCGGCTTGGCCGCTGGTGGAGCACCTCTCGGGGAAGCTCAGCGGGTGCTTGCGGGGCGCGCAAGCCTGCACAGGGATGAACAGGACGGGTTTGCTGCCCTGAACTGGACTGGTCCTACCRCGAACTCATCTGAGCAACATCCACCTTGCAAAGCATTTGTCAAACGGGTCATTTTGGGGACTGYCACTGCTAGCAGAGTTTTCTCCCTGCTTCATTGCCCAGGACAATAAAAATGCCAACTGCTTGTCAGCAACCAGGCCACGAACCCTGTAGCCAGCTCGTGGCAGCTCCGGCACGGCTTAGCCGTGACAGTGCCAGCAGAAGGTGGGCAGAGGCACCCTGCTGCTGGAGGTGCCCATGGCCACCGTGGCCTTGAGGGAGGTTTGTCAGTCATGAGACCAAAGGAAAGCCAAATGCTACATTGATAGGGTGCACTGAAACAGCAGAAATTCCCTAGAAAAGTGCACACTTTTTTGTCTGTTTGCTTGTTTTGACATGCTGTAAGCTTTTGCTTCTGGGCTATTAAGCTCTGCTGTGGGTGAGCAGGTCATTAATTCCCACCGAGGATCCCATCCAGTTTCCCCAACCAGGCAACCGTGCTTGGCTACCTTGAGTGATTGGGGGGCTGATGCTCCTCCCCAGACACCTCCCAGTTGCTGAGGTCTCGTGGTCTGATGTAAAGACCCGATCAGAAGGATTTGACATGATTCGCTTTCAGATGAGGTACCCTAGACACAGAGCCATAGAATATGAAGCTCCTGTGGTACTTGAAGGTAAAGGTAGGGCTGGACTTTTGCAGGCTTATAGCCAAATTACATGTCCCRCCTGGGTTCACTGCTGTGGTTGGTCCATGTGGACCATAAGGTGAAAGCAAAGACTATTTTTCCTTAAATATTTCATGTATCTGCATACGTTCAGAAGCTCAGATGGTATGTGGAGAAATATCACTCTCTCCATGCTCTGTTCTTATATCCTATCTCTGTATYTTCATCGCTGCCTCTTGTCAGGGATCCTGGCCTCACTCATCTGACTCTGTTAGCTGTTCTCATCATCTTAAATCCTCTAGTTTTACCAAACTAGTGCCTTGGCTTTTTTGATGAGAGAAAACATGGGCTTGAAAAACATGGGTAGGGGCTGAATACAAGTAACACCAGACACAAGGTAGTCAGCGTTGGTGAGGTCGGGGTTTGGAAATCTGAACATATCGCTGTTTCACTCTGGGTTTGTGTGCTGAAAGAAAGCGGCAGCACGGTGGCAGCTCGTCAGCTACTGCTGGCCTGAGCTTACAGCCACGGCTTTTTTTTTTTTTTTTCCCTTTTATTTTGGGTCACCTTCAAACAACCTTGTGCCTTGTTTAAAGTAAACGTCTCTAGAGCCAGGAAGGAGAAAGCGAGGAAACCCTGYGCCTAAGAAAATCGAGATTCGCGCCTGCGAAGCGTTTGTGCTGCTTTTGGCAGTTGCAGGTGACAACCCTAACRAGCGCCCGCGAGCAGATGAGAAGTTTATAGGCTGTTAATAAACTGTAACCAATCAGTGAATGCTGGCGGGTTGTGTTCAAGCTGTTTGGGGCCACAGGTCCTTGGGAGAGCTTGCACTTGCTCTGCCTTTATTTCGGCATAGCAGAAACATTAAAGCATGTGGCAGGCTCTTGATGTTTGTTACAGTGAATAGACATATGTCCCTCACACTAGCATGTAGAATATCTAATTAAGTTACACAATGATAGCTTATACCCAGGGGCAGTCGCAAACAAGACGCCGTCACACTCTTAAGAACACAAACAAAATGAAAATTGCCTCTTTATACATTATAATGAATATGTTTTCAATACATTAAAAGTTCATTTACTAACAGACTCTGCAAGATGGAGTGGATTTCTGCTAATATCATTTCATTTTTCAGAAGCATCGGCTTGTGTGGTTAGGATTAGGGAYGGGTTTGTTGATAAAGCTGCTGAACATTTTTCCCCCCAATACACTTGAAAAAAGAAATGAAATCTTAATTGTGTATTCGTTGTGTTGTCTCAAGTAAATCCAGCTCTTCAGAGCCCACCGCGGGGAGGGAGGGGCTGTCCCTTCTGCGGGACACGGACGCAGGGGATTTGTGGTTGCCTTTCCTCCGCCTCCCCTTTTCCTTACTGGCCTCCTGCATCTTCCGCAGGCAAGAGAAAGTCACCCCAAAGCTGATCCGCTGCAGGGGCTATTCCGCGCTCCTGCGTTGGAGACGCCGGGTGACAAGGTGTACCCGAGAGGACAGCGCCGCAACACCTGCGGAGTAAGCCCGGATCCGTGCCCAGGTTTTCCTGGGACYGTGTCAGATGGGGATTATTCCTCCCTTTCTCCGGTATTATTGTAACAGCTCAAGCCGTGTAAAAGCAGCCTGTGGCATTGCAGCTTACGCTTCCCACCGCAGCACGCCATTCCCATTAAGGGATTTTTGCATTTCTTCTATATGGGAATAATTAAATCGCCCAACTCTTGCGCGGGCGGAGGCTCCGAGCAGGGAGGCCGGTGTGACGTGGGGTGATGCCCCAGGCCGCCTTGCCTGGGCGGCGTGGGGCCGTTCCCTGTGCGCAGGTGACGTGTGACGGACACACGCTTGCTCCGGGAAATCCCATCGCTTCCACCTCCACCTTCAGCGTTAATGAGAGCCAGGAAAAAAAAGCCCTTTTCCCCTTCTTTAACCTGCCTCTGGCTAAACCCTTCCCAAACATGATAAGGAAGCTGGAGCCTGCTCCTGCCAGCTGCTCCGYGAAAACCTGAGCGCGGAGGCTCTTCTGTGCCCACTGTGGAGGAACTCTCCTTTCTACGCCATTTCAGCGGCATAGGAGAGTTGAGTTACGTCTGACAACGCCGGAGGGGGTAGAGGGAGAAACTTTGCAGAAAATTCAGCGTGCCTCCGGAGGAAGTGTGAACCTTGGAWGCTAATAATTGAGTTAGCACCTTGATTTGCTCTCGCTCCCGCAGCACGCTGCGATACCTTTTGCTGCCCTAGCTGCAGTCTGTAGCATTTGTAAAATGTAATACTTGCCTTATATCTCCATTTCCCTTAGACAGCAAACCAAATTCTGCTCAACTCCCTCAGGAAGGGCAAAACAAGCCCCCCCCCCAACCGAAACTCTGCTAATTTCCTGATTAAATGGATTTTTCTTATATAAATGAGTAGGACTGTGGCTGCTTTCTTAAAAAAAAATCCTTTTTTTTTCTTTTTTTGAGCAGACAAAGACACGTATAAATCTGTGTGTCTTATACATATATGTATATGTCTTACTGAAAATAGCATTTAACAAATGCCTTCTGCATCTGCAGAATTCTCCAACAATCCTGACACTGTGATCAATCTGTAGCCTGGTGATGTTTGGTGACAGTGATTGATTGATTTTTCCTGCTAATAGGATCAACATTGGGAATATATTAAACTAAAAGGCACACTTCTGACTTTCAGGAAACACCCTGTGTATTGGGCCTGATCCAATTGTATTGGTTTTGGCAGCAGGATACAATGATTGATGACAGCCAGGGAGTCGAGGGCTGCTTGGAAGAAGAGTTGGATTCCCTCAGCGGTCTCTCCATGTGCATGACACTAGTTTCCTGCTGGGACAGGGACACGCATAAGAAGGGACAATGGAGCAGGGTGGCCCATCCAGATAACCTCTTCTAATGCATATGGTGAGATCTGACCTGCCAGTTCAAGAAGAGAAGGCAAAAAGCTGATGGGAAATTAATTCTCAGGAGTTTGTCAAGACATCTCCAACAAGTGAAGATAAATGGCAGAACAAAACTTCTAAAGATAATCCCAAGAATAGGGATGAATGAAAAAGGGAAACACTATTTTGCATTTACATCCATCTTTTAGGGTAAAAGGCTTAGGGTAAGCACTGTGCTTTTGGAGGATCTCGACCCTGTGTGTAACTTTGTGTGGTTTGCAGCTCCTGCGACGTTTGAGCATCCCCAGGGTTACTCAGGCGATGTGTGTGGGGAACAGATCGCACATTCACCTCTTTCATTCTTTTTCTCAAGCGGATGGACTGGATGCCTGCAGAAAACTTTTGGATCCAGTCATGTTGCCACTGAAATCAATGCAAAACCTCTGTCATCTTCAGAAGCACCATAGAAGTATTGAGAGCAGGCACACGAGAGCATGTTTGGACTTCCGTAGGCTGAACGGGCGAGTACTTCACACTATTTTGCAAAGGTGGACCTGTATGCTCTCTTGGACCCATTCCCATCATTATATTTACTACCTTCTCTTAATGAGTAATAGTAGAAATATTAATATATCATTAAAAGTGTATATCTGGAAATTCAGTTCTCCTGACTCTGTGATCCTGGAGGCTTGGCAGGTTGAAATATGCACAGCGCATGTTTTTAAGCTGCGTTCACCTGGGCTGGAAGCTTGGAAGGGGCCAGCTCTCATGGCTGGAGCCAGGCTTTCAGAAAACCTCCCTTCCCATCTCAACCCCTGCCTAGGCAATCAGGTTTTCAGAAACATAGGCTTGGGTTGTGGGTGCTGAGCACTTGAGCAGACTCAGGAGAAAACTGTCGCATGGAGATACTCATAAATCTTCTGAAAACCTGGTCCTCAACTTTGAGATCTGAGTATGTAAAAATAATTAGGCTAATGTCAAGTCAGGGGGCCTGATGTCCCCATCCCACCTGGGGACAGAAGCACCACTGCGAAGCGGGGAAATCTGAGCTGTGCAGCATCAAGAACATCCTGCAGCATCAGGCGAGAGTTGCTGGCCTGGTGGCCTTGGTGAGGGTTGCTTGCAGAGATGGTGCCGGTCGTGTGCGAAAGAGGACGAGCATCCGCTGCTGTCTCATGGGAAATGGTCATTCAGATAGGAAGGAAATGAATCTGCAGAGCTGTTCAGGGGGCTCTGAAAGATCCTATCCCAAAGTGCACCCCAAATCTGGAAAAAGCAGAGTCAGCACCGTGGTGCCCACCTGTGGAGAAGGCAGGCGTACCTCCCAGGAGTAGTGGGCCTGGAGGGAACATCCCCCCTCATCGTGCCCTTCAATTGTTCGCAGCAGACTTGGGATGGCTTGAGCCAAAATGGGCCGCCCCACAGGAGGCTGCAGCCCCGATTAGACGGGGAGGGCACCTGCGGGACCTGGGGGCCGCCTTCGTGGTGCAGTGACCGCTTGTCTGCAATAGCAGCCCTTGGGGGAGCAGCAGTGGCACGAGCCGCTTCTCAGCTCCCCTTTCCAGAGCAGGAATAAGCCCTGTGGGCAGGGGCTGCTCCCCTGATGCTCAGCCTGCCGAGGGGGAGCGGACCCCCCGGATGGCGGCCGCGGGGCAGCCCTGGTGCCCGGCCCACTGTGCGTAGCCATGGGGCAGGACAGGCACCAGGAGTGGCGTGTGGGCGGGCTGCTGGCTCCCTGCCTCGCTGCAGGCGCAGGTGCCCCCCAGCAGCCCGCGCCGGTGGGTGCGAAGCATATGGGCTCTCCCCCCCTCACCGTAACCCTATATGCTGGGAGCTGCGGCTTAATCGGCGGGCAATGCAATCAGGGGAGCTCTGCGGGGCACTTGTGCGTGCAGGGGAGCATATGGGCAGCAAGGCAAGCGGCAGGGCCACGGGGGCCCAGCGAAGCGGCTAATTTCATTTGCAGGTAGCCCCGGAGGCCGGGGGAAGGGGCCGGGGCAGCACCGCCGGAGTGGCCGGCGCCAGCCCCGGGGCTGCCCGGCCGTCGGGGGCGGGGCAGGACCCGCGGCCCCGGGGGCACCGTCCGCCCCCTCGGTGGGGTCGTGGGGTGGGGCTCGCTGCTTTTTAAAGGTGGAAACAGCCGCTGGGGCTGGAGGGCAAGTGCCCGCGGGGCCGAAATGCCCCTGCAGAGGAGCCGGGGGTGCTGACTTCCCCCCCGTCGGTGCTCCCCGGGGCCACCTGCTAGCGATGGGAGAAGGCCCTCTGGGTGGAGGAGGGCGCCCAGGCAGGCAGACGAGCGGGATTTACTAGCTTCTGGCCGCTGCCGACTTTTGCATCTGTCAGGGCGCTAATTATTGCCTTTAATAGAGACAAAGACCAGCTCCTAATGATGCTCCCTCCAAGTCTCACCTGCTCCTGCCCTGCTTCCGCGGCAGCACTCCCTCGCCGCCGCCGCCGCCGCCGCCGCCGCCGCGCTTAATTGGGAAAGCTGCTCCGCTCACGGCAGCCGCCCTGCGGAAAGCGGGAGCCGAGCCGGGGGGCGCCGAGCCCCCCGGCAGGCCAGGCCCGCAGGCGCCGCGGCTGCTCCCGGGGGCGCTCACGCCTGACCCCCCCCAAACACCCTCTCCCCCTCGCCCCCGTCCATGTGTCCCTTAGCTGGCTGGGTTTGCCCTGCCCGGGCTCTCCCCGGGCTTGTGCCGCCAGGATCGCCGCCAACACCGCGGAGCGACGGCGGGCGAGCGGCCCGAAGCGACCCCAAAGGCAGCGCMCGGCTCGCCGCCGGGCTCAGGGCAGCCCCTCTGTCGCAGAAGGCATCTGGGCAGCCGTCGGGGGCCTGCCCCCTCCCCGGGCTTCGGCCCTTCTGGCGTTAAACTTTGTGTTTGTGGGGKTTTTTTACTATTATTATTTTATTCACACACACACATATATGTGCGTAGGTATCAAGATTTGCTTGGGAGAAAAAAACACCGCCTCCCAAAAAAAGACCCTGTGTTTTCGGGTGTCCTTCCCCCCCCTCCAGGCGCAGCCCGGTGGCGGCGGCGGGAGCGTGGGAACGGCGCCGGGGGAGCCCCGCTGCCGGGGGGCCGCCGGGGCCGGGCTCTGCCGCCCCCCTCCCCCCGGTGCTCCCAAACCGGGGGGTTCCTATGCGCCGTTATCTCGCTCCTTAACGAAAAAGGGGGAGGCACAAGGCGCTCCGCACGCTGCCTTAGTATCTCCGTCGGGAACGGCTAAAATACACACGGCTGAGAGACACCATCAACTTTAGGAAGGAAACAAAACAAAACAAAACAAAACCGAAACCTGAACCCGAGATTCATTTAAAATCTCGACAGTGGATCACCAAACCAAACCAACAAGACCGCCCTCAAATAATCTTCTTTTCCGTGGGGTTTTGGTTGGTTGGTTTTGGTTGAAGGTCAAGTGCGCGGTAGATTTACAACGAGCAAACGACACATTGCGAAGTTTAATGTTTCCTTTCCTAAAATTAAAATYTGACTCTTGTCAAGTGCTGGATACTATCGACAAAAATCTGAATTTTTTGAGCCCAGTTATATTCGTTTGTTTCCCTGTCACTATTACTCTCCAAGGAACAAATGAGGAAAAATAGTTTCGATTAACCCGCAAAACGAACAAATAAAAAACTTAGAGAAAGGGCAAGTATCTTCCGAAAATGTTCTAGTGCATTTCCACTTTTCCCTGGCAATTCCACAGCACATTCACATTTTATCTTGCCGTGATAATGGGTTAATGCTGCTGACAGTAGTTTCATCCTCATGACTTGTCTCAAAACATAAACGATTAGGAAAAAGCAATTTATTTAAAATGTTTTTTTTTATTTAAAATCTCAACAGTGGATCACTTTTTTTTGCAACCAAACAAGTAATAAATATTATTTAGCAACTTTTTTCTTTTTTCTTTTTTCTTTTTTTACAAAAATAAACAGGTGATAAAATCTCTGCAAGGGGCAGTGATAAGAAAAGTTGTTATTTCAGAAACAAGCCCAAGTTCTCAGTATTGCAACACAGACAGTGTGAAAGCTCCTACACAGAAAGAGCATTAAAGAATTCGAAACTTTGTTAAAGATGGCAGGAACGAAAGAGGTGTTATACACTTAAAAAAAATAAAAATTAAAAAAAAAACAACAACAGATCAACCCAAACCAAACCCTTGTTCATTCATAAGGCTTACACAGTACAAGTGCACAAACGGAAATCTCAGGCAGAACGGACTTGCTTTATCATTGAACGGTATATTTACAAATCCCGAAAGAGCAACAAAACCGAAAAACGGAGGGGAGGGGAAGAAGGATTGGGGGGAAGGAAACACAACTTTTTATGGTACATTTTCCCCCCARAGCCCTACTTCTTGCAGATTCCGTGGATGCCGAGAGCGGCCGGCCGGGTGCTCAGGCGATCGTCTTGCTGCGGCAGGATGCGACCCAGAGGCGGCTTGAAGGGCTCTGCGCGCTGAGCCGCAGCCGGGCGCGGGGACGCGACGCGACGCGACGGGGACGGGCACGGGGACAGGCAAACGAGCAAAACCCAACCGACGAGACCCCTCCGCAAGTTTTGGTTCCTCCGTTTGAGAAGCGCCTAGAGCTATTTTATCACCTCCTAGCAAAGTCGGGGCGGGGAGGGGGGGGGGATTAAAAGAGAAGAGGAAGATGCGCGGACGTTTGCTGCCGTCGGGGCGGTGCTCTCTGCGGGCTCCGCGGGCAGAGCGCTGCCGCCGGCCGGGGGGGGCGGCCCGGGGCCGGCGCTGGGGCCGGGGCTGGGACCGGGACCGGGCGGCGCGTCCGTGGGTCCTGGCGGCACCGGGGCGGCCCCGCCGGCGGGCTCATTTGGTGTCGGTGGCCAGTCTGGGGAGGCTGGCGGTGGCCATGCCGGAGACGTGGTGGTGCGGCGGGGCCGAGACCTGGCACATGCTGCAGGGACACGGCATCCCGCCCCAGTGCTGGAAGCCGCTGCCCAGCGGGGCGGCAGCGGCGGCGGCGGCGGCGGCGGCGGCCGAGGGCGACTTGAGGAGCCCGTGCGGGGGCCGGATGGAGCTGACGGCCGAGAGGCCGGAGCCGGGCAGGGAGGCGCTGGAGACGGCGGCGGGCGGCAGGATGGGGTGGTGCACGGGGTGCGAGGCGGGGTGGGCCGGGTGGCCGGGCAGCGGGGCGGAGTGGGCGCCCATGCCGCCGGGGCAGGCGGCGGGGTGGAAGCCGGCGTGGTGCCCGCCGTAGATCTCGCTGACGAGGCGCTTCATCTCCTCCAGGGAGTTGGTGAGCATGAGGATGTAGTTGCGCGCCAGGAGCAGCGTGGCGATCTTGGAGAGCTTGCGCACCGACGGCCCGTGCGCGTAGGGCATCACCTCCCGCAGCCCGTCCATGGCGATGTTGAGGTCGTGCATCCGCTTGCGCTCCCGGCTGTTGATCTTCAGCCGCAGCTGCTGCAGCTCCGGCTCCGTCATCTGCTTCTTGTCCTTCTTGGAAGAGGAGGAGGASGACGACGACGAGGAGGACGACGAGGACTTGAAGCCCAGCTTGTCCACCACCACCACCCCCGCGGCGCTCATGGCGCTGCGCAGCTCGGCGCTCAGCTCCGGCGGGGAGTCGCTCTGCGTGGAGCTGGACACGGTGCCGCCCGTGAAAGCCCCGCCGCTGCCTTTGCTCCGCGCCGTGAGGAAGAGGTCATCGGGCTCCGGCGACGACGGGCGGCTGGAGACCAGGCTGGCGTCCGAGTCCATGGCCCGGCAGGCGGCACCGCTGCGCGCACCGGGCTGCCTGCGAGGGGCGAGAGAGCCCGGGGGCGGCCCGGAGACCGAGTCAGCGCCCGCGGAAACCCCGCGGGCCGCCGCCGCCACGTCGGCGAGCCGCCGCCGCGCCTCCTCCCGCC
>NW_028185373.1:1054904-1074919 GCF_003343005.1 Rhea americana
GCCGCCCCCGCGCCCGCGGGCGGATCGGAGGAAAACGCCGGCGTCTCTCCTCCCTCCCGCCTCGGAGGGCCGGGGTAATTTCTCTTCTTATTGAAAGGCTGCGGCGGGACGCGTCCCTCCGCGCCCCCCCGCCCCGTCGGGGCGCTTCTCCAGCCGAGGGGACGGCTCAAGCTCCGCGGGGGGGAGTAGAGGGTGCGGGGGGGGGGTCCCTGGGTCCCTGCAGGGGAGGGCTGGCTGCCAAAAGCGGGGTCCCGCCGGGTCCCTGGGAAGCCAGTCGCACCCCAGCCCCCCGCAGCAGCCTGGAGCTCCCGGGGAGTAGAAAGGGGCTGTGGGCAGGGTTTTCCTTTCCTTTTCCCTTTTCTGTTTCCATTTTCCTTTCATTTTTTTTCCCTTTTCATGTTTTCTTTTCCCTTTACACTTTTTCTCCCTTTCCTTTTTTCCCCTTTTCCTTTTTTCCCCTTTCTCCTTTTCATTTTCCCACGTTCAAAGAGAAAGAAAATCCGCCCCCTTCCCTCCCCAACTCCGAGGCTGCCAAGGAGAAGTCAGGTCTGCATCCCTAACGGAGCAAGTAAGCAATTTCTCTGGCGATCACCACCCCTCCGGCTGTGGCCTCCGTCCTTCCTGCAGCCCCCGGGGCTCCGTGCCCGGCAGTGCGGGGGCTGGCGCTGCTGCGGAGCACCGCAGCGGCGGAGGGGGGCGAGCTGCAGGTACCGAGGTGGTGTTTCCCTGGACGGGGGGGCTGCAAGGAGGAAGAGGAGGAGGAAGGGGGGGGTGATCTCCGCTGTGAGATGTCAAATTAAATGTCACATTACTCCCTCGGCTCATTTGGGCTTGATGTTGCCAACTGCCTCTCGTCAGCGCGGTCCCGGGAAGGCAGCCACGGAAGGCTCCCAGAGGAACCGCTCGCCCCAACTTGCTTTTGACAATAAAATGTGGAGCAGAATCTGTTTTATTGCCTATGAATATGTATTATCTTCTTAAAAACCGTGATTGTAGGCAATGAAGGCGTGAATGAAGGCAATCAGGGAACATGATGAAGTGATAACTTAATAAAAAACAGACTGTTGCTTTCATGTTGAAAATCACTTGCAATGTCATTAGCTTATTGTTTGGGACTGTTATTGCATATATTCCCTCCAGTCCTGTAGGCCACGGTCACTTCCTAATGGATACCTTACAGGTCCACTGAAGCTACCCTTACCCTGCTGGGAGGGATCTGGGGCATCCCAAGGAAGAGGAGCCTGCATGTGACCGCTGCTTGGTTAGGACTGGCAACAGAGAACAGGTTTAATGATGCCTCGGATACTGCAAGGCCTGATCTTCAGTGCCGCCTTCCTCCCATCTGTTAGCAGAGCAATGCACTGGAAATTAGACCTTGCAGCTCCACGAGTGCCTTTTARACTTCCCAGTCAATGGGGTGTTCCCAGTTCAGGGAGTCCTCCGGGGTCGCAGTCACCCCTCACACGAGCACTGCAAGACCCCAAATCGCAACACGGAGGACCTGAGGAAGAGCGGGTTGCATGCATGTGCTCTGCCCACTGTTAAAGGTATGAGGTGAGTCTCAGAGCAGAGAATTAGAGTTACGGGAAACTTCTCTAAAGTTCAGGTTTGGTCTCATCTGGGTGATTTTTTTTTTTCTTTTTGGTTATATCTGAATCAGAACCATTCTCAGCACTTTCAACTGAAGTCCAGCCTATGGACTTGGATGCTCTTCCACCTGCCAGACTAACATATTTGATATCCGTGATCTCAAAGAAAGGGAGCTGAGTCCATTGAGTGGGGGAGTCATTTTTATTCTGTTGAGGTTCCTTTTTTTTTTCCAGTGCTAGATTTGTTTTTGTTAACACTTGTTCAACTGCAACGTTTTAGACAAATGCTCCTTACCAAAAACTCAGCATGTCTTCCCATTCAGTCAGAGACTGGAAAAGCTCCTAATCCTCGCAGGAGTCACCCAGAAGAACAGCTGAGAAATACCAAAGCTGAAGTTTGTGATATTTTTAGAACTAAAAATATATTGGAAATCGTCCATTGCCCGTTTTTATTGAGCAGGAAGAAACCTTTTTTAAATAAACCTTTGTCACTTACGAGCCTGCTGACATCTACGGCAAAATAATTAGACTGCAACCTYAGTTTCACTGGGAACCCAGGCTAGACTCTGTACATCCTTCAGGCTSGGTCACCCCTCCTCTCGAATATGGCCATTTACTTGAACAGGACAATGAACATCAGTGAGATTAATGGGGACTGACTTTCCCTGACCCTAAAATGTTATCCAAAAACCTAGCCCCAAATCCATTTAACTCTGCAGTGCAAGTGTAAGATGTACAAGCATTCTGAATGTTGTTCTTTGTGTTTAAGGCAAGATGCTATATTTTTTTTACTGGATACAGTATCACTTCATTTAATACATTACTGGAGGAAAAACTCTTAAAGATGCACTGGAAAGTCCATACTGCCACCTTACTGCTTTAAAGAAAGGTGGTTCCTAAAGTTAAGGAAACAATGTGATAGCTATTTCTTTTTATTTAACAGTTTCCAAATGGTATCAGCAATTTCACTTCTTACTGGTGATATGATCTCCTATTGGCAAATTAAGAGAAAGAGGCCGAAATGCCCAGAAAAGGCAATGGGGGGTATGATGTGCAAGGGCACRCTGGGGGCCCTGCTGGAGGCAAGGTGGTGATGGGCACCCATCTTTGCAGGACTGGGGGTTACACTGACACTCTTTTTATGTCAGTACTGAGTAAAGAAATATCTGTGTAACACCTTTTTAAGCCTGGATTTTGAATCATTCCTAGTCTGCGGTGGAGTGGGACCTCTGCAGAAACATCACCTCACTGTGTGTGGTGCGTGATGGTTTTCCTCCAAGACCCACAGGCGAAAACCTTCCTGTCTTGGCTGCTGTTTAGGTGGTCAGGTCTAGGTAATATAATTGTTTCAGAGGAGAAAAAAAAAGGTTTCTTCAGCTCCTGCTGGACTTGGTGCCATTCCTCATGCACAATTCCTATAAAAGCGAGCTGACATTGCAGAGGAAGAGCTGTGGGAACACACAAGAGAAACAAATCGAAGTAGCCATTAAAATCATCTTCTAAACTGACAGAGACAAAGATACGGAGTCAGAATTGAAGTTRGCAACACGTAATACAGTTTGCCCAGCCATGCTCAGTTTTCTAGCTCACAGGGAGCATGATTCACACAGGCGCTTAGAGGCAGCTTCACTCTACTCCAACAAACTTCAGCACCAGCCAGATTTGAAAATCACCCGCGTATTTAATCCAATGGTCTGGTCTGAAGTTCTCTTCATCGCCTGGTCCCAGCAACAGCAGCCTGAAGGTGAAAAGGAAATAAATACATTACAGACAGAGGGCCAAAAAAGTCCTGGCATGACTGGTTATATCTTCTCTGCAAAAAATAGAGTGTCCTCATGAGGACTGAATTTAGCCTAAAAAATCATATGTTACTCTGATTTTTTGGGGCAACTYCCATATAATACAGCACAGACAATTAGTTCTAATTTTGAATTTCCTGGGCAGCACTTCGATTTTACGTTTTGCCTTTTGTCTGCCTGTGGTCATCATACATTACACTTCATATCTTTTCCATTCTGATGTCTTTATTTTATTTTAACAGAGAGCTCCTTAAAAATGAGAGAGATCTGGCTGAGTGTTAACAATTAATGGAACAGGAAAACTGTGGGCATAATTTGCTTCTTATGTGAACACTCACTGGAAGCAAAAATTTCCTCAGATTATTCCTTTGTCCTGTCCCTGTCCCAAGAATATCTTCAAATTGCCCCCTATACTCAAAAAAAAAAAAAATTAAAAAAAAAAAAAAAAAAAAAAAAAAGCCTTAAAAATCCTGATAAGGACTATGCTATTAGTTTAATATACCTGTCTCCCTGAATATTTTGCTGATTTTTGGTCATAATGGAAATAATCCCCATACCAAGGTGCCTGTGCTTTTCAAAAAGGGTTGAGCGGCTGTTGCAATGTATAGCAGCCTTTCATGTAGTAGCCRCCACTGTCCAAATAGGGCTGAGCAGTTCGCTCACTGCGGACGTTTCACTTGTAAAGTTACCGAAACGACTTGGCTGTTGGGATCGGGAAGTTCTCAACCAATCTGTTCTCTAAMGAGGATAAAAGAAAAAACTCCAAATACCGAACTGTTAATAATACCTTGGTAGCAAAAGTCTGCGCTGGAAACCTGGCTAGGTTTCTCTTTAATTTGCTGAGAGTTTTGGGGGGCTGTAGCCTGCCCGGGTCGTCCTGGGACTTGCATTAATGGAGTAACAGCTGAACTAAGCGTTCAGAATGAACATATCAAAGAGGGGAGTCTGTACGACACCATCTCTTGTAGTCCATGATGTCAAAGGTTGCTGCAAATATCTCCCTTGCTTTCTGGGTGGCATTGTTTAGGATAGTGGCCCCAGCAGATGGCCCAAAAACGCACCTCGGCCAAGCAAAGAGGGACCACATGTGACGAACCATAGATGTCTCATTAGCAAACAGGGGGAAAAAAGCAAGGATGAGAAAAGAAAGATAAAAAGAATACACAAAGACATTTACATATTTACATTGTTTCTCCCTCATTTTAAATTCTCCTTTAGCTGAAGTGTCAGTGTGCTTGCTTTTCTCCTTCTGTTTGTATGTTTACTTGTGCTAAATAGATTATGGTAATCAGGCACATAAATGCATGCAACTGTTATTATGGCATTTTAATCACAGAGTTTTTCACTGGAAGCCTTCATTAGAATTCTCATAATCTCACTTGTTAGCGTAGCAAACAGTAATAAATGCCAAGGAACTTGGATTAAGTCAGAGACATTCACACATTAAAGGAGGAATATGGAAATGTTGTCAAATCTCTGCATTATTTATTGAAATGTCACATAAACAGTCCAGGACTGTAAATATCTTACTCATTATAAGGATAGGGTGTGCGGCCTCCTGAAGACAGCAATTATATTTTTTCGGAGAGTGCTGTAACCATATGTCTCTCATAGGTTCTTTGTAACTTTGCTGAACCGACTGCCAACCCGGGCACTTCTACGCTATCTATTTGCGTGTGCGAACTCCGGCGCTGAGGCTTTTAGCCGGGGTTGCGTGTGGGGTGGGGGTCGCTCGCAGGGGGGCCGGACGCAACGTGGGGAGGCAGCGCGGCTGCTTTTAGTTCGTGCTTCGAGGGAGCGGAGATCGCCCCCGTCGCTGGCCCGGGGCGTCCCACCGCCAGCAGCGCCGCGCCGCGCCGACGTCCCCCTAACACGCGATACCCCTTGGTAAAGAGGAGSGGGCAACCTGCAGCCGGTTTGGTGGGGAGCTTACCCCACAGCTGCTCCCAGCCGGCCTGCGTGGGTGGCAGGGCCGAAGGCGTTAGCGGGGCACGTGCCGCTGAGTTTTCAGACCAGAGGAAGGTGCTGCCAGCCGCGGTGCCGCTGGCGTGCGGAAGAGGGGCTCCACGCGGCCCCCCCCCGGCCCCCGGCCGCCTTTAAGGGCGACGCTGGCTTCCCCTCCRCGCTTTAAAACACTGCTGCGGCGGACGGACGCTACTACTGCCCAGTGTGTGTCGGGGGGAAATAGCTGCTCTTTCCGTGCCACCCGGTGGGCACGTTTCTGCCCGCCACGTCCCACTTGCGTACGGGCCACGCGCGCCCGCGCGCTGCGGGAAACGCTCGAGCAGCAGAGTTATTCCGAGCTTCTGCCTCTTTTTCTTCCTTCTCCCTTTCCCTTTTGTATTTTTCCCRTTGAAGAAAGAGCAGGAGAATTGCTTGCAACACACAAACGCCGTTGCATGGGGTTTCTCACCGGCCTGGGCTCACGGTGCAGCGACCTGCGTGTGCGTTTAAGCCGTAGCAAGGTACTGAAATGAGTGRATGGTGTGAGTCTTGCACGTGCTTTTTCTTCCCTCGTTCAACCTGGCGTTAGTACCGACTTCTGCGGGAGGAGGCGAAGTCTTGTCTGTGGCAAAACTCTGGTTGACCATGAAGGAGTAAGAACGTCCTGGTTTTGTGGGGGCTGCGAGGGGATTACCCAAAGCTATATATAGAAGTTAAGTTTGATTCCACTTTCCAAACGGAAAAAAAGAAGATCCATTTTATAGCAGTTGCCATACACTCTCTATTTTAAATAAAATTCTGAATCAGCGCATTCAGCAAACACGGCAGAGAAGGAGCTTCTCTTCATTTGCCTGAGAAAGATAAATTCTGTATAGCACCAGGAAAGAAAAGGCACGGTGTCACCCACAAATTTAAACACCTTGCAAATGCTGTGTAACTCAGGATTTTTAATATTGACTCCAATGCGAAAGACACAGGTGGGTTATACAGAAACGCAAGCTTTGACACTCTGAGTCTGAATTTTCTGTGKTCTCTCCCTACATCGGTCCTGAAATACAAACCATCTGACAAGGATTTACTGTTTGCAGGAGCTGATGGGGCAGTGAGGCCATTTAATTCCCAAATCCCTCTGGAAAACTTTGAGGAAACATTTGTGTAGACTCATGGGCAATAGCATTTTGCGGAGGTCACTTRCCCTCCCACCCTGTGCCGTGCAGTCTCCCCATGATCTGCAGGGCTTCGGAAAAGTGTTCGTCAGGTGACAGAGATTTCGTGTATTCACTGGAGAAAAAAAAAAAAAAGAAGAAAGATTCTATGCTTTTGGTTATGTATAACATGCTGAGTTTCGTTCTTCCCCCCGTTCCTCCTTCCACCGATTCGCGCGGGGAGCTTTGCCCGGCGGGCCGGAGCGGAGGCCCCGAGCCGCTCGCGCGTGTGCCGGGGCTCGCCGTCTCGGAGCAGCGCGTTTGCGCTGGGCGATTCGAAGCACATGTTGCTTTGGAACCACTTGAAGAAAATGTTTGCAGGCGCAGATATAAATGCCCTAAATAACACGGCTTGTTTTAACGGCTCCACATGAAACCCACCCCCGTCAGCCCCCTGACGACGCAAGCGAGGTCCCGGCGTGCTTTGCCGGAGCCATATGCTCCCCAAAGCCACCTCAGAGGGCAAGGCTCTCCGAGGAGCTGGCAGGGTTTCCCTGCCGCCCGCTCCGCCCCGAGGAGCCGCAGCTCTGCCTCGCGCGGGCGCCTCTCGCGTTAGCTGCCGCGGGCGCCCCAYGCGGAGGTACGCCTTCCTCTGCCCCCTTTCCTCCCTGCCCCGCAGCTCRTGGGGTGGGCTTGCAGGTCCCAGTGGAGACACCGGGGTGGTTCCCGAGGCGAAGGGAGGTGATCGAGAGGGAAGGAAACTGGGGAAGGAAGAGACTGGGAAGAGGATGTAGAGGTGGGCTACATATATATGTATGGGGTGGGGAAGGAAGCAATGCTTGCTCCCTGCTGCGGGCACTGCTGAGCTTGGTCCAGCACTGCATCCCTCGGGCTTGTGAGTCTCCCTGAACCCACCGGAGGTGGGGAGCAGGAACGGCCTGAAACGCTGGTGCCAGGTTCTCTCCTGAGCTTTCCTGCAGCTGCAGCCCTGTTGCCCATCAAAAAAACACTCAAAACCCCAACAGGATGAATGACAAAGAGTTTAAGCAAACCAGTAGATGTTGTGAAAGACTGGCAGACAGTGGAAAGTTGGACTGTAGGAAAACAAAGACATCAGGAAAAACTAAGGACAAGATGCTCAGAGAGAGAAAAAAACAAAATGAGAACAGTGGTGCCTAGAAAGAGAAAAGTCAAAAAAATCACAGTGACAAAGCAAGCTGTGCTCCAGGCTTTAGAAAGGTCTCTATGCTCAGAGCATGAGTTATRTGGTCTTAGAGCTTGTTTGGCTGCTTACAATGAAAACGAATATTAATCTGAAAAAAGATCTCCCTTTATTTTCGATGGACAGATGTTGACCTGTACTAACAGACCTAAATCCAGAAAAATCCCATTTTCCTAGAAGAGGGAAGAGGGAACTTGCTGATTTCCACCAGCAAGGATGTGGTCTCTACAAATTGCCCTCATGGCTTCCTCCCCTTATTTCCAATTCCCTCTCTTCCTATCATAATGTCAAATAAGTCCAAGTGCTCTCTAGTGCTGCCTGGGARTGGGATGCATCCTTGGGGTCTCCCAATGAAGGGAACTGTGACCTTGTTCAGGTTAAGTGTCCCCAAGRGAGCAGGCAGCTCCTTATGGCCTTACTCTTGTTCCACTGCTTCTTGGTATGTGGCAAGGTGGAGTAAAGTACTTTTATGTCTGCTCTGTGGCTCTCTAGCAACCTGAGAAGAAGGACCAAGGATGGGGGGGGCTGACATGCAGACCCCTGGGAGCGATGCACCGTGCAGGCAGGCACCTGCACATCTTTGCTCATCTTCATCCCAGTTGCACAGGAAGCCCTGGAGCTTGCGCCCGTGAGGGGAACGTGCCAGACAGGCCCAGGTGGTTGCACCCGTTTGACGTTTCAGTGCCTGGCCTGCACAGCCCACCGGCACGTTGCCAGGTGGCAAAGGCTGAGGGCAGACACTGCTCGTGTGTTCTGCATGCGTTTTCCTCTTATTTTACCGTGGATGCTCATGCCAGCCAAGCTATTTCAGGACCTAGGCTTGCCTGCAGAAATAACCCTCTTTGACTGAAAACACGCGGAGCTGTGAGGTGCTGAATTAGAGCTGTATTTTTGCTGGAATGAAAGGCAGGGATTTCTGTGGTGGGACAGCCTTTGCAGCCCTGGGTCTGGCTTGACTATTTTTTACTTGCTGGAGTGTTCTTTGCTCTCCGTGGCCAGGAGGCCTCTTTCTTTCTGTCTCTCTGTCTCAGCTCTCGGTTTTCTTGGGCTTCCTGGGTGGTGGTGGAGTTGTGATGTCTTGAATACCAATAGTGAAGCTGAACATATGTGAACCTTTCCTAATCCTGCTAATCTTCCTTCAAAAACCTTTCTGAAAGTGTAGGCAACATCCAGATTAAAAAAAAAAAAAAAAAGCAAGCTACTGAGCATTTTAATGACAAATAATCTTTGTAAAGGGGGAGGGGGGCTTTTGCCTCAGCTGGAGATGGAGCTTATGAACTACAGCAGGTAGAAATAACTGCTGTATTACCTCATGTAATCTCCACTATTCAGGGTCAGATTAGGCCTGAATGCGAGGCGAAATAGACTTCTCTTTTAAACGGGGGACTTTGTCCCCACAACGGCTATTAGGCAGTAATTAGTTGTGACACAGAATTACCAGCCACACAATGGTAACGGGACCCTTGCAACTCCTTTGAAACGGATTGGAGGAACTGAATAGATGCTACTTTCAATTTTTAAAAATTCTGCTCAGATGTAGGAATTATTTGCCTTCCTCTTCCCCCATCTTCTTTGCTGGCTTGGATGCAACACCTATCAGGCAAGGATCAAAATTTGGAAGCTTGCTCATCCTGCTGGTTGCCTGCCATGCTTTTAGCAGGCCGGATGAGATGACAACCTTATCTTTGATCTCATTAGCCGTGATATTGTTGCGAYGACTGGGGGCTTCCATTGACACACGGGATCCTTTGAGACTTCCTAGAGCTTTGAAAGGGAAAATGAGACCTAATGAAATCCTTCAAYGTGGAGGTATGACGGGGCTGGGCTTGCCCACCTTTTGATGATTCGAATCACCGAAAGGCGGTCTCCGCATGCCGTCGGGCACCCTGCACACGCGCCACACCTCCAGGCAGCACCTACGTCCTCGTACTAGTCTCTGCAGTGCATAGATACTCGTGTAGCGTCTGAGGGATTCAGCGTGGAGATCACAACCATGCCTCCGCAGCATAGATTATAGCCAGATGTGAACCTAAAGCTTTTYGGAACTGGGAAATTAATATTGAGAGCTAAATCTCCATGCCTCTGGCAGTGCAGAGGTGAAGGACTGTGCTGCAAGTCTTCAATCTAATCAGCAGCACTGGCAGCTCCGTTACATCGCGCCAGCTCCGAAGTGGCTTCGTGCAAAGTGCTCGCTCAGGACAACATGATACTCGAGTTTACACCCAGGTCCAGCCAGTGACGGAAAGGTATCGCAGAGGTGGAGTCGTAACGCCGCGTGAGATCTCTTCGCCCCCTGGCCACTCATGGTTTGCTCTCGGCTGCCAGAGGGCTGAGGACACGACGAGTGTCTTGGGGGCGAGGGTGCTGCCCGGCAGCGGCGTGGATCGAAACTCCCGTGAGCTCAGTGCTAACCACGGGGTTTGCATGTAAKGGTGAGYGACAGCAGAGCTCAGCCTATGCACRTGAGATGCCCGCGCCCTCCCCGGCACTGTGCCAGGCAAGGCACAGCCTGTAACTCCGGGAGGCCACAGCAGGGAAGGCTTGGCCAGCCTACACCTCGGATGCCAATGTCGCCGCTCGCACCTGCTTAGCAGGCAAAGGAGGACGGACGGGAAGCGCGCTTGATGCACTTGACATTGCRAAGGGCACCTGCTCACGAGGCATCGGCTAACGAGAGCACGTGATGAACGGAGAGCTATGTATGTGCTGCGTCCAGCGGCCTGACTGCTGCTGCCCTGGTCCCCAGCCCGACCAAGGGAGCAGCTTCAGAGGGAGCTTGCTGTYGTCTATCCGTATTTCCACAGGTAAAGCCACGTTAGTAGGGGTTTAGTTGTGTTGCATTTTTCACGTACAGATGTACAGACAACACGAGCATGCGCGCTTTTGTGCATTCATCAAAGTTCTGTATATGCCTCCCAAAATGAAAAATACCTAAAAATAACAGCCTACAAATACACAGGGATCACTGAAATGTGGGCTGTCTTTTCTAAAATGGGAAAACATCCTTCTTTCATACCGGTACTTGTCCATCTCTCTGCTCTGCACATAAGGCTCGTGATTAAAACGGGAGCATAGCATCTTCACGGCACGTAAGGAACGAATTCACCTGCAAAGTCAGCAGGGATCTGTTAGCACGYGCTCTGTGATGCCTTCTAACAGAGCTGCTGAGCATGTTGCAACAAGGAGACAAATTATACCAGGCAGTTAAATTAGAAACAAAGCACCAGGTTTTGTTACCCTTCCCCATGCGGAAAAGTGCCTCATTCCTGAAGTAGTCCCATTGATTTCAAAGCCAAATGAAATCACTTGAAAGAGAGATGAACAAAATTGGCAATATGCTGCAGTACTTAGGACGGTAATTTGTCAAATTTTCCATAGAAAATTAATTAAAAGCAGGATCTTTGATGTAAGCGTATATTAACATAAGAATTTTTTTCATTACATATTGATTCCACAAAATATCTGAGCTTCGGTTTTGGTTAAGTGAAAAGCCTTTAATGTTTCTAGAAGGGGAAAAAAGCATTCAAAATAGATGCTTAAACGCCGTGTTTCCCTTTTTACCAGTGGTAAACCAGCCTGCTCCTATTGACACTAGTAGGCATTTTGCCAGGAGCCTCAGCAGATGCGATCGGGCCCCTTCTTATCTGCGAGCAAATTTTTTTCTTCCCACTTAAGTGCGCCTTCAAAGCACTGGTGAGCTCAGTGGCGCGCTTGCCGGCTCCTCTCAGCGCTCGCCGCAGCGTGGGCACGCCGCAGGGGCACAGCCTCACCCCGTGGCAACCTCTGGCCTTGACTTCRCACGTTAATCTCGAAAGCTCTTGGCCTGGCAAAGGCCGCTCTCCTAACCGTGCCGCAGCGTTAGCATGTGCGGGCACTTCATTTCGCTCCTGCCCGCCTGCGACTGGCTTTGGGGGTTAAGGTTAACATGGTGTATTTGGTGACTGCTGGGGGCACCCCGAGCTACCTCCTGAGGAACTGCTATGGACCATCTGAAATGCTGCGTAGCATCTCTTAGGCTTTAGACCGGTGCTCAGCACGCAGACCAGGGTCTCCGGGCTCTTGCTGAAGCTGCGGGGCTAAAGATGCAACCGGGTCAACCAGTGCGCTGTTGCTTATGGACACCCGCTTAAAAACGCCCCGCRGCTGGGAGCTGGACCTTGCTCTCAGGCGGCCTGTGTGCGGCGGGCATCATCCCTCTCCTTACCCTGCTCAGGATGCGTGTCCTGCCGCGCGGGGAGGTGACCTCCTCCGGTCCTTCCCGGCCCCTCTCCTCCACGACCGCGCACCGTCTCAGCCTCTATCAACAGGTACTAAACATGTCAGGGACTGAAGCAAGAATTCGGGGATTTACCCTCAAAGGTTTTGTTGATTTATCTTCACTGTAAATCTATTTCTTTTGAGTGATCTGAAATTGATTTCAGGCTCATTCCTCCGTTCCCCCATTTGGTTGTAATTTGGGAATGTCAAGGAAATTGTGTTGAAAGAAGAAGATGATCTGATATGAAAAGGGATTATCTGTCCCATATGGGTAGAAGATGCTAGTGCGGGGGAGAAGGGAAAAGCAAATGTTTGTCTGTACATGTTTGCACATGTGCAGTGTTGGGCAGGAGTGRTCTTCCAAGAGTAAAAGAAAAATCAAAGGAAAATTGTTAGCTCTGCAGAACGATCTCATGAGATGCTAGTGGCATCACGAGGTTGAGACTATCTGTTGGGCAGGAAAGGGTATACAGGTAAGCAGCCTCACATGTGAAATTTATGTATCTAATGTACTATTTAAGTATCAAGGAAGACTTTTGGGGTTTTCAGGAAAACACGTGCKACTGAAAGACTAGCATGAAGCTTCATTTGGTAGGTCTGAAGTATGAATTGAAAAAATACTTCCTCATTTTTTACTGTTTTTCATTTGCATTCACTCTGAGTAACAATTCTGAATACTGGGGCAAACTTCTGATGTCATCTTTTGCAGCCACGTATTACTGAGAAGAAATAGGGAAAGAAACTTTAGTGCATGTCATAGCCCATGCTGATTTTCTATATGCTCTTTTTGAAAAGAGGCTAGCTTGGCACTTGAATTCGCTGTGTCTAGGAGACCTTACATCTCTTCACGGCTCATGCAGCCTCTCCRCCTCACCATCTCGTTTTTGCAGATGCCAGTGACTGGGTTGTGAGGTAGCTCTTGCTGCCCTATGAGCTTTTCCTCCCACRGAGAAGCCCACCTGCACTATTTTTGGAGCCCTGGAGCAACTCAGTGCTTAACCGATGTTATTTTCCCCTCCCTGTTGAGCTGTGATTGCCCAGCATGGCTGGCAATGTCCAGGTTTCTGCCACCRTCCTGTCCAAGGCTATCATGCATTTGGATTTCCCCAGGTGGGCCCTCTCTTTCTGACTGGAAATTTTGCCTAAGTGGATTTTGTGCCTTAGACTTGCTTTAAATGAGAGTAGCTGGATTTCAAGACCTGGTTGCCCAAATGCTGGCTGAGTATTGACACCATCAAGGCACTGTGAGTYGTTTCACTCTTCTGCTCTGCATGTTGAATAAGAGACTTCCACATGGCTGTGTGCTATTTTAAATACATCATGCACAAAACAAATGTTTGCAGAGATTCAGCTGTTTGCATTGGAATATGAAGAAGCTTACGTTCGAAAAAAATCTTTGTTCCTTCTGAGGGATCACTGCTCTAGGGAACTGCAAGAAAGTTAGTAAATTATCAATAATAAGGTAAAAAAATCCTTCCTATGGCTATTTTTTGCTGACCCTGATGAGTTCAGTTTTGCTGGATGCACTAGTAGGGAGCTCTTCCCCCCTAATGCTCCTGCTCCAGTGGCATTTTTCTCCAGTAGCTATTCCAAGGAGATATCTTTCCACAGAGCAGGAGGAGGCAGGGGTAGCTGTTTTGGTAGCTGATARCTGTTGGGCAGAGCTGTATTTTCTTTCCTCAATTGCCACAGGGGTGGCATATCATCTCATGCAAAGAAGGCCAAGTTAAATGGTCCCTGGGGCTGCCAGTGTRAGCAGCAATTCCCCTCAGCCAGGAGCATTTGGGCAGTCAATKGATATCACCAGGGACAAAATGAGATGAGAAATTACAGGTGTGTTTCTGGAAAGGTGAAGGGARGCCCTTCTGGATGCATCTTTACTAATGCAAAAGCTAAAATAATTGTCCACCTCCACTGCTTGCTGTAGAAGTGCTTCTGGGACCGGGTGCAGGGAGGTGGGGAAAACCTGATTTGATGTTAACACTTAGGGTGCCCTTCAAACTGCATGTTACCTCCGGTCTGAATGGGTTGATATTTCCAGCTGTCCCACTGTCCTCTTGGCAATGGCACTGAGCAGAAAATAGCTCAGAGTCCTTCCTGGCAGGGATCTTGGAGTCATTCCTGCAAAGGGTGTTGCATCTTATAGGCAATTCTGGCTGCTGGCTGGGACCATGGGATCCCTGCTGTGGGTGCTCTGGCTTGGAGATGCTGACACCTGTTTCCTGACACATCCCAGGGACATCCCTGATGTGAAGTTACGGCCCAGCACAGAATGTGATGCTGCTTCTTCTCAGTTTATGCTCTTTGGACCCTAATCCTTCCACCTTCCCCCTCACCCTCTGTTCTGCCTACCTGTGCGCTGGGAAGCAGGGTAACTGGGACATATGATGGCTTGTCCCTGCCAAAGTTATGCATCTGGCAGATCTACTTTGGTCTGCAGCCTGTTCTGATAATCACAGCAGCCATGAGGCATTCAACTGAGTTCTTAGTTCCTGAGGAGCGGCCACCGAGGGCATCTCTCGTAGATGAGGACCCGCTTTGCATCAGGCTGGTGCTAGCACCTCAAGCCTGTGCAAGATCAGCAGGAAGCATCTCCTGCCTGTACAGTGCAAGAGGATGTGGGGGACCCAGGCTGAGATCTCCCTCTGCCTTGACTCCTGAGGGAAATGCTGCCCCCAGTGTCATTCACAGCTATTCTGGCAGGGAACCCAGTTGCTGGTCCATGGCTTCTAATCTCTGCACCTCTATCTCATCCTAAAACTTGACTCCTYTCTCTGATTATTCCCTCCCCCAGCATTTCCCAGTCTGTTTCCTTTCCTTCTTGAACATGGTCTCTGCRGCACACCAAAGTCACCCTTGTTGTCCTAGCTGTGCTCAGCCCCCTAGACCACAATGCCTCAGTGTGTTTGGTCCAGCCTCAACTTTTTACTGCCCAGTGGTAAGAGGGAGAAGTCCTTTTCTGTGGTGTATTSCCTGCTTTCCTCAGCTCTCCTCCATCCCCACCACCCAGGATAGGTCATGTACACTAAAGTCTGTATAGGCAGGTATATCCCCTTACCAGTTTTCATCCCCCACATCGACAACCTGCCTGCCTGTCTCCTAGCTCTTGCTTTGGAGCTGCAATCCTTGCCTCAGGTGAGGAGGAGGGGATTTGTCATCCTGCTTAGCCTGTTGCAAAATGGGCATCTATATCCCCTCCCCTCTCCCACTGTCATTCTCTTAACATGGAGCCAGGCTCCAYTTCCTCATCTGATGTGCCCCCATGATCCTCTTCCAAAGATGGGGTTCAGGATGCTCTGCACAGGCAAAGGTCTTCCATCCTGGCAGTCTAGGGGAAGTGCATGGTACAGCTGAAAGCATGATGCCAAAGAGCATCGAAATGAATAACGAAGATAAAATACAAAGTGCAAGAAAGATTGTGGTTTGTCTAGTGAAAACCTTGCATGCACTTGATAAAAGAAAAAAACAGTATCTGTTTGGTACAAAGAAACTTCTGGCCAGGAGGAAAACCTGAGAGCCAGACTGCACTTAATAGCACTCTGGGGACCGCCTGCTCCACTGAGTGAAAGAACAGGACAAAACAAGGCAGAGTGTTTCTGTGCATGTTGCTCTGCCTTGCTGGGGCTGTGTGYGCTGTCCAAGTGAAGTCAGGACGTGGACAGAGGGACCAGTGCAATTTCCCGAGGCCAACACATAGTACTTTGAGTCTGCAGTTAGAAATATGCTCACGTAAGCACCTAGCTGATGAAAAGGCAGCTTGGAAGAGGCGGTGGCCTACTAGACATGCCTCTGCTTATGGGGGCTGTGCACTGTCTCCCAGAGTCAGCGAGGTCTCAAGCACTGAGAGATCCTCTGCAGAGGTTGCCCTGGGCAGATCATTCAGAGCAAGACAGGAAATATGAACACAGAGCATCTTCTTGCCTAGTCATAAAAATATTCTTTGTGTACTAGTGTCTATACTTAGAAGGCCTAGAAGGCCCCCCCCCCAAGGAGGGGCTCTGTCCTTCCTGACCTTAAACTTCRTGCCAACAATGGTAATTTGGGGCTGCTGAAAAATGTGCCTGCTAAAACATGTCCTAAGGTAAGCTTGAAAAAAAAAGGGGAGAAATTACTAAAAAAAAAAAAAAAGTAATGATGTCCACAGGACAGTCCTGTTTACAGCAGATTGAGAATCAACTCACCTCCATCTAGTGGAGCTCTCCTTGCTCTTCCTGTGCCCCACAGCTGCTGGTCCTGCTGCCATAGGACAACACACTGTCTTCGCACCTGGGCCAGTGGGTGCTGCCCACATTGGGACAGAGCATGCAAAGCAGAGGCCTGTGTCCCACGGCCATTGGGGGAATTCAGCCCCCCACTGCCCTGCCACATTTCCTCTGCCACCAGTAGCGTCTCGGTGGGGCGGCTAGACCTTGTTGCAGCTCTGCTGTCTGCTCATGTGTCCTGCAGTTTGGCCTCTGCCAGCAAGCCCTGCTGGGCAGCATTTAGTCTTAGGTGCTGCTGCAAGGAGGAGATGCAATAGGGTACTTTAAATGCTGCCGGGTGTAACTGGATGGTTAGCACCATRACGGGGAGAAACATAGACCCCTCTCCCCGAGGAGCTGCTTTTGCTAACATTTGTCAACCTGTTACATTAAACCCCGTTACTATGTCACACATTACGRGTTTGTCTCTGAGCTCTCTGCAACCGCAAGCACGCAATGCAGGGTGTCCTGCRATACAAGGTGGCATTTGAGTGCAGGAGGTGGCTTCCTGTAATGCTTTGCACTAGGATTATTTTGGCAGCCTGTAACAAGCCTTGGGGAGCTGCTGAAAATGAGCTATTCCAGCTAATACCTGGAGCTATCCTGACCTTTGAAGCAAGTAGATTTGGGAGGTCTGAGAGCTCCCCTGGGCTTCTCCGCCTTTCCTGGGCAGGATAGCAGCATTCAATTCTGTGTGGCAGCAGGGATAAAAGAGGAGAGAAAGACATGTAGTCTGAGCTTAATGCTGGGCAGAAGAGATCCAAAGCTGACACTGTTATCTTTCTGGATGCTACATTATAGGTCCCATGTTTCCAGGCTGGGAACAGTTCCCTGAGCAAACATATTTGATGGACATATACAGTCTCTTAGCTGAATTCGTTCATGCCCATCTGTTGCGATGGCATGGTGCCCACTGTCAAGTTGGTGAGATGTTGGCCATAGGGCATAAACACCAACTAACCACAGGTTTACATGGGCAGCCAGCATAATCTTCTAAACACTCTCCGTCTCTCGGGACTCTACATCCCTAACCAGYGCTGCCCCAGCCTTGCTGCCTTCTTCTGTGGGACTTTCCTTATGTACCACCAGTTTAGGATACCAAACTCAAGGCTACTGCATGGGGGCAGGCGGAAAAGATTGGACCTCTGTCCACACTGCACCATGGAGGGAGAGCAGGGATTTTTCCCTGAGAAAATACTACATGCCATGGGAGCACGTGTACAAGGTGCTGATGTCTGTGGGCAGAGACACACAAGTGCTGCCAGAGACAACACCACAGCTTAGCCTCAGAAGCCACCAGGGAGCTGAGTGGTGTTAGGTCTCTGCTTTGAACCACATCTTGGACACCCTCATGGGGGAATYTGCCCCTAACTATACTGTGTAATTAGACAAAATCTAGGTGTCTTAGATGCTTCTGAGACAGCTAAACTTAGTYGATGCAAATGCCCCCTCCTCTCAAGTGACTGCTTCTTGACCATGACTGGCACCAGACTGTGAGCCAGGCAGACATAGGTCCAGGGAAGAGCCACTGTTGGGAGGTGATGTAGAAGGTACAAGAACACATTTAAAATCTATTTGTAGCATCACTAGAAAAGCCRTCCAGCACCTTCCTAAGCTTGGCAAGCATGGGGTAAAAAAGGGCTGCCAAAGGAATTCATGACTGCGGTACCAGCAATGTGAATACTTAATGCGCTGAGCAAACTTTCTGATATTTCTAACAAATCATTACTGTTATGTGCCTACAGCARCCAAAATATGTAATTGTAATGATGGTATCATTACTGTACTGGAGCCAAAAATTGGCCTAAGTCCAGTGAAGTCAATAGAGCAATTTTATTTTTATAGTRACGATGATGACATCTGAGCACCCTTCAGAAAAACGTTCAGGAATATATTTACCTGATACGTATCAGGCATTTGTCAGCTGCCAGCAGAAGATATAACTCCATTGATACTACAGGATCTAAAATAGCTTCTTTTATTTTTCAAGTTAATCACTGAAAATTTGTTTAAAATTTTAAGCTTTACATAACTGTCCCTGATTTGGGAGCTATTTGTACATATTAAATACTCACCTTGTGGGTAATATATATATATATATTACTTTGTAAAATTGCACCTGTTAACCTGAGCAGCCTGGAAACTAGAATGTGGTCAGGAAGTGCCTGAATGCAATTRAATTATTTAGCCGGGTAGAAGCTAAGCTGATTTATCCTGGCTAAGGCTCCAACCTCCTAACCGGGACTAAGGAYGGTAACTCAGCTCCTGCCCTTGCACAGACAGGGGAGGGAGCAGAGCTTTTCTGTCTTCGCCCTCCCAGTTTGCCTCCCCTCTGTYCACCTGCTCCCTGCTGCTGCAACACGCAGCTTTTGGTCGTGATAAAACGAAAATGATGGGTTGCACTTTCATGCTTTTCGTAACACCCAATGCACGTCAAATGTGGTAGGCTATGTACACGTGCTGGGGAAAAATAGAGCAGAATGAGTTGTTGGCGGGGTGGAGGRGTGTTAGCCCTGTATTTTAATATCGCATGCGAATTGCCAGGAGGGCTTCATATCAAAGACATTTAACTTCAAATCTAGACAATGAAACTGTGTTTCATTAGTTGCATAAAGTTTTTTTGTTTGTTTTCCTATTTTTTTTCTCCTCAGGGTAGAGTGCAAGTCAGGGAGCATGGCTTGGCTATGTCTCCTTTGGGGACACAGAACTTCTTGCCGAACTCTTTACGATTCCCTGCCAAGCAAAAAGTGGTATTCTTTTAGCAAGATRCTTCTAACTGCTCTTGATGTGCCATAAGTGATGGCGTTGCTGAATTAGGGCATCTATTTGGACCATTGCAACATATACTGCCAGTGTAAGATATATAAAAATGGTACTACATTATATTTTAAAGGCGTGATCTTTTTTTTCCTTCTTTTTTTTGCAAGTAATAGCAGGGTCAGGCAATAAAATGATCAAGCCGCACCGGTTTCAGTGCAAAAAGCTCCCCGCTCCAAGCCTGWCTGCGCCTTTGGCGACGCGCGACCCGCCGGCAGCGACGGCTCCTAATTTATTGGCGGGGCGCTCCCTCGGTTCTTGTTTTATTAGTAATTTACAATGCGGCGTGCCCTCATATTCACCTTCCGCTCTCCTCGAGGAGGTGAGCACAATGCGAGCGCCTCGGGCGCGCAGAAAGGGATCCTTGCTCCGAGCGTGCCCCCGGCAAGCGGCGAGCGGCGGCGCAGCCGACGGGAGCGCGGTGGGCGCCGTCGGGGGCGCCCCGCGAGAGCCATTAACCGCGCGGAGAGTGTCATCTTCAGAGCACAAATATTTTCCCTGGCCATAATACCCTCTTCAGGGGACCTGAAGTGGCCCCGCATTGTCACCGGCGCTGCCGCTCGCACCGCCGGCCGCTTCCCCGCGCCGGGGCGGCGGAGGGGGGGGGAGGCTTTGGGCGCCGGCGAGGGAGCAGGAGCGGGGCGGCCCGGGGGAGCCGTGTGCTGGGGAAGGCGGGAGGGGGGGTCGGGCTTGGCCCCCCGCGCAGCCCTTCCCAAGCAGCCCTCAGCCCGGCGGGCGAGGAAGGACCTCGAGGTTAATTTTCATTTCATTTCATTTCATTTCATTTCATTTCATTTCATTTCATTTCATTTCATTTCATTTCATTTCATTTCATTTCATTATTATTTTATTTTATTTTATTTCTTTTCTTTTTATTTCATTTTATTTTAATTTACTATATTTTATTTTATTTTATTTTATTTTATTTTATTTTATTTTATTTTATTTTATTATTATTTTTTCCACCCTCCCCCCGGTGCGGGCGCTTTTTTTTCCCCCTC
>NW_028185373.1:1074961-1082461 GCF_003343005.1 Rhea americana
CCCTTGCGGCCAGGGGCCGGGGGAACAGTGGGGACATTGTGCGGCCGCTCCATACCACCCAGATCTGCCCACCTCGGCGGCGCGCCGCTCCGCTCTGCTCCGCTCCTCTCCGCGCCGCTCCGCTCCGCTCGCCCCCTCGGCGGGTTTTGTTCCCCCGTCAAAAGAAAAAGCCCGCGCTCGGGAGCGCGGCGCAGCAGCGCAGCCGCGCAGCAGCGCGGGGGGGGGCGGGGGTGTCCCCGCCGCTTCCACTCGCCCCCCCCCGGGGCAGCGCAGGGGGTTAAAGGGAAGATTGATGGGAGAAAGTTCACCTAGAAAACCAGGATAAATTTCTGGCTGGCCAAGGCCAGTTGTTGCATTGTGCGAGGGCCATGTTTTTTGTTAATTATCTCTCACTCTCCCCTTTTATCGAGGGAGCCGGCAGCAAAGCGCGRAGAAAGGAACAGGATATAGAGGTCAGCGGGTCCCGCTCGGCCACCTAGGTATCCCATTTTAAATGCGGAGGGCGAGCGAGAGGCGCAGTGGGGATTTTTCCAAGCGGGGGTGGGGGGAAAAAGGGGATGGGGACCATCAATGTTATAACTCTGGGTAGCCCGCTCACTTGCACCTAAAACTCCTGCTCCCATCCCCAAGTTAAAAAAAAAACAAAAAACAAAAAGCACATGCACACACACTGGAAAGGGACTTTTTCTTTCTTTCTTTCTTTTTTCTTTCTTTCTCCCTTTTTTTTTTTAATGAAGGAAAGTTGCTTCGAACAAGAACATGTTGTCAAGGAAATAAACCTTAGCAAGGGGAGGCATTAAACACACAGCTGCTGGACTTGGCTGGGCCTTAGACACTGGTGGCAATGACAATGATTCTTAGTGGCAGCAAACCAGATCTAAACATAAATAGGGCTGCCTGAAAGGAGAGGAAATGGAACAAAACAGTTCCTTGGGTACCACTGGCAGAGGAATAACATCAATTTCGATTAAAAAGCGAAAGAATTCTCCTGTTTCCCCACATTAGTAAAGGCATGCAAATTCATAACGCACCAACAATGTACCTTTGAAATGCAGCTGCACCCCACAAACAGGGCCTTTCTCCATGCAGAGAAGCAGCCCTGTTTTAAGCAGAAAGAAAACAACTATTGAAAAAGGCACAAGAGTCTGCAACAGTGGGGAGGGGTGTTTGGGAGAGGTGGAGGAAATGTGTTCGGTTTGGCAGATGCAAGAGAGCAGGGTTTTTTCAGATGATGTCCCCRAAAGCCGGGCTGGCTGTGCTGTTCTCGGGACCCTCCAGCAGGTCAGCTGCGGACAGCTGATAGCAGCGCCGGATGTGGACGGGGGATCTCCACGGCACGGGGGCTACGGCCTTGGGCAGGCAGAAGGATTGAGGCTGCTCCCGGGGTGGATAGCGCAAACCCGGTTTCCTACAGCGTCCCCGTCTTCTCTCCGTTCATGCCCTGAAGGGCTTCTCCTCTCGGCAACGTTTGGGAGGGGATGCGTCCCCGGGGCCCTTGGGTGCTCTGGGCTATACGGCACAGTGCTTCGGTCATGGGTGACTGTCGTGCGCACCTCTGCCGTTAGAAACGTCACAGAAAACGCATGCAGCTCTCCTACGTGACGCGCCGCATCCTCACACCACCCGTTGCCTGGTGTAGATGGACTGAAGTCACCCAAGCAGTGGGTGACRGTGTCGCCGTCATCCTTTCACTCCAAGGTAGCAGGGCCGATACATATGCACATTTAAACTGAAACGTGCAAGAGTTGAGCCTGACTTAGGAGGCTTCTCTCACTTCAGTTCTATTTCTGGATGCAGATTGATCTCATGGGGCCTCGTCTGAGGAAAGTCTCAGGATTTGGCTCATTCTTTTGAAGGCAGGTTTGGCTTYGGAGGTTGCCTCATACTCTTTGCAAACCTTTTACCAGAAATGCTTGTTATCAGATTTGTCTTCTTCATTTGGTAGAAATTATTTGGTAAGAGAATAAGGCAWACCCTGTCATAAAACACGACTGTGTTTATGTCCAGCAGACAATACTGTAGTTATTGGTCAATGATAAAAATAAATGGTAGTCTGTTGGTGAGCCACTGCTTTTTAGCCCCTAACTGATTGAAAGCTCTTGCCTTGTCTTACCGTGGTGACAGTTGGATCGCCGACTCCGGGCCTGTTAGCCCTGGCAACATCTGACAACTCTTAATTAATCGGCAGTTTTGTTGCTCTTGCACTAGTTGACTGTATGGAGCAGAGTGACTGTGGGAGCATTGTCTGGGCACCGGCAACGCGGGCAAGCAGATGTGAGGCAGCCCGTGCTCGGAAACACAGAGGAACTTCTGCTGCGGGGCTGGACGTGGYGATGGGGCCCAGCAGAGGGACATCCTGCCTCAGCTCTGCTAGAGGTCCCCAGAGCTGGGCTGATGAGCAGCACGGGGTTGCGAGAGGAAGGACTGACTTCGACTCCAGCCCTAGTTYGCACAAAACTCCTGGAAGTTATTCCTGAAACACTTTGAGAAATGAAATGCCAGGTTAGCTTAAGTGTGTCTCCCTGCAATGATCCAGAAAAATCTTCTTATGTGGCTGAGCAGAAAGCTGAAGTATGTAGCCCTTCACAGAGCCTAGGGGAATAGGTCTGCTACCAAGGCCTGAGGGAGCTGGAGASCCCCTGTGTCACGTTCCCATGTCCATTTACCCAGACTTCATGCTGGGAAGCAGGATGCAGGTATTCACACAGGCATTTCTGTGTCCGTGGCAGCCCTCAGCACATCCAGGGCTCCCCTAAGCGCTGAAGTCCCTGTAGCCTTCACTTCCAGCTGATCCTGGGTCCTAATGGCTGGCAAAAGGCAGTAGATGAAAGCTGCCCAAAAGACCCAAACACAAGAAGCAAGCATACATGCTTATGACTATGTTTGGCTGGCCAAGGAACTGTGTTTCTCCCTATTAGATGTCTCCAGACATGATTACTGTAGTGTRCTCCATCTGAGGGGAAAGCAAGTGCCATCAAGCTGCAGGGGGGACGAACCAGGACAGCTTGACATTTGTGTAAGACAGGGTCAGGACATCTTATCATCACGGCGTGCCATGTGCTGCTTCGCTTCCCTGCCAAATGCTGGATGCAAATGAAGGCTGAGTGCTGGCTACGGTGGGCCCTCAGGAGAGCCCACCTGGCTCGGTGTCCGCTCTCTCCGGGAGTAGGCTGAGCCACCCCCAGCAAGGGGGAGAACCCTGCAACGTGGGCCTGGGCCGTCTCTGCTTTTCCACTGCAGATGGAGGACTCAGCTCCCCGACCTGGAGACCGTAGCGGTATTTGGGAGATGATATAAGACTTGTCACATTGTGATAGCTTCTTTTCAGTGATGAGCCAAGATGAGCTTGGTCTTCTCACCTATTTGCTTCCTAGAGTGCGACGTACCTGGTAGGAGGCTGCAGGCAGTCACCTCCCTGTCCCAGCTGTGTCAGCCACCACGTACCACAGGGATGTATTGAGAGCTTCCCAGCTGGCCYATTTGCATGGTGGTGGGTTCGCTGTGAGGAGAGATGGCTTTATGAAACTCTGTTATAAATGTGAGTTTTTTTTTCTCCCCTCCATTCAGCCCTTAAGGAGCTCTCATGATGTGAAATTCTGGCTTTTGGCCTCTTGTAGCAGTTGTCTTCTTGCAGCTTTAGCTCTTGTTCACATTCTTTAAGAATTGAATGTATTTGTCTTCTGAACTTTACATTAATAGAGATTCATAGGGAATCAAAAGGTCCTGTGATTCAATATTTGTTCTGAGTTTCTATTTTTCACTCTTACTGACAAAATTCCTCTACTTGGTTGCAAACTGTGTTATTTGTTCAACATTGCTTAATTATACGCAACAGAGCCCTTGATGTGCTGGGCAGTTTCCATGCAGAGAAGAAACTTCTGTGGACTCCCTAAAAGGCCCCATGCAGAAGGAATGTATAAGAGCTGTGATGAGCCATCCATGATTATGCTAGTAATTGAGAGAAATACAGGGAAAATATCAAGTGTSTGGAAGGACCTTTCCTGCTTTTATCTGGCTGAGCTTTCCCAGTGTTGTACTCTTCCTCTGGTAGCTCTTCTTGTGGATGTAAGCTGTGCCACCAGCTTCTGAAAACGCTTCTAATTACGTCCTACCTCCTCCTCCTTTCTGAAGTCATCTGCAGTGTTTTCTCCCCCATATGCTTTTCCTGTTTTATCTTTTGAATGCTCCTTCCTTATTATATAGGGTCTCTCGCCCTCCTGTAGCTTCCTTTCTACGTGCTCGGCAAAGGGACAAGGTGCTTTTATCAGTGTGTGGCCATTTAGTGCGCAGAGCTGCTCTGCCCCTCCACCAACACCCCCTTTGGTCTCTAAGGAGAAATATAACCCGCCCTTTCTCGCAGAACTGCTGTGGCTTCCTCTTCTTTCGTCCTTTTATCCCGAGAGTTTTCTTAGCTGCTCGCGTTTTGCCCTGCGTCCCCAAGACCCCGATCCCACACACGGACGCCCCAGGGCCGCTCGGCAGAGAGGTGGGTGCTGCGCTGCAGCGGCATCTTCGGGATGACGGGAGCAGGGGTCGGTCTTTCGTGCTGAAATCYGCGCAGGTCTTTGAAATCACTGGAGCTGCACGTCTCTGACTCAGCCTTGGATGTGGCAAATTGGCTACGAGGAGTTTGCACATCCCTGCCCGGCTAATAGGTATCCTTTGGGAGTATTTTGATGCTGCGTGTATCTGTGCCCCGTTTCTCTCATGGTGCAGAGATAATCTCTTCCGCAGAGAGAGAGAGAGAGAGAGAATTAGACCAGGCCGTCGCTTTGTATTTCTCTATGTTAACTCCACGTATTTCTTTTTTCCTGTTTCTTAAGAAACATTAGAACTCTCCCTTTGGAAAGGAAACTTGTAGTAGGAGCATGGGTCTGTGCAAAAGGAAAGAAATCATAAGATCCAAACCAATAAGACCCCTTTGTATTTGTGCTCTTTCTGTAGTCTCTTTTYTTGTGTTATCTCTTGTATTACCTCTGGTCTCTTCTTGAAGGAGACCTCGCTGTAATGTCTCAAATACTGGTCTGTTCCCAAACTGAGCAACTGCTCGTTGGATATCATGTGCCCATCAATCTGACTTCCAGTTACRCAAGCCAGTGGGCCTGCTCACAAGACCTACAGGATAGGAGCGTGTGTCTTTGGAAGTCTAGGGCTTAATTTTCATAAGAGGGAAAAAAAGAAGATTTTTGTTTATTTTTTTTCAGGCAGGTGAAAAGTGAACTGAGATGGGAGAGTAAAAGAAAAAGCAACAGTAATTAATATTAAAAGCTCATATAAAGACTATATATAATACATATGCTGAAGCTTCTATACACACATGCTGTATGATTAACAGGAGAAAGAGAGCAAGAGAGCATGTACTAAGCAGTTCTTCACTAGGTGAGGATGTGTCCAGAAATGTATGAACACGTCAGATCCCCCTCCTCCCTGCCAGAATAGGAAGTCCTATATTTTATGGTAGCCTTGGAAGGCAAGGAGGAAGCTTTTCTAGGAGATCAGAAGGGCAAAATACTATTTTCATGTGATTATTTTGGCATTATACCAATAATTTCCTTTTGTAGAGCAATTCCTTCCATCCATCCTTCCTTCTTCCTTCCTTCCTTCTTTCCTCTTTTTTGTTTGTTCTTTCATTCTTTTTCTTTTTTTATTTTTTCTTTCTCTCTTTCTCACTCTCTTCCTTTCTCTCCTTTCTTTTTTTATTTCTGTCTGTCTGTATGTATGTGATAATAATGAGGAATGAACCCAGCAAATTAATTTAGTCAGATATCAGTAGTCTGGAAAATGATTACTGCTTTTTTAATATAGCCTTATGTTATTTTGCTTGATGCTTTCTCTATGGTTTGAAACTCTTACATTTCTCTCCCCTGTTGCTGTGCACCAAGGTCTGATACTAGCCTGACATCCCAGTCCAAGTGTCCTGAGTTTGTTTCTTTTAACACTTTGCTTTGCTATGCCTCTTATAAAATAGAGAAAGATCTAAGTGGTTGCTAACACAACCTGTTTATAATCTTCAATGCTTGTTTTAAACTGAGGAAGTGCTGTGCAAATACTTAAGCAGAAATTCCAGTCTCCTAAACACTCTGCTGCAGAAGAGGTTCAGTATATTTGCCTAGGTACTTAAATCAGTTTAATGCAGCTCTGAGGCTTGAGGAGGAAGTTTGCAGCTGCACCAGCTTCTACATCTTTAGTACACTTAAAAAGCTCCACAGCAGATAGCATTTATCTGGGGTTAAACCACGGCTTTTGTGCACAAGAAGTACAACAGTGAATAAAAATGACTAAGTGCAGCTGTAAATCTCTAACAGAACCATTCATAGAGCRTGAACAAACCTACTTCCCATCATAAAAAGGAAAATCATCTTCCTTTAAGAATAGGGAGATACTGAGAAGTCTTAAAGTATATTAGAAGAGCTTAGAGCTCTCAATGTGGGGGAGAAACCACGTATATTATCCGCAGGGCTAAGGAGATTATCAATGGATTTCACTCCCCAATCCTTTTTACAACACCCACCTCATTAGAATAAGTAACAAAGATGGCATCGCGGCGCGGCCGGAGCGATCAGAAGGAGCTCGCTTAAACTGTGTCCAGGCCCGCTCACGCATTCGGTGCCATTCTGCAGAAGTTCAGCTTTGGCTTTGGTTGAACGGTTGGGAAGTTTTAGTACGAAATCAAACCAACGTGCTTAGTATGCAAAGCTTTGCCCAGTGCTCTGCTTTGGTAAATGACCTCCATTAGCATGCAGATTGACTGCGGATTACCAGAAGGTTTCCCCAAATAATCATCAGAAAATGTCTTTATAAAGGGTACTTTCTCTCTCTCCGTGCTATAACCATCACATTGCCCAAAGTCTTCTCTCCTTCCATTTGAATGTGATGTTCTGGAGAAGTACCCAGCTAGGTAGCAATCCTAATCTACTGTCCCTGGATGATCTCAATATGGTTGTTTTCTCCAGTAACACTTCAGGCAGGCACTTCGATTACCAGTGAAAATGGTGGATGAAGTTGTGGTCTTAGGCAAATCAGYGGGAATTTTACCAGTGATGCCTGTACAGTTTTACACTGATGCCAGAGATTTCACTCTATATCTTTCTTTGATAAAATAYCCTAAAACTGTGATGAAGTAGGCATACAAAATAAATACATGACATTTTACGTACGCTTGTATTTAATTGCTGTATTATTTTTGAAATCATTCCCTCTTAAATAAGGAAGAGAGAAGTTTTGCCAACCTCCAGTTCTTACTCCAGCATCTCACGTGAATAACTTCAGGCCATGGGCACTTCCCATGGTCAGGGGCCAGGCACRCTCTTGGGGGAAACGCTGTGGCCAAGCCCCAGGGATTGATGCCACCGTGCGATGAGCTTTCCTTACCTCTGCCATTTGCTAAGGTACAGCGCTGGCTCGGTACCATGCAGGACGATTGTTAAAGCGTCCTGCAAGTTGAGGTGAGGACCCTTTTTCATGTTGCTTTTCACCATTTTTCTTTCCTTGCAGGAGAGG
>NW_028185373.1:1087461-1161552 GCF_003343005.1 Rhea americana
TATSCTGAAATGTTTAAGCATAAAAACTTCCACTGCTGTCAGTGGGAATCCTGCCTGTTTGATGATTTGTAGCATTCGGGCAAATGTGATTAGATTTTATATTTACATCTAAATTTGAACATTCTGTTAACGTTTCCTCCTGGATCCAGTACAAGTTTCGTGATGTGACCTCAAGCAGACTTCCCAGGCTGAGTTAATTTTACAGTCCTTTGCTCGTCCTCGTATGAAGAGCTTCATTGCATTTTGCAACCGTTTAAATCTAATTTAAATCAGGTTCACTTTTCTTGTGGGGATTGAATTTAATGGCATGTTAGAACCTAAGGAGAAATTGCAGCTTTGCAACAAACCAAACAAAAAAACGGTGCGAGCACAAAGCGCAGATCATAATTTGTCTGTAGGGACAAAACAGGCATGCCCCGGGCTTTGTGCGTGTGCGCGTTTAGGGTTATTAGCGGTGTCAGAACTTCTGCAGCGTCTTTCTGTGCTAAATACAGGGCCGGACCGTGGAAAATCAAAAAACAAACTCACATTTGGAGGTGCAATAACGTCTTCCGAAGAGGGGAGGGCTCTGTGCCTGTGGCCTATTATCCCGCACTTACTTCTGGTCCTGTTCCTCTTCCAAGGGAACGGGGGAAGCAGCACCCCGGGGACAGGCGTCTTTTGGCCGGGAGCGCCCGCCGGCCCCRAGGGTCTGCCCCTCTGCGGTGAAAAGGGCGGCCAGGTTACTTCTTCAGCCCTCTGTTTTTCCGGCCAAATTCCAGGTAATCCAGTCTCTGCTACTTTTAATATTTAAGTTAGGTTTTTCTGATCATGGAGTGAATTTTCAAAGTCTCATAGGTTTATTTGGGTTTCTTTTTCTGCTACGTYTTGACTTTTTGATAGGATTTGGTTGCTGTTGTAGTTACCCCTGTTTGGGTGACCGTTCACTATGTGGTCCTTCTTTAAAGCCAGGCTTTGCACGCTGTATGTACCATCCACAAAACCATGGACTTGCCCTCAGCTTACTAGTCCAGGGCTTTATCCTGAGTCTGCTGAAGCTAATGAGAGGATTTGCTTATGGATTTGGATGAGGTCCCAAGTGGAAACTGCAATATGTGTGCAACAAAAAGTGAGAAGAGAGCAGAAGGCTGAAAGARGAGGAAGTGGTGGGAATGAGTCGGTCATATCCATCTGCCAAACACATGGTATGTCTTGATATCACAAAACATCTAGTGCCTTTCATCCAGGAAGACCTAGAGTCCAGTAGAAGATCTCTGAACTATCTGACCCTCTTCCTAGCAACTAGCTTTTAGATTTATTTCCTCATGRCTTCCTCAGTCTTCAGGTAGGATGTAGAGGAAGGGAAGGTGGGATGGTCTCACTGTAGCAGTTAGTGATCCCACCTAAAGCTGGCCCCCAATGCAGCAGGCACAGTATAAACATATTGCAGAGGGCAGGTCATAACCCGAAAAGTTTCTTCTACTCTAAGCTAAGCTATGAGGTGAACCAGTGACCAAGGTCACGGAGAAAGTCAGATAGAAAAAATAATGAACAAACCCTGGTTTGACACTCTGTCTACTAGACTGCAATTTCCCTAATAATGCTATCATATGTTTCCAAGCACAAGGAGATGCTTGTATGCAATATCTGTACTGATACTCACATACATATGTCCCACCTCCTGGGAAGACATTGCAGATCAGTCTGAGGCTAAAACAATGCCTTTGAGAAAGAGGAGTGCCCAGCACAAGGCTCTTAACTTTCGTATTTAGGCATTTCAAGAGAGGGGGCTGGCTTTTTCAGAAATGAGGCCTATCTACTAAATTCAGAGGTCCTGGAATATGTGGTCCCTCCAAAAACAGATGTCTTWAATTTAGGCGAATAACGTTGATATTAATGCCTGGCTTAACATGCACAGTTTGTAYTTTTGTTCTACCAGACCAGGACTTAGGACAGAGTACCCAGGGCAACRGTTTGAGGTCTCAGGAGAAAAAGAGAGCTTACAAGCCTTATGTAAAGCCAGACAAGTGATCCAAGGTGGGAGGGAGAGGAGTTAAGTTGCAAGCTCACTCACGTGCCCTATCCCACTGACATGGGCGACCAGCTGTGAAACCTAAGCCTGCTCATTTTACTTCAGGAGCACCTTCACTTACAGGAATAGCTGCTGCATTAAAATGATCAAGCAAGTGTAGTCTGTGATGCTCCCTGTTGTCTTGGTGCCCCAGCCTTGGGGACTACTTGGAGCGATCTGTGCCTGCTGTCCAGCCTTCACAGGGTGTCAGGGTGCCTGCCAGTCCCTTAGGGTTAGGAATGGACAGACTTAACCCTTCTAAGATCCCAAATTTACTGTTTCTCTAGTTCAGGCTGAGACGTTTAAGTTTGATCATGCTATTGCTGCACAGGTATATTTAAAACGGAGGAAAACCCTCACTTGAAGAAAAACAGAGAGATCTCCTGGAGGAGAGCTGGGGGCTTCCATGGTGGTCATCAGACAAAAAGCCGTCATATGTTCATGGTCTCACTGACGACCGTTTCAGTAGCTCTGGTTCTTCATCAGCCATTTCCACGGAGAATGGAAACTACTCCATACTCCACTCTTGCTCTCTGCTCCATTTCCAGCCCCTAGCAGACACATCTGTAAAAGACAAAACACACTTATAAGTAAGGTCTGCCCAGCATAAAGCAAGGGAGCCTGGCCTCAGGAACACAGAACATACCAGRACAAATTGTGTGGTTACAAAATCTTTATGGCAAGTACTTTATTTGCTCTAGAAAATGTCTGTCACATGAAGCTTTGGGAAACCTGCTGTGATCTTCCAGAATTAGTGTCCTCTTTTACATGAGTGTGATGTACACCGAAGTGACTACGTTACCTCCTGTTCCTAAAAGGCAGGAGGGGTGTCCATGTGCCTTGACATGGGCAAGATGTATTTGCTAAGAGGGTAATGAAAGGAAGGTGCTGTTTTGGTACAATGTACTAACGTGCATGTCAGGCTTTGAGCAAGAAAATTCRTGGAGACTCAGCCTCTCCCCTTGCTCTCCTGCTGGCATCTGAAATACCACTGCATTGCAGTACCTTAAATCTCCATTGGCTTCTGTTCACAGCCATAGGGTAAAAATTGAATCGATCTGAAATAATAAAATCTTTAGGAAGCAATTCCTGAACTCAGATTCTAGCTGGAAYGCCTGAGGGAATCCTATGTTGAAGGAAACCCTTACAAAACTCTAATTTTTCTGGGAAATAAGCTTGTTCTACAACTAAATGTCTTGCTGGTTCTCCCTTACTCATAGAGACCAAACCATCATGCATGGAGATCCTATGAAGGCTATGAAGGGCTTTCAGAATATTCCCYGTGAAAGGTATAAAAACAGTCCCCAAGGCTGCTGGGCTTAATGCCTTGGAGATCCTGAAGAAASGTGCTCATTACACAGCCTAATTTCAAAGGTCAGACTAGTAGAGGGCAAACCCACAGACAGGCGATGGAAAGCCTTCATTGGCACTTCAGGTGAAATACTTCAGAGGAGATGCTGGCAGCTTAGTTTTGCCTAGGAACTCAAACCAGCAGAAGCTTCTTTTTTTCCCATTTCCATCAAGAAACATAATGACAAACAACATGTGGGTAAATTCGTCTGTTCAGTGCATACAAAAAATGAGCAAGCTGGGTCCTGCCTAAACTAGGAACAGACTCTATTCACTGCACCAAGTGCCGCTGGCTGAGTTCTGCATCCACCTCAGCTGAGACCGAGGGTGCAGCTGCTCGGATGCAAGGCAGCCTGTGCCCAAGGTGGGAGAACAGCCACGTCTCTGCCCTTGATGCAGAGAGCTGTGGTCGCTGGTGTCGGAAACAGAAGGGAGATGCCTGGCTTTGGTCATTCACACATGTGTTTGCAGGCCCTGGATCCCAGCTGTTGTAAGGTCTGCTGATTTAACTACATGCAACAGCAACATCTGGAGAGCTATTCTGGGGGGAACAAGTCAGGGTAGTTCAGTTCCTGGCAGTTCCTACAGATGCAGTGTGTGGGCAGCACTTGGAGGGCAGAGGTGGAGGAGGAAGGAGGTAGGGTCACCCTTGCGCAGGAGCAGGGGAGAGTGACCACCAGCTTGGAGTGGGACGAGGAGGCACCATCTGAGATTTTGGGAGGAAAGAGAAAAGTCACCTTTGATCCTTTCCTTTCTGGCTATCTAGCAACACATATCTCCGCTTGAATGCCAAGCGGCCATGGAGGCCAGCAGCCTGTGGGGAGGCCCCCATCCCTGCCCAGAGCTCCTGCTCAGGTAGAGCGCACCAGGTGAAGGCACCCTGGTGGTACCTATGCTGTGGATGGAGACCTGCTCATCAGCTGYGCGTGGGACCTGCTGCAGTACTCCCAGGGTGCTCTGAGGGCAGAGCTGCAGGGGCAGCAGGCATGTCCCAGGGCCCAGAGTGCCCTTCGCCATGCTGGATGCTCTTCCAGTGACAATGTGACATAGGAAAAATGACCCATGGCTCATGATCATGTGTCCTTTGTGTCTAGAAGCCTCAACCGGCACTGCTTGGGGGAATCACTTTTTTATAAAGCCGCAAAGATTGTATCGATTTTCTTGGTTTTAGTCACAAGGAGAATTTTAACCATTTTGTAGCAGTAAGATTTAAAACCTTGGGAGGCTTATTTAATTTTAGCAGACTGACAATACCCAACAAATCTGAAATACTCAGTGTTTCATCCTTCAAGCCTACAGAGAATACATCTAAAATGGAGTTGTTTTAACCTCTGTATTACTGCCTCTGTCTCACAGTTTAACACTTGCTAGGACTAGCAAAGYTCAGTTCATAGAACTAAACCATTCAGGCAAACAAAAGTTGCAGCATTATATTTAAAGCATTTTTTCTTGTATTTACTACCCAGTAGCATTTACCTCAAACACAAAACAAAATCGAGAAAGTGGCCCTGTTGAAAATAATACCTACGGCTGGCTGAAAGCAAGAACAGATGCATCACCGTGGTTCYGTCCTCCTCTTGAGAGGTCAGGGATTTTCCTCCCACCATGGCTGCAGAGTGTAGGAGATGGGAGGAGAAAGAGAGAGCTCTTGGGGAAGGATCTGGGATGTCAGTGGTCTCTCTGAGCACTTCCAATTGRAGAGGAGGAAACCAGTGCTGGTGCTGGGCTGCTCTGAGCCCTTGGGTATGAGGCAAGATCCCCTCACATCTAGGTCCTGGTCAGGGCAGGAAAAAAAAAGAAAAAAGAAAAAAAAGAAAGAAAGGCTTGGACAGAATTCTTATACAATTATTCCTTGCCTAAATTGCAGTGTTAAATCACATACAAGAGTGAGACTGATYCATACAGACCGGATTTGTGTTGCCRAGAAGCCACTTTGGAGCAGGGAGCATTAACAGAGTGCCATCGGATTGGAGGAAGCTGCCACGACGTGCGTGAGGGGCTCCCATGCACCTTCCTTTCAGGTTGGCTCCTCTTCCTGTCCCCATGCAGCACTGAGGGATGACTCTGACCAAACTAGTCCCACTTATCTTAAATATTTGGATGCCAAGAGCCAGCCTCAGCATTGTGCCCTGAAAGGAACCGTGACAAAGACTTTCTGTCCTATTTCAGAGCCTCTTTTTTTCTTTTTTTTTTCCTTAGATCCTACCTATGCTTTGGCAAGCTGCTGTCTGTGAGAGAAGAGAGCCTCGTCTCTCTGCTCACAAAAGCCCTATCTTGTCGCTGCGTGACCTAGGAGGTACCTGGGCCTGGGGCTGCATGATGGAGTCAGGGGTCTGGCATTTCTCCTAGCTCAGAGTTATGGACAGGAGCAGTGGGATGAGACCACTCACTCCACCTGCCTGCTCTTCGTGAAAGGCAGTAGCCCAAAACCTGAGGGCAATATCAACAGGTACCTAAGAGGTGTGTGAGTAGGGCCAGGCCTGAAGGCAGACTGTGGCATGGGACATATATCATGTATGGCTAGTCAGGTTGATCTCTAAAGCAGCGTGAGTTTTCCTGCAGAAGGCTTTCAGACCAACCACTCCTTTTTTTCTTTTTTTTTTCTTTCTTTTTTCTTTCTTTCTTTTTTTTTTCTCCTGCACACATCCACAGCAGAAGCACGATGCCAGCTCTCCTTCGTTTGCAATGCAGGTATAGCATGCCGTTTGCAAATGCCCTCATTACTTCAGCTGGCAAGATACCTGCTGTGCCTCTGCCACTTGGGCTCCAGCTGTCTTCTGCATCATTGCTGATCTATCACTTGGGGAGCTATGCTGCTACCGCAGAGGATAAGTCTGAGGAAAAGATCAAAGTCCACTTTATCCGAGGGACTGCTGCCAAGTCTCACCATGCACCCTGGAAYGATGGGCTTCCACAGGAACAACACGCCYCTGCRAGTCCTCCAGAAAGACTCTTATTCRCATAGGTCAGGACTAACAGTAGTGGAGCCTTACACTGACAARGTGAAGAGAGATTTATCTCAAAAGCAATAATTCCTGAAAAGATGTAGTATTAACTTGTTAAATCCCTCCCATTCAGAGACACGTGCACACACACAAGAATTGCCCTTTCAGTGGAAATGATGTCTTCCTGCCTTTGGAGCCTAATAAAAGTTAAATAATAAAAAGTATCACCTGAATCGCAGGAGATGTACTCTGTCCTCACCTGCGTTATCTTTCCAGCCCTCCCAGCTCGCATGCATTTCATCCAGCTGCCTTCTCGTGCCCGCTGTCAGCAGATGGAGAAGGGTCAGTGTTTGTCACCATCACCAAACTCCTCACAGAAACCTCAGACAGTTCTTGTAGCTGCGATTACTGTGATGGGAACTCCTGGTAACGTTACCTGCTATTAAGTTTGCCAGACATTGTAGGATTCTATTTACTTTTGTTTCCACTTTTGCCAAATGTTACTGTTTGAGTGAGTATTTCTTGCACAGATGTCTGCTCAAGTTGAGTTCTTGGAAAACAAACCCAAACAGTTAGTACATTAACAGAAATATAACTCCCAGAGAAACAAAACCAAACATCTTTTTTGGTGCAAATATTAAAGTATTCTTTTGACATTTCCAAAACACAGAGGTGTAGAGCTTTTGAAAAGAGAAATGGATCTGGATTTGGCAAAGTGGCTGTTTACTGAGAATTTGTGTTTTACTGCTTCTTCAAAAATGCAGCCAGATCTGGAGAAATTATAATAAAATTATAATAATGACATGCACAATAAAGACTTTTCAAGTTTAACAGTTTTATTCCCCAAATACCTCTGTTGTTAGTGCTACAGACCAGAGTTAAGTGTTTTTTGCTGCATTTACAGAGAAAAATCTTCTCTGCATTTGCAATTTTCTTATGGTTGATGGGAGTGTTTGACTTGAATTCAAATCATAGAAGGATTTTTTCTCTTCTGGTATCAGTGACTCCTGTAGGATAGTACGGTAAAGGAATCTGCCTGATTTCATGTGAAAGAGGTAAGAATTAGCCCACTTGGAGGTGAGGAAAGGATACAACTGAACAAGGGAACTTGGATGGAGACATGGAAACAGGCAATGAGGAGAGAGAAATTGGGTTTGGGAGTCAAAGGTGAGAGACCGGGGATCTGGGCCAGAAAGATCTTAGTAGTGAGACCAGAAATTGTCACAGCGGGAACATGAAATCTGCCTGGGGTAGGATACAACAGTGGGGCCAAAAATGGGACAAGAAGCCAGAGGTTTGGAAGAGAGAGGGTTTGGGTCAAGGACAGATCAGAAGAAGGCCTGCTTGAGGGTGGATGGGCTGAAGAACCTGCCTTGGCAGGAACCTGCTGCTCCTCAGAGATGCAGAACATCTCAACTGTGATTGGTATCAGCAGGGTCATGCTTTGGGCTAACAAAGTACAGGGTAATGCTGGAATGCCATGAGACGCCAAAGGCTGCCTTTTTTAAACTGCTAAACCCCAGATTAGCAGTTGCCTTTGACTTTCATCTCTGTGCCTCAGCTCAACCCAGCAGTCTCCCCCCTGCCACCTCACCTTTCACAGCTGTGGTGGAGATACATGCTCATGAGGCAAGGGACTACAGAGACTGCTGTACTCAGTAYGGCAGGAAAGCCCATGAGAAAGCGAATCATTCTCCGCAGAGCAGGTCTGGGATAGTGTCTGGTAAATAAGATGTAGGGTTGCACACCAAAGAGGGACTAGAAACAAAATACTGAGAGCTGGTCTCTAAGTTAGTGCCATTGATGCTGAGTTAGGCAGAGGTCCTGGGGAGGAAAATAATGTAGACTCACGTAATTAAAGAATCTCCTACACTGCATATCCATGAGGGCCTCATGATAATGCAAAGGCATAACCTGTATAATTTCCTCTTAACACACTGCTAACTACATAAAAGTGACCTGCTACTTGAAAGGCAAAAGGTGTGATTTCCAGGAATGCAATCTTTCATCTACTGTAACATAATGCTTCACATGTGAATCTGATGAATACTAAAGAAAACCAGCATGTCTGAGGGCATTCCCTGGTGTCCCAGCGTCTGCTGGAAACTGCTGGAAACCCCTCCAGGGAACTACGAGAGGTTCCTGTGGGACGGGTTTTGATGCACAGTAAATCTGCACAGACAGTGAAGTTGCTGCTAGTGCCCACCTAGATCTGGACAGGGAAACAGATGCTGCCCCTCACCTTTATACTCTGCCTTATGGAACATGAAAAGTAACTTTGGGGGAGGAATTACAGAGGTGTAAACTTTGATCCCATCAGGCAGCTCTTGAGAACTCTTGCTGGACACAGGCAATACCGTCCATTAAAGAAGACGGAGTCACTGTGGAGGTGACTTGCCTGTAACCTCATTGAGTGGCTAGTATTATTTTCTTTCCAAAAGTGCCGCTCCTCATATTATCTTTTAGCTTTTCTGTTGTGAGCACTGATTTCTCAGATTCAGCTATGCCGGGCTGGCACTTCCCTGCCTTGCATGAAGAGTCTGTAAAAACTGGAGGTGTCATTTTTTCAATTTTGGGGTGGAATAGGACTACAGAAGTGTTTGATGAGGTGTGTCAAAGGAACGAGGTGGGCATGTCTTCAGATACCTCTCTGCTGTTTCCTACACTTACTGGCCATCAGCATCGCTGTTGCAGGGATCTACCACTGCTCTTCCTCCCTTGGGTCATGGCCAACTCTGCCTGCACCTTTCAGGCCTGCTCTGCCTGCTATGTGCCTCAGCTGCTATGTGCCCTGCCACAACACGTCTCTAAAAGTCACTGCTTAGCCTGTTGTCTGCCCCTCAGTGCGCAGGACCAATGGGACAAATGCTGYGAGCATTTATGTCTTTCATCTGCCCTCCAGGTGCTCTCAGTCTTAAATGCGCTGTGGACAGTATCCAAAATGATGGAGCCCATGGAAAATTGGGAGGAACATATGCAGTGATCAGAGCCCAGAATGTTCAAAATGCTTAAGTACACCATTACTAAACAGGATATATCCTGAAATTCCTGTTGTTTTCTGAAAGGCTAATACTCTGCATCAGACACCATAGCCTTCATTCAGATTTTAGTCCTGGCTATGTTTTTAACCTTCCTCCTCCTCTCTTCCCACAAGGTCTCCCATTCCCACCCCATTCCTGCTTGGCTTCCCAGCAGGGTGGAGGGTGCCCAGCTGTTGGGAGCAGGTCACAGCTCTGGTTGACAGTGTGTCTGCAGGGAGGCCTGAGGCCATGAACAGGGCAGTGGCCAGCCTTGGGGGAGGACGGCAAAGACTCAGAAAACCCCACAATATGGAGGAGGCAGCCTGCTTCCCTGCCATTAGGAGAGGAGGATGACTTCCCCCAGGCTGTGCCCAATGCCCCTGCTCGGAGCACCACTTGTCTTCCAGCAAGGACCGGGCAAAGACTTGCCCCAGGACCTTCTGCCRATGAGCTGCTTCCTCTACCAGTTATTATGAATGATGGTTACATCTTTGTCTTTGGACACTGGACACAAACAGAACCACAAGAAGACATTTGAGAGCCCCAGAGTGCCCATGGGCTCTTGCTCATAGTGGCTTGCTGGCATGGGAAAGTCCCATATACTCACCTGTGCTGAGGAGACAGCGAGCAGCAGGAGGAAAAGGAGGGCTGATGCTGGGGAGTTTGACAAAGTATTCAGCTCAGAGCTGCTCCTTCAGATTTTGAGGCAGTTTCTTTTTCAGTGCTGTGTTTGCTTCTGACGTAGCAGTTGCAGTTCAGCTGCTGATGCTGATCTGCCATTGATCAAYGTTGCTCAGCAATGATCTCACTAGATCCTGCTGCCAGGACTGTTGCAGCAGCTGCAGGTATTAATGGTGGGTAGGCACGATGCTCTGTCACTTTTGATCAAGTTTATRTGGTTTAATACATCTGTCTTGACATTCCAACAGCTTTTTGAAGCCTTAGAGACACCAGAAATGCTCATRGATTGATTGGCTCTGGATGCACATTTTTCACCCCACTCATTTTGCACTCCCAGGCTGCTGAGCATTGCTCCTCAATGGATTATGCCAGGCAGAGACGTTTAAGGCTGAAGCAACAACAGAACCTTCTGGTGGCTTCTGCAGCAGAAAACTGCTTTTTGTCCAGTCCTGAACCTCGCGTAGCTGCAGAAAACAGGTAGGGGACCAGAATCAGCAGAGCAGAGGCAGTGGCATAAGTGGATAATAAATACAAGGTACTTCTACACTTCAGTGGTGAAGTAGTGTAACTTGTACTGATCTAGCCAACAGCTGATGTGCCAAAAGACAGATGAATTTTCCCTGAAAGGAGGAAACAAGTGACAAAGTGCTGCACTGTCCACTGGAGGTAGAAGGGATGCAGCTCCAACGACCAGTGAAGCTTTATGTTTCATTCAGTGTAGAAGAGGGCTGTATATATTGCATTTTGCATCATTTCTTCTCTGACTACACTCTGTCCTCAGCTGGAGATGTGCACATTTAACCCAGTCCAGCCATCGGCTTGTAAGAATTGATCTACACTCCAGTTTTCATACCGATTTAAGGCTAGAAATAGAGCGGTTGAAACGATAAAACCTCCCAAGTCAGGCCAATAAGAGGAGATGTGTACTATCCAGCTTATTTCCATACGTTCGCCGTTTCTAAATCGATCTCACTGAAGCAGTGCAAACGYTGCGTATGAGCTAGCCCTCAGCTGTTTTCATTCTGTCTAACCATATTGGGGCAAGCCGCGCCGGTTTGTTCCTTAACGCTAATCTGACAGCTGATGTCTGCCTTGCGCCGCTGTCCGTTGCACAGCTGGATTCGCCCCAGAAACACCCGCCGGAGCTGCGCCCTTCGGCACTCCTTTCCCCTTGCTCCGCACCTTATTCGCGGGAGGCCAAAAGGGCTGTGAAAATCAACCTTTCGATGCGCCAGCCCTTTGCACCCGCTTGGCACCGCTACAACGCGAGCGGAAGCGAATCACCCCGTCTCCCATCAGTTTTGCGCTTCGCCGAGTCCGGCCTATTCTTACGCTTAAAACGCAGGAGCTGGTCAGCAGCTTTCCTAAATATTATTGAAGACTCGCCCCTGCAAGCCTGCCCGTTACTGCAGTTGCTTTCACACCTGCCGGTTAACAGCCTCAGCCTGATCGGAGGCTTTGCCCCACGGGAAGTCATTGCTSCGACTCTGGCGCGCGGCTCCACTTGATTACTGTAGCTATTAGCGCAAAGCTTGAGCTAGGTACGTGGGGAGCCGGGCCGAGGTATCGGCTGTTAAGTCGGCGCAGCTCCGCGGCTGGGATGAGAGCTAAGGTCCTGACCTTCTAATGGCCAACCAGCCTATTAGTTTAGCGCCGGAGGACTCCAACGCCATCCCAGCACCAGTTGGGTGCTTGAATTTATCATACGGAATAAGCTCCTTGCTTGAAAATGATATGATTTTCTTTCTTTTTTTTTTTCCAGTAGCTTCTAAAAGTCCCCTTTTTAAAAATAATAGCTACAAATCCGCGCTTTGAAAGTTAGCTCGGCGCTCTTCGAATGGCAGGGCGACCTGCGCCGAACGAGGAGGCAGAGCAGGTACAGTAAATCATCCGAACCTGTGAGCTTCGGAAGAAGGAGGGGGGGAAAGCAAGATGAAGGAAAAAATGCCAATCAAATTTAAATGATGATCCCATCAAATAATGATTTTCCTTCAGACCTTACCTTCCACAATTTTCACATCTTGTGGCTGTGTCTTACAGGAAACAAATTCTGTCCCTTTATTTCCTTCCCCCGCCATTATAAATTTGTGATATTCTATGATAATTTTAGTTAAGGAGGAAAAAAAAAGAGAGAAAAAACTGACCAAAAAAATCTTGCTGTATTCAGTCCCCTGAGAATGTTGGGTCGAGTTTTTTGATCCCTGTTGCTCATTGATTTGAGGGCTGATGTAGTGCAAGGGGTCCCTATTAGTGGCGTCTGTCACTGCTGTAATGTTTTTGTTATTTTTCCTCATTTGTTCGCTCTGACATCATGTCATTACAGAATGGTGCTGTTCAGGCCCTGCCTTGGCTGTTCGTTAGCGTGTGTTTAATGAGCAGCTTAATTGAGCTGTCTACTAGGCCACCTGTCACCCTCCGGACTTATTAACATACTAATGGCCTGACATTGTATTCTCTGACAGGCAACAGGGTTTACTGATTTGATGTCTGGACATGGGGATTTTATGCAGGAATGAGAGAGGATATTGGGAAGGAGGTTTTAAAAACGCAAATTAACTCTTTGGTATCTATGTATTTATGGCTTGCTTGTAAAAAGTTCAACACAAAGTAGCAGGGGGAAGCRGCCCTGCTTAGCAAGCCCTACTTTGTCATTGCAATTGCAGCACGTTTCTTCTGAAGAAAATATGCTTAGTGTAAGAAGAGCAGGCTTTACTTCTATTACAGTATTATTGTTGTTACTGCTTCAAAGGAGAAATCTTCTTAAGCACAGAGGAAAGTTTTGTGACTAGTCTTTTCTCTACTGTGGCTAAACAAATGAAAGGCAAGAAATTTCCAGTTAAGGGATTTAAGTGCACGGCATTGTTCCCACCTTTTAAATCCAGATGAAGACATTCATCGCCAGTGAACACTGTGCTGAGTTGTAAAGGTTCAAAGAAATGGCTTAAGTGCATGCAAGTTTAATAAAAACACTTGTTTTGATTTTGTTGTTTTTTGTTGTTGTTGTTGGTTGTGTTTTTCTCCAGCAGAGGAGAAGCAGACCTTCTGTCACAAGAAAACTCGGGTTACCGAGCAGATAACAGACCCAGATGGGGTGGCTTTAAGTCCGGCACTACAGTAAATCCACCTCATATGCATACTGCACGACCAGACATGGGGCCATACTTTGGGGTTATTTTTTTCCCCGTCCATACAGAAGAAGCTAGGGTCAGGTGGGTGTCCCTGGACCCTTGTGCAGAATCGCCTCTGCACATCAAGCTGATACTTGGCAACCACCACCACCGCAACCAAAAGCCATGGGAAGACAAGCCCTGAGGAGCCAGGGTGCAGCCCCAGCTGTTTGAGGGTTTTCTTACATCCAGCAATTTCTGCTGTGAGCTGGTAACTTCTAGCAGAGCCAAGGCATATATCTCTGAGAGTTTCTCATCATCTCAGGGAGGCACAGGCAGTGTGTGTGAGCAGGAACTGGCTACAGCTCAGCTTGGATGAAAATGCCCCAAAGTGGTCTAGGAGGGTAGCTGACAGAAGTTATATTTCTTGTCTGGTGGTGAGAAGGTCATTTTGGTCACTTCTGCCAAAGTTTGCTTTCTATAGTTTGGTCAGCATCCCAAGTTACTTTGAACGACAGCAGTGACTGAACCAGCTATTTTCCATCTGTCTTTGGCAAAGAGGTTTGCTTACTTTCCTCTGCGATGTGGATGTTGCTAATGCGATCTGTGCTTTTTTGCCCTTTCTAGGTTAGCTTCTGCATTCAGCTCCCTGCAAAATCAGTGCAGAAAACAGAATAAAACACAGAGGCTTGTTTACCTCTATAAGAATGGGTGCTTTGGGGCTGGTGATTCATTGGCCTTCAGTTATCATGCAAGGGCAAAATTTTGATTCTCAGAGCCTGAGACAGGTTGAGGTCTTCTTCCCTGGAAAAGCACCTGCCTCCTTCATGGTATCAAGCAGAGATCATGCATGGAGAAGGGGGATCTGTGGCTGGGGGCTGTCCCCTTGGCTTTGGCTTCATGTCCCATCACATCATGGAAAGTAGCCAGATCATACCAAACTTAAAGGGCTGCTGCTGCGTTCATCATTTTGGAAGGGTATCTTGAGGGCACAGAGGCTCGTGGGCACAGTTGCTTTGAGAAACATCAGAGAGGAAAAGCTCGCTTTAGTTTGTGTCATGCTTGTTGTATACATGAAGAAGGAGAGCATGCTTCTGTGCCTAGTGAACTGATTTTCTATTTTTTTCTAATATCTTTGAGTACTTCTTGATACTTCTAATATCTTGAGTACTTCCCTTCAGTTAGATGGGATTTATTAGCACTTAGAATTGTTGTGTGTTATGGAGTACATTCAGTTCTTATGAAGGGCAGTGTGCTGCTGCTCAGGGTGGTATTTTTGATGGCATTCATTCAGTCTGAGTAAGCCCATGTGACTGGCTCTGAAATGTATTTGCTGGTTACTGTGTTTCATGCAATTTGGACAAAAGTCCCACCTCTGCCACAGCTTGGCCACTGTGCCAGGCTCATGAGCTGGCAATGGGCACATCCACATGTGCGGCCTAATTGGAGCTATTCTGATGGCATCAACTCCTGTTCAATCATGGCACAATGCTCCCAGCAGCATAACTCTGCAGATTTATTTTATTTACCATTGGTAGCGTCCAATGGTTGTCTGGATTACACTGTGGTAGCGCTGAGCGGAACATAATGCTTCATGACCAGTCTTTTGTGTGCGCTCATTTTTGTATCCTCCCTTTCATAGATTCAAATCATGCCTGCGGAGGTCAGTAGGAATCAGGTAAGCTCGTCAGAAATACTACCAAAGTGGTAGCAAAGTTATATGCTTATGCCCTCCTACCTTTGGTTTTCTACCAATAAAGAGTAAAATTCAGCTGGACGTGATTCTGCTCAGGTTGACATTACTGGTGGTGAAAATTCTCATGTCATGAATTATTTCAGCGGCTGTTAAAGAAGCAGCAAAAGTTAGCAYGTCAGCAATGCATGAGCTCTAAGAGGAAGGCAAATGAATTTACTTATTAATTTCCAATCAAAAGTCAAAGAACTTAGTTTGGGTCTCATAACTGGAGCTCCAAGTGCTACGTTTCGGTTTTCAGCCAAACYGTCCATTGTTAAACAAGGCCCTTGTGCAGGCAGCGGCGGCCTTTAATTTCCTTCAGGGTTCAAGTTCCCTTTTGTCTTCACTTTTCTTCTAGTTTCCCCTGCCTACCAGTAGGCGTAGAGGAATATATCAATGTCCACAAAAAAACTCGGAAAGAATTACAGATTGAATATTTAGGATGGAGTTTAAAAGAACATTTTTAATACTGCATTGAGGACGGTAATTATGGCAGCAACGATAGCAAAAGTATGTTGCTGCTTGTATCCTCTCAGCCTGTAGTGGGCACTGCCAAAAAGGGATACAGTAGTTACATCAGGGGGTGCGTGAACAAGAAAAGCTACTCTTCACTGTAAGAAGTTTAAGGTTAAAGGACTTAGTGCTGCCAAAAAGAGTGCTTAAGTCTACTCAGGTGAGTAGATCACCAGATCACTGAAGCAGTGAGAACTGCTGAGACAGTTCGAGAAGCATCTCTACATGTCACAGCYGGATAGGAGAAGGTCACCAAGGGGCAAAATAAGGACATGAACCCAGATCTCCGCAGTGCCACAGGGGGACATACATGAAGTGCCATGGAGTTAACTGTTTGCAGCTATAATGACAGGACAGGACTGTGCAGCCAGCTTGAGCTGTGGTCCAGAAGAGCTCTGAACARATATGATGAGATTTATCCCAGTGTCTGTCCTATCAGATAGAAAAACCTCCCGTCACTTTGTAACAGCTTGCCTTCTTTCATTTCTGCCCAGGGGATTTTAGTTATTTTCAGCAAACCTCTCTGAAGACTTCCAAGACTCCCACCACTCTTGGCTCYAGATGCATCTCCTTGGGCTATGCTGCAAGGCAAAGCGCCCATCATCTCCCAGGCTCTCTGATGTGGCATTAGGCATCTGACAGTCCTCAAAGTTTTAGGATCCCTCTCTCTCCCCATCAAGCTACCTGTAACTCTCAGGGTTTGGCCTCCTGGCATATGAGCAGATGCCCCAGGTACTTGAAACCTTGGAGATCCTTATGAGTACCTTGTCCTGTGCCATGGAGTGGGGACACAACAAGCCCTGCGTGCCACGGCCAGGCTTCAGGATATGGCCTTAGGCTCAGCACTGATGGAAAAGTTTTAGGACAAAATATCTGAACGATTTCACAACTCACTTTTTGGAAGAGAAAATTTCTCTTGTGTGGAAAATTATGACATTTCTTGTTTTAGGGTGCAATTACATTGTAATTTCCCCCCTTCCAGCATTTCTTGCAGAAAAGAAATGTGTGTTTCACTTAAACCCCAAAAATGAGGGACTCCAGAGGGTCACCTGGCACTAATCATGACAGATCCTCTTCTCATTCAGGTAAGTTTCTCCTTTCTTACTTTTTTACAGGGCATTTTTTTTTGCGCAACGGAGGGTCTCACTTTGGCACAGAGGGAATGTCCTGTTATCTTTCTCACTGAAAGAGTAAGCAAGGATTTTGCTTCAATTGAGCCATTGTATTCCAGATGTTARAGAAAACTACCTAGGAAACAAATACAAAAGTTCTTTAGCATTATAATGACTGAAAATACCTCAGAACACCTTCTTACACAAACAATGGAATAAACAGAAGCCTTGATTTTGTGACACTTAGGGATGTATCCAGATGTACCTCATTAATGGAAAACAAAAAAAAAAAGCCTGGAAATAGGAAGTTAAAGACAAATCTCATGCGTGCCTTAATTCTTTCAAGAAATGACWCTCTCTCACTGCAGAGTGTTTCCCATCTCTCTCCAAAGCGACATGTACATTCAATTTCTTCAAAATGTTCACAGAAAACCAAAGTCCTCTTTCCATTTTGTCAGTAACGTCAGGTTTGCAGCGTTGCTTGTCTGATTATCGCATACGCTTGAGAGGGGATCTGCCTTCTGCCTTAGACTGCAAATGCAGAGCTGTGAAGGCAAAAAACACGCTGCCCTGACTGGCTCTAGCGTGATGGGAAGGGTCTTCTGGCTTCTATTAATGACCATGTGTCTCTTTTTGATGAAAACTAATAGGATATGGATTTGCCTTTAAGCTTTTTGTTTGTGTGCTAGTTATCAGGAGGAGTCATTTTCCTGACTGTGAAAAAAACTTAGCTCCAAAATGAAAGGCTGGACTATACAACTAGTCCCTTAGCATGGGTTTCATCAACTTTGTTGAAGCTTGTTGAGCCTCTTTGAGGGACGTGGTGCTAAGCAAATCGACTGAGTTACTCATATTTCCAGAAATCTCACATTTGAGAAAAGTATAGAGAAAAAAAGTGAATGAAAGCCAAAGTGAGATCACTGTCCCCTCTGCCAGCTGTCTCACTGGGCAGGGAATCAGCCCCAGTCTTCTTGTTTGCTTTGTCATTTTTTCTTCTTATTTAAAAAAATAAAAATTTGTGCCAGGAGCAGTGCATTTAACCAGGTGGGATGAGCAGAGCAAAGCTTCTCCTTTTACTGTTTGTGACTACCTGCAGGTGTCATGGTCACAGAGCTGCCTGTGGCTTCCCCAGGAGACACACGAGCTTGGACTTCAATTGCAAATGTGTGTCTCCCAAACGGTGGTCAGCAGGACCCAGGCTGAGGGCAGGCACCAAAGTGGTTGAGTTATAGCTCTTCACATCGCCTCCATATTCATGTCTTGCAATTGCTATATAAATAATTGATCTTTTCCTTTAATGACAGGTCCTGTCCACTGCTTCCTCAAGTAGTTCAGAAGGATCTAAATTTGATGTTTTTCTCCTGAGCTTCTAAATTTGAAAACACAAGAGATACATTGCTAAACCACACAGCTGATCTAAATGAGAAATTGGAATATATAATTTTAAAATTTAGCCAACATTTATCTTTAAGATTATTTGTTTGCCAGAGTATGCATTCCTCGTTAAAAAAAAAAAAAAAAAAAAAAAAAAAAAAAAAAAAAAACAGAAAAAGCAGAGAACCCAAACTTTGTGGCAGCATGAATTGTGGGTAATGATGGCAGATTGGCTCATGTGAGCATAGGGCAAGGCTGCAGAAATGTGTCCTTCTGTGTCTGAAAATAAAACACAGTGTATCGAAGTGTGAGAGAAGGTATGGAAGACAATTGGGAATTTGCTCTTGTTCAGTGCTGAGCTGGACAGAAAAAGCTTTTTAGCTGCACTGCTGCTTGAAAATACARGTACAAAAATATTTTATGAAACAATAAAAAAAAGTGAATTTGTGTATTCACTACTATCTTCTTGAATTTTCATTTGAATCAGAAGGACCTTCAAGCCTGTGCCCGAAAAAGCATCACACTTTACTGCAAGAACAGTTTGAAAGCCCAAGCACAATCCAGCATTGGAGTCCTCGGTAGGATGCTGTTGCATGAAAACACAGACCAGCAAAGCTCCAGCAAAGGAGCTTTAGGAGATCATGGGAGAGCACAGACAAAAAGGTGTCAGTGCAAACATGAGGGGAATGAGGGGAATGAATGAATCCAAGCCTTAAGGAAGAAAATAGCTCCAAATTTAGTTTAGTAAGGAAAAAAATGGCTACACTTGCAGCAGATTGCCAAATTTGTGCAGTTTGGAATAAGATGGAGTTGCAGGCTTTGAGTGGTGGAGGGATGAGGACTTGCTCACAGTCTCCTCTCACAATAAAGCCAAATTATCCCTAGCCATTTGCAGGCACTAGAGCTAGGAGTGAGCTCTTTTAGCAGTTTACAAGCTTGAGCTTGAACCCTGTATTTTCCCTCACACGCCCATTTTCCACCAGAGTCTGACCTTTTCTCTCTGTCGCTGGTGTCCATAGATATTCAATATGCTGGACAGGGTCCTGCAAACCTCCAGACTCCAGTCTAGCAAAGAAAGTAAGTGCCTGAGCAGCTCTTTGCAAAGCAGGAGGCTGGTCACATACTCACATGCTTAACTTTGACTGGATGAGGGCCAGAAAAAAAAAGTTCATGCTTCTCCTGAAATTAAATCCTGTACTTTATTGGATAGGCAGTATATGCTGCACTTACAGGAGAAGGTGACATAACAACCCTTATTTTTTAGGATGGAGACCTGCGCAGACTGGAAGGAGGTGACAGGATGACAGGCCTATTGCAGGCATAGCAAACGGTAAACTCAATGAAACTGAGGGATTGTAGTGCTGGTGGCAGAAGAAACCAGAGCTCCTCATCAGCAAAGCCAAGCGATAGATTTTCATTGAGCATTTTATATGCTGAAAAACTATCTGCAAATGTTTAAATTTGTAAGTTCAGCCATTTTATTGTCAGATGCATCATTCAGCCTGTTAATAAGAACTTTAGGTTGCAAAGTGCAGGTGCACTCTCTTATAACATCAAAGGTCAGAATGTGTTTTATAAAGGTCTGCAGCTTACTGGTGTAGACATACTGTGCACATGAGAACACTTTTTATATTGGTCCCATGCAAATCCAAGTCTCGCAGGAGTCCACAGGATCATTCTGGCACAGACACTTCAGGCAGCTTTGCACCAGGAGCTGCACAGTCGCCCTCTGGGTGATCTGAAGTCTACAGGATAGCGGTATTTTTGTGTTTGGTAGAAGGATACATTGTTGTAGGGGCTGTACTGACAGTGTAAATATGTCTTTTAGCTCCTGTTTCTTTCCCAAGCAATATTTTTCTTATTGTTATTCGTGTTTACCAAGCAGGAACCTTTGAAAATCAATGATTCTCAGACAATTTGTGGAATGATTGGCAAAATTAACACCAATGGGAAAAGCGCCTATGCTGTTTTTTTAGGGTGAAAAAAATCAAAAGTTATGAAGAACTGATTATCCTAAAATAGAAACGTAAGTCTATTAGCTCAAAAAAAGTTACTTTGATTAACAGGCTACATTCACAGCTTATACAGCAACAAAAGCAAGAAAATAATGTTGCCTGAAAATTGACTCATCCATAGGGAGCAGTGCATTCTTCAGAGATGTGTGTTTACAAGTCATCAGGAACTGGTGTTTTTCAGAGAGTGTCTGATTATTCCTGTGAATCAGAACTGACGGCAAAGTCCTCACTGGCAGTGAAAGTTTTCACTGGAGGCAGGATTTTCCCTGTGTAATTTTGATTTTCACCTATATAATTTTGGTTTTCCCTTCCTGTTGACACCACAAAATCAGCACAAGTGTGTATGGGGCTCAGATGTGGCTTTGTGGTTTGGGACCATCTCTGCCACCTCATTCCCATGGAGGACGTTGGGACTCCCCAGGTCACGCTGTGATCTGCGCTCTAGTGTCTCCTTTTATAATAAGCTTTGACACACCTAGTCTTCAGTCTTCTGGTTTTTTTTCGTTAATGAATTGTTTCTTATGCCATTGACCTAATATGATCACCCTGATAATTTTCTGCTCATCATTCCTCTGTGTACTTTTGTGAGGGACTCCCAGATTCCTTGGGAAGTTTTTCGCRTCGTCCTTGCACTGTGGAAATGATTGAAGGTTTTCACCTGCCTGTCAAAACTATATGCTAAGCACTACCATGCTAAACTGAAATCTTTGAAAATTGCCCTAAAAACAGACATTAGCAACATCCTGTTTTAGATGTCATTTCTGGTTTTGACCAGCCACCTTCAGACCTCCTATGGGAGCAATAAGAATGACTAAAGATAGGTAAATGGAGTGTCCATTCCCTGATTTTTCCCTTACTTCTGTCCCTGAGGTTGAACACATTTATTAGTCATTTCTGTTAATCCTGCGCTGTTCTAAACGGTCACTGATCTTTCCGATAGTTAAAGCAGTCCATGTTGTTTTATGCTCAGTATGAAGAATTTCTGTGGAGTCCAAGGGAAGGCTTTTTTCTAGGTGATCTTTAAGTCTTCAGAAATGACTGCTCTGTGCCAGGGAGCTCTGGTGAGCCTGCACAGTTCTTCTGTAACATCCACCACCGAGGACAAAAAAAAAGGGAGATTTAAGTACGAGTAGAAAACACAGTTTGTGATATATTTGGATAAACCCAGAAATACTTTCAGCTCTCTGAACTGCACACTTCCCTGTTTCTCTGCTCCATTTCTGACTTCTGTAAGAGGAGGAATACCCCATTGACTGCATGGCCAAGCACTGCAAAAKTATCCCTCACGGCTGTGTTTACAGGCACTGCTCACACCAGCCAGAAAATATTCYGTGGGGTTTCCGCAGACTGCCTTTCAGACCATTTGAAATATCATACTTCCTTCCCTCTCAGCTGCAGCAAACTAGTTTTCCTTGGAGATGGTTTTGTCTAGCAGGTGTCCCTGCCTGACCCTCATGAAGGGTGGTGCAAGGGAGGGCGCATGAGCCTGCAGTGGAMAGAGGGGAGGGTAAATTGCTGTGGTGTCCACTGTGTCCCAGGAGGCTCACAAGGTTTTCGTGTACTTGTTCAAGCATACTGGCTGTCTCACAGGCCAGGACATCTGTTGTCACTGTACATCCAGTACGTGCAAACATGCGCTGCAAGTCATGCYGCGTGCACAGACCAGGCATGTTAAGCAGCAGTAAGTGGCTTGAGGCTGAAGAGGAGACCTACCACCCAGCTCTGCAGCTGGAGAGCAGAGGGGGCCTCTCAGACAGGGGCATGCCAGGGGATGTTCTTTTCAGCGTGGTACRGAGGGCAATATCTGCAGCCCCTGGGGATATCTGCAACTCCTGTTAGTCACGGTGGCATGTGGACAACAGCTGGGTGCACCTGTAGTGGGGCCCRGGAAGAGCAAAGAAATTCTTCCTGAGTCTTTCCTCACCTTCAAACAGAGGAATAATTAGATAGCTGGTGCTGAGGGCTTCAGTAGGACACCAGAGCAGGCATTGGTGATCACTGTGTGCCGGCAGCCCCAGCAAAGCAAACAGCCAAGCATGAGTGACTCTGTTGTGCTGYTGGGTATGTGTTGGGGAAGAAGTGCTCAGATGGGCAATGCTCAGGGAGCTACCGTGGCATTTTTGCAGCCTGTGGCCCTTCTGCACCATGAAGACAACAGTGGTGGCAAGGGGATGCTTTTATGCTGCCATCCCCTCTTGAAGCTCTGGGCAGGATGGCAAAAGCTGTCCCAAAGAGACACAGTCCCAAGTGCACATTTCCAGGTTTCCTGCTCCCTGGGAGTTTTTAATGACAGTGCCACAGTAAGCATCTAGAAATGTCAGTTTAAATCAACCAATTTCTGTGTTTACCTTRGTGACTGTTTTTTAGGCAGTGTATTGCACCGAACAGGCAGAGAACATGCTGGGATCCCTGCTCCCTCCCTGCCTGCCCGTGTGCCTGTTTGACACCTCTCCATCCAGGTATGTGCTGGGGCACACTGTTCCTCTCCGCTGTTTGCTTAAACAGAGATATACTTTAACAAAAACAAACAAACAAACAAACAAACAAACAAAAAATCTCTGTTCCACCTCAGGGGCTGTTAGATCATCACCGTTGCCTTCCTCAGTGCCACGTGTCCTCCAGTCCCTTCTCCCTTACGCTTTGCTCAGGGCGCCGGACGTTACAGCCTCCCAGTTGGCATGCCAGATGAGACAACGCTGCCTCCAGCCTCTGACCTGACGCTCATTGCAGATGAAAAGATCATTTGAAAAAATCTATATAGTTAGGTGCTGCTGTCATTCATCCTCAGAAATCTCTCCACTTATTTATGCTAGCAGTTGCTGGCTTGTATTGACACCCATTTTGAAGAYGATAACTTTATTCTGCTAGGTAATTTTAAGCCGTCTTGTTCCTGCAACATAGACTGAGCTATTTCTAAGGTCATGGCCCAGATCTGTGTCTCTACAATGAACTTTGACTGAGGTCACGCATTTAGTTTTCTGTGTGTTGACAACTGAATGGACATTACACTGACCCCTGCTAAAGAAGCCAGTGCTAAAAATGCTGCCTTCAATAATTAATAGGAACTCGTTCTAATCCTCAGACTGGCCAGTTAAGATAGCAGATGTCAGGAGCAGCTAGGGCAGATGGCCTTGAGCCTTGTCCTGCTAACCAGTTTGATGTTACGAAGTACAAGGACTCTTGCTCAAATACGCTTTCTGCTTCTCTCTTTTACACAAAATAAAACTATAAAGCCAATAATTATTTTTCCAGCTCCTGTACCTAGGGAGAAAGAACAGACAAATTCCACTATCTCTGGATCTGATTTTGAAGAAGGGGCATAGTGGCAGCCTTTTGTGAAGCCCATGATCTGGAATATGGGTCATGATAACACTGTAGGTTACAGAAGACAGAGATTTCTCCCATACACATCAGCTGTGATGGGATACAGAAGTGAACATCCATTCTGGCCTCATTCTGCATGGAGAGGAGAAAGAAAGCACTTCCAATCAGTAACGTTGCCCAAGGTTCTTCTTTATTCAAATCCATTTTCAATTACAGAGGTAAATGATCATGAAAACCTCAAGGGCTATTTTTTCTTTATATTTTATTTTCTATCAGAACAATTCAGGCATTTCTGAATATGATGATGGAAGAAACAGTGATGCTTTGTCCACGTCTAAAAAAATTCTGGGAATCTTTTCTTAAAATAGCTGCAGCGTTCCCTTTTCTGAAGGCAGCATCTTAAATCCAGCATCAGGTTAGCTTTTGCATGAATGTGAAAATACTTCCAGTCAGCCAAATCACCGTCTCTCATTAACAGTAGCTTGCATATGCTTAACCACTCATGCTAGATATGAGCCAGTAACATCCCAGAAGAAGATCAGGGCAGGTTTAAACACCAGACTGAACTTGATTCCCTCTGAAACTAAGAGTCTGGGCAGCACCCAGAAAGGATGTGCCTTTCTCCTGTGCACCACTCCAATAAGCGTGTGTAACTTCAAGAAAAAAACACCTCAAAGATCAGAGCTCTCTGTTTCTCTGTTCSCAGGAGTCCAGTGCACCTGTTGTTATTTGCTAAACTATTATTGGAGCAATGATTAGTAAAAAATAACTAGTCTGCCACTTCTCTCCTCTTCCTGCGAGACAGAACTGTCCCTTCCACCTTCTTAATRTTACAACACCGTGGAGGTGAAGAGGAAGGTTTTTCCCAGACCATCTCTGGCCCAAGGCCATGACACTTCCAGGGGAGCACACCAGGCTTTCCTGTCTTCTCAGTAAGTCGCCAGTGAGGGGTTCTGGTCCAACTTTTGACTTTATAATTGGCCCTGCAACACATATTCTCTGATTATTTGGCAAAATCGGTATGCTGGGGGAGGCAGAGAGGGCATACAAAAAGATGACGGAGTTGGAAATCAACACATCATGGAAGTCGGGATGATCACTTGCTCCCAGGAGATAAATACCTCCTGTGGRCATTAGAAACCAGCAGTAGGTGTGTTGGCTTCTTTTCCTTTAATAACAACATCAACAGAATACTTCACAGGGCAGCATCTTCATACTTCATTTTAAGCACTTCTGTATGAAAGGCAGCTAACTTTACTTATCAAACTGTGAGTGCCCTGGATACATGARAGAGGGTTGTCTTGGCATCAGCTTGTGGCAAGCAGTAGCTTCCCACAAAATGGTGTTTATGACAGCTGAAAAAGTCACGCTCTGGGTTAATTTTGCTCAGCCTATGCTTTTGCAATCCATACAACACGGGATGTGCAAACTGAAGCCTGCACCCCATCAGACATACGGAGAAAAAGAAGGTGATCAGGAGTAGCCAGAATGGATTCACCAAGGGGAAATCATGTTTAACCAATCTGACAGCCTTCTCTGATGGAATKACTGGCTGGGTAGATGAGGGGAGAGCAGTGGACGTTGTGTACCTTGACTTCAGCAAGGCTTTTGACACTGTCTCCCATAACATCCTCCTAGAGAAGCTCAGCAAGTGTGGGTAARATAAGCGGACAGTGCGGTGGATTGAGTACTGGCTGAAAGGCAGAACTCAGAGGGTCGTCATYGGTGGTACGGAGTCTAGTTGGAGGCCTGTGGCTAGTGGCATCCCCCAGGGCTCAGTACTGGGTCCCATCCTGTTCAACTTCTTCATCAATGACCTGGACGAGGGGACAGAGTGCCTCCTCAGCAAGTTTGCTGATGATACCAAGCTGGAAGGAGTGGCTGACACACCTGAGGCCTGTGCTGCCATTCAGAGACACCTGGACAGGCTGGAGAGCTGGGCAGAGAGGAACCTCATGAGGTTCAACATGGGCAAGTGCAGAGTCCTGCACCTAGGGAAAAATAACCTCATGCACCAGTACAAGCTGRGGGCCAACCTGCTGGAGAGCAGCTCTGCAGAGGAAGACCTGGGAGTGCTGGTGGATGACAAGTTGACCACGAGCCAGCAATGTGCCCTTGTGGCCACGAAGGCCAATGGTCTCCTAGGGTGCATTAGGAAGAGTGTTGCCAGCAGGTTGAGGAAGGCGATCCTGCCCCTCTACTCAGCCCTGGGGAGGCCTCATCTCGAGTACTGTGTCCAGCTCTGGGCTCGCCAGTACAAGAGAGACATGGAACTACTGGAGAGAGTCCAGCGCAGGGCTACAAGGATGATCAGAGGGCTGGAGCACCTGCCCTATGAGGAACGGCTGCGAGAGCTGGGCCTGTTCAGCCTGGGGAAGAGAAGCCTGAGGGGGGATCTTATCAATGTGTACAAGTACCTGAAGGGAGGGTGTCAAGGGGACGGGCACAAACTCTTTTCAGTTGTCCCGTGTGACAGGACAAGAGGCAGTGGGCAGAAATTGAAGCACAGGCAGTTCTGCCTGACCGTAAGGGGGAATTTCTTCACTGTGAGAGTGACAGAGCACTGGACCAGGTTGCCCAGAGAGGTTGTGGAGTCTCCTTCTTTGGAGATCTTCAAGGCCTGCCTGGATGCAACCCTGTCTAACATGCTCTAGGTGACCCTGCTGAGCAGGGGGATTGGACTAGATGATCTCCAGAGGTCCCTTCCAGCCTACAGATTCTATGATTCTATGTGCAGGCCCCTATGAACTGCGCTACCAATGGGGCTTTCCTGACAGAGGCCAGATTCCTCACAGTTGTTTTACCTAACTTGTATAGATGCCAGCTAGCTGTGGTGATTTTACAAAAGTCTGGAAATATGAAACATGACTTTTTTTCTTTAAGGTTTAGTGAAAAGCCTATGCATATCCACATGTTSCTTATTAAACTATGCAGAAATGAAGATTAAACAGCAAAAGACTGTACAGCTGGGAAAATAATAGAGATGAATATCACTACATACATGTGGTTTACAGGAAAATTWAGATAAAGTATAAGCCCTTAATAAGGCTAGACATTATAAACATACAGGGAGGAGGTTAAGAAAATACCAAAACCCAGCCTGCATAAAGTGATCTGTCCTGGGCACATTATATATTACTTCTATGCCCATGTCTCTGCTAGATGGCTTAGGGTCTAATGAATAAGTGGAGAACACCAGGCTCCGTGGACACAGAAGTTAAAGGCGACAAGATTTACTACACCCATTGAACCTGGGACCCACAAAGGACCCAGCTCTCATTATTTTCYGGGAGGAGGGGGTTACGGTGCTAAACATGTCAAGGCCGTCTYGCTGGCTGTGGAGGGCCTGCCCATTGTTGCTATTGAAAGCCACTAGAGCAGTGACAGCTTCCCCCGCACCCCTCGGGCCACGTGGAGGCCTCGCTCGCTGCAGATGGCAACCAGCAGCAAGCTGTCTTGCGAGCAACAAACGGCCGAGCAGACTGCGCCTGGCCAGGGAAGAGTTATGGGAGGGCCACTTAACCCGATTAATGCTCTCCTGCCGAGAGATACTGGAGTGAGTGGCCTGGAGAGGGAGTGGAGCTGTCATCTCTGGGAGGCTCCAAGAACAGGTTGGATAAATCTCTGCCATGAGTGACTTGCGTATGGTTGATCTTGGAGGCGGATGGTTGGAAGGAGGAACATGGGATGAGCAAATTGACCTGTCCAGGTTCCACCTAGCCCTGTGAGCCTATGCCTGATCTGATCACCCTAACTGATGTTTCCTTATGTGTCCTTACAAGTATTGCAGTAGCTGCTGAGGGAGCCAACTCCCAGTACTGCTCCAGCTCTCACTTGTGCCTTGCTGCTGCCTGTGCCAATAGCAAATGAAGATTTTCAGTGCAACTCAAGAACGTGCTGCTTTAACTCCCTCCTGCTGTTGTCCATGGAGGACAGCAGCTCTTTAGAGCACCCATCTGCAGATTTACACAAATGGCTTGAGCCATTGTGAAGCCACTCTGGAGACTCAGTCCCATATTGCTCTGTCAGTGGCTAGAGCCCTGTGTCCTCCCGAGGGTTCCTGCGAGCCCAGAGCTTCATATTAGCTGGAGACCCAGCCTTTGTGCTATGTGAAGGTGCCTTAGGAGTCTCTTCTAGGCAAGCCCAGAAATCATTTCAGAAACACTTGGAAAAAAAAAAGAAGAGCCTTCTCTGTGTGCACAATGCAGTGCTGTGCTGGGGATGCCCATACTAGCTGCAGGGCAGCTGGCTGGAGGGTTCACGTAGTGGCATGAAGCAGTTGCAGAAATGCTGTCCTGACCTTCAGAAGCCAAAACAACAGCCACGTAGCTGCCAGGAGCATTACAACTGTGCTAGCAGGGCGACGCTGCCTCCTCCTCCTGCACAGCCTCACTCAGTCTCTGGGCTGGCCTCTGCTATGTCGTGCTGGTGAGAGCCATGAGAGAGAGCCAGCAGAGAGTCCCGAAACAGAGCAGCATGACCCAAGGGGCTAGAAAGATGGACCTACGTTTGGTTAGAGGACATCAAGGAGAGAGAACAAGACACACGCTGAAAAAGAGACTGTGCTACCCAGATTCACCAGAGATCAGGATGCTTGTCTGTGCCTCTAATGAAGCTTCAGAAAGGAAACCTCATTTATGCTGTGCTGGCACCAAGGGCTGCTGCGGGGGCGAGGTTTTGGTGCAGAGTTTTGGCTCCTCTCCTTCTCCTGGCTCCCGCTCGTGGTGCCCTGCTGACTGCTGTTTCCTCTGCTGCATTTCAGTTGGGTCTGAGAGCTATGAGCCGTGAAGAACTCCCAACAGGCCAAACGACTGAAAAAAAAAACCAAGCCAAAAGTGCTACTGACTGATACAATACTATGGTTCTTATATCAGTACTTTCCATCCATAGCTGCTCATGTATGAAGCACAGTAGTTACTCTTGAAGGTCTAACATTTGGAAGCAAAATTTTTTTTTAATATCGTCAGTTCAGTGTCTGCTGTTTGCAAGAACAATTAATTTCTGTCATGCTGTGTTGGGGAATTGCCAAGAAAAACCTAGATCCAATAGAAAAGCTGAGTTCTGAATKTTCTGGTCTTTATGTACCAGATTGGTACTTTGTGGCTGCAACTAACCCTGAAATATGCCTGTGGTGGGATGCTGAGTACATATTTTTACTTTGATGATTCAAGACCCAAGAAAAGTCAAATTCCCATGTGCTTTGTTTTCGGATGGCTTCATTAGCATTATTGGTGCTTTGTTATACTGGAAGCTCAAGCTGCTTTAAAATGATTTTTTCTTGTTTATACCACAAATCAATTTTTAATTAATTCTGATGTTTCTTTGAAGTAAACATTTGATTTTGCGGAAAGTGTTTTGTCCAGTTGCTTGAATCTTAGATGTGTTAAAACGTCTTTATTAGAAATTGGAGGTCTCCTACAGGCTTTTGGTCCTGGTAGCTATTTTATTCTTGTCTAATAGATGTCCCAAAGTTACTGCTTCCTATAGAAATCACCCTTGCAGTAGCCAGGCTGGTTAAAACTGTTAATCATAGGGTTGTGCTACAAGGAGTCCTCAATAGGGGAAAAGAAAAAAAAAACAAAACCCAAAACCTCTGCAATATGTTCGGCAATTTTATCCCTTGCTGAGACAGCCTGGCAAGTGGCTCTTGTGATGGGATGCTGAGCTACAACAGAGCGTAAAACCATCAAAGGCAAAGACACCAAGGGGAGCACAGACGCAATCAACTCTCCAATTTCCAGCCATCCAGGCTTCTGAGTTATGGGAACTGATTGCCTCCAATAGACCCTTTGCAGAGCTGCCAAGTTATTAGGAGCTGCTCGAGGGAAGGGGAGCACAGAAGGGGTTCCCAACGGCTGCARACTCACCCGTCGCCCTACATGTGCAATTGAGCTCAACTCAGGAACTTTGTTAGCCTGTTTTCGACGAAACTGGTGGGAGAGAAAATGAATCCAAGTTTCTTTGTGGCTGCCCTTCTTTGCCCACATCCGAATGAACTATCGTCCTCACAGCTGGATTTGCAATTGTGTTCTTCCCTCTTCAATGCTGGTCTTAGGTCAACGCCTCTGTGTGAGGACTTTTCTCACGCAATCTTCTTCCTTCCGTTTCCTCTGTCTTTCCGCAGACAGGTGTCTGGGCTCAGAGATGTAAAGTGTTCACTGATGTTGTCTAGTTTTTTGCATGGGACGATATGTCATAGAGGAGGTACTAACCTGCAAAAGTAAATGGCTTTTAAAGCTACCTGCAGTGGCAAAAATCCACTAGGAGACAAAAGAGGGAGGGACAAAAAAAGTTTGAGCTCAAAAGGAGTAGTTGGGATAGTGAGTCAAGTAGCAGAGAAGTGATGGCAAGTAGTAAATTATCAAGATTTGTGCTCCCGGTTACAATTATTAGTGCATGGTGACACTCAGTCAGGACACTTTTGTATCAGGCCATGCACAAATACATAGAGTGTCCCTCTTTCCAAGGGTTTAAGCGTGGTAGCTCAGACGCGCAGTGTGGGGAGAGGAGGACACCGATCCCAGGGAAGAGGGGCCGCCAAAGGGAATCCTGCAAAGTCCCTGCGCGGGATATGCCCATCCACAGCAGGACGGCAGGAGGCAAGGGGCCGCAGGCACTGTCAGAGCATCGCCCGAGCAAGCAGAGCAGCGACTGGGGGCTTGAACATCTGCTGGTCCAGGAGAAAGRAGTGAAGTAGAGGGCTGATTTGTTCAAGGCTGGGAGAATAAATAATCTTCCATTCAGTGGCTGAATGGAAAAGTAATCTCAGGTTAACACAGACTGCCTTAAACTATATTTTTCTTGTTGAAACAAAATCCTAAACCAAAAAAAAAAAAAAAAACCAAAAAAAAAAAAAATAAAAGATTGCACCTGAGCAAGTGAAGTGTGGGAAACATGTGGTTACAGGCCTCTCCCGAGGAGGAAAATATGATTTCAAAGCTACTTGGTGGGGGAAGGAACTGAACCGGGTGTCTCTCACACGAGTGCAGTAACCACTATGGCTCCTGAATAAATCAGGAATCATCCCTTTTTCTGCTGTGACTCTGAGCTCGCTGGGTTTTGGTGTCTATTTTTAAACTTGAGCAAAACAATTAGGAAAAGTCAGGCCAAATGAGCAGCTTGGGTTATCCCAAACTGGCATCATGACTATTTGGCAACATTTAACCCAGGTCTAATTGAGAAACTTTGTCCTAAACAGGAATATTGGAGTTACGTTATTGCTATGTATTCACCCCCAGGGCCCTCACGGCCCATGGAAGGACTTCTGCAAGCCTTCGCCCGCTTCGCCCGTGGGGTTACCGTGCACCGCCTGGTCTCTGAAAGAAAGAAAAAAAAAAACATTTCTCCCCGTTCTCACTCTCGGGGGTCCTACTGCTTGCTGATCGCATTAGGGCCATCAGCCTGCAACTCTCCTTCTCCAACAATTAGTTGCTATCATTCACGCTGTGCAATCAGCTGTTAAATCCTCATTGATGTTAATTTGAATGTGAATGTGCTGTTCAGCCAAATGTTAGATTGCCATGTTTACAAATATACTACAGGTATTTAGAAATTTAGATGATACAAAACATACTGCTTAAGCTACTTGTGATGCTGCTTTAAATAACTTAAGCCTATTTTTCGGTTATTTAGCAATTCTTTTCACATACCACTGTTTTTCTTTGTGCCACCCCTTGTCACACAAGCAAAAATGTGCTTACTTTTTTTTTTTTAAATACATATATAATCTAATAAATGGTTATCTCAGCAATAGAATTTGATTACATGTAACCTCTATTTGGTAGCACGATTTAACTGGAACACATTTTTCTAATCCATGAAAACATTCTTTAAAGCTGATGAATTAGAAATAAAGAGGAAAATAACCTCTTTGGCTTAGTAGTAGTAGATCTATTTTAGGGACTATAATGTGTCCATGTTAAGTGATTTTCCCCAAATCGTTTCAGCATAATAAGCTCAGGAATTAGTTTCATGTTAAAGTTTATCTCGTTACGTGCTTCGACCTGTAGGCATCTCGCACTTCCCATCAAAAGCGGATTTCTTCTGATGGTTTTCTTCAGGGTGGTCGGCAGGGTTAGGCCACTTAGCTGCATGACGCTTGTCTCTGATGCAGAAGGTCTTCTCCTGGTCCTCCCTGGGACTGAGTACAGAGGAGATCCCACCCTCCACCACGGGGAAAGCAGTCGGGCTCTGCTCTGGGTAAATCACTGCCTTTTCATCCGGAGCACTAAGGTCAAGGCCACCCTAATTTCCTATCCGAGGGAGTCTGGCAGGCCCAGCTGGCCGAGCACGCTTTTGCTCATATCACACCGGAAAGGGACGTGCCAAGTTGCTGGCRGTCCTCTCTTGGGGAGAAAACGGCATCTTGAATTAATGAGGAGAAGGAGTGGTGTCTCACTCCAGAAAACCTGTTAATTTTAAATAATGCCGTAGGTCATTTGCCGTGACTTGCACGCTGACCGCGCGCGACTCCTTTGTCTCGGGATAAGCAGAGAACATCAGGTTCCAGTCTCGATATTATTTCTGATTGCCCAACCGTCATCGCTCGTGAAACAAGGCGCGGGCGCAGGCGCGGCGTTCGTTCTGCACCGGCGCTCTGCACGAAGGTGCCGCGGGTTATTGCTGACCCTCTCGTGCCGGAGCAGTGCTGAGGTCTGCACCCCTGCGAATACGGCGAGAGGTGACRTTCCCGCAGGCCATTAAGCAGAAGTGCTTCTGAAGTCCCAGAAAGCTGCCCGTTTGCATTTTTCGGGGTGGCTGGGAGGTAAGACACATCCCCGTTGCAGCAAACTCTGCAGAGGGACGGCAGAATATTGCAGACGGCGTTTAGCTGCCAAACGCAGCTGTCACGTGCAGGGGCAACACTTAGCGCTCCAAGTCCTTCTCTTACCCTCTTTTCCACCCAAAGCGTGTCTCCATGAAAAGAAAAGGAAGTGTCTTCRGAGGAGGATGTGGGCAGAACGTGAGAATAAGGTGTGCTGAGTCCGACCGGGCCACACGGTCAGCGGAGGGAGAAGGCAGCACGGAAACACAAGAGCTTCGGTGCCGGCAGAGCAGGCGCCGCCTGGCTCAAGCGGAGGCCGCTGGAGCGAGCTCGGCCGCACGCTGTCAGGGGCTTCCCCCCCCCCCCAGCCAGCCTGTTTTGCCTTTGCGAACAAACTCCTCTCTAAAATGAAGAATAATCTGTTGCTGGTCGCCAGCAGCTGGCCTTGTCCCATGCCCCAGCCATCAGGAGAGCAGAGAATCCGCCAGGGAAGTGCTAAGACTCCTCAACGTCTAGCGGAGCCTGAAGCGTGCGGATTGCCCATGGCCGATATCACAACCTTTAAATCCATGCTTCTGAATGGAGAGCATTTCTCGTCAGACAAGATGGCTCGGCTCTGATTTCTTTTTTATATATATATTTTYAGTATACTTCATGCCCTCTTGGTGGAGTCCCCTTTCATTTTTCCGTGGTGAGACATGTGATTGCTGTGGTAGCTGCGACAATAAAGTTACTTTCCTTCCGTAACAACTGCAGAAGGAGCAAGGAAAGAAGAAATGTTCAGCAGCGTTTTCCTAGACAAGTCCGGCAGGATTTCAGYGCTCCCACCGTCAGATTCTCAGCCCAGCAAGTGGCACTTTTTGGTAAAGTACTGGAAAAAAGTATTTGTTATTTTTATCTGAAGGTAGGTCTGTCTTTAAGGCAAGAATAAATTTTAAAGATGCAAAGTCAGTCACTGAGGCAATCTTCAAAGTGCTCGACTTAATCCGCAGGGGCTTGATTTTGCTTTTCTCCGTGCAGATTTTTTTCCCCCTCGTTCACACACCTTGAGACAAAGGCCACGGCTAAGACGGAGCAGGGGGAGGGAACGGGGGGGGGCTTTTTTTTGTGCGGGATGCGTAGCAAATTTATTCTAGAGACTGCCTGAAACAGGCTTCAGAAAATGGGTAGAGTGTCTTTGCGAAGAAAAGGCCCCTGAGCAAACTCCGCCGCCATTCAGGAGATTTGCTCCGACACTTAACAAGTGGAGCGGGAAGAAAGGAAAATCTGTTGTCAGGTTTGGGGTGTTTATCAGCTACCCTCTAGACACTTGACCTGGTGCCGGGGACCCCCTAATCCGCTGATCTGCATGCTGCAGGCCTTGCCGGCTTCAGGCCCGCTGCAGCGGGCTGGGACACTTGTGCTAAGGCGCTGCCGGCGCCGGCGCGGCGCATTGTGTGCCCCTCACCTTCTCCCGCCTCCCGCCGGCCCCCGCCCCGCTCCGCCGAAATTTAATTCTACTCACAAATTGTGAAATAAGTTGTTTGGGCTGGATTTGGCGGGGGAATTGTCCTCCTAATGAAACGGTCTGTTCATTATACGGTCGTGGAAGGAAGATTTAGCTCTCCCATAGCCCGAGACCCATGCAGGTTAACGTCCCTCGGCTCACAGATGACAAAGGCATGAATAGCCCGGCGCTGTCAAACCGGGCTTACAAACAGCTTGGCATACAAACAGTTACTGCTTGTGTGCATGTGGATTTAGGGTCCCCGCTCCCTTAATGGCGCAGATTTGTAAGTACAAATCGCTCAGTGTTCAAACTGTTTGCGAAAGGAATAAAATGACCAAAAATTAGTTTGCTTTAGGGGGTGCTTCCTCCCCTCTCCTCCACCGCTTAAAAAAAAAAAAAAAAGAAAAAAAAAGAAAAAAGGTGGGTCAGGGAAGCACCTACTTCTGCATCCGATGAAGGGGGACGTAGTCAACCAACCCCTTTTTTGTCAGAAGCYGCCGAGCTGCTCCCCCCTTTTTTCTTTCCAAGGCAGCAGAAAGTCTGACAGAATTAATTCCCAAATCTGTAGCGTTTGTAGCACTCGTTTAAATTATTTGTAATGCCTGCTGGTTAAAACTGTTTGCAATATTTTTTATGGTTTTAATTGTATTAATCTAACTGCAATTATTTGGATTTATGAACTCTTTTGTTCAGAAATTATGCATGAACTAGATAGATAGAAACAGTTTGATTTTCATAAGGGAGGGTGGCTTATTTTCACCAATGCATTGAACTAAGCAGAAATCCCAAAGTGAGAGTACATTGTGGAAAATTTTTACCAGGTGATTTATCACCAGAGGGACACTTTAAATCTGGATCAGTTTTATTAAATCTTCTATGCATTTATTAAAGCTGGAGCAGGAATAATAGCTGTCTGCAATATCACATAATAACCATCATCCTGCAAAGCCCCGCAAATAGTGAGGCAAATATGTTTTTAAAGTAAAAAGCCAGGATAATCTCAAAATGTGCTTGAAATAACTTCAGCCTGCTGGCCCCATCCGACACGTGCATCACGAGTGAATCTATGTTTTTTTTTTTAAAAAAAAAAAAAAAAAAAAGCTCCACCGGGGCAGTTTTCATGAGCAAGCACCGCTCCCTGCCGCTGCGCTCGCGGAAGGGTGAGGGCAGGCTGATCCTCACCCACCCGGGTGCTGGAGGTTACGCTTGAGTTCCCCACCGCGACTCCTTCGTCTCTAGGATGAGAAACTAAACTGRTGTTTTTCTGTGTGTGTGGGGGGGTGACGTGCAGTTGTGCGTGCGTGCATTGCCGTTAACTCTCCRTTCTGCGAGCGGTCTGCTTTGCCTCAGACGTCCCCGGGTGCTTTGCAGGGAAGGGGTGCTGACGTGCGCCTGACAGCGCGACCAGATCTCCCTGTACAGCCGGGATCCCCCCATAGATCGAACGCGTTTCCTCCACATCTCATTACCTTGGTGATATTGTAACTATGTATGATGTGGGACAACGCGGATGGCATTTTTGCCACAGCCATGGGAAGCGGCCGTGAAAGCAAGGTACGAAATCTCTGCTATGGCCTGTTGCCATGATCATGCACAGACTGGAGGCTGGAGCTCTCAGCGGGGATGACCCATGGGCCTTTGAAAAGCTGCAGTTGGCTTTGCTGTGTTGTACCATTTCTTTGCGTGGGCCGGTTTGCCCCCCACCRCAGCAAAGCGGCTCTCCTCACCAAATCACAATCTTCTCTCGTGACCCTCAAATCATGTGCTCCTCTCCTGGCTCTGCCACACAACTGCTAACACCACAGGTCAGGGCCAGCCAGGATACTCATGCACACAAATAGACCACAGCACCCCAGGCAGAGTCGCTCTGATGGGACTCCATGCGGGTGCGGGATTCCCTTGGGTTGTCAGAGCTGTTGGCAAGGTTTTGCCTTTTGATGAAGGTTTTGCTCACCATGGATGTGATTTTCCACATTAGAAACCARGATGGGAGGGAGAGTCATGGTCCCTGTCTCCAGCTGGCTGAGGTACTCTCCTGGCTCTCCACACCATCCGAAACCTTGCGGARCTGCTGCTTCACTCTGAGGGGGCACTAGAAATGGTGAAGGGACCTTCTCAGCTAAGAGCTTGAGCTGCATCTCTCTCTTTAGAGGAGGGTGATAAGCCTGAGGGTTACTTGCTCCAAGCCTATGTGCCTCTGGATCAGCCAGAATCTTTTTTTTTTTCTTTTTTTTTTGGGGGGGGGTAACAGGGATTTTTGTTTATTTGTTTTTCCAAGCCAGTTTGAGATGCTGAGTTACTGGTGTTGTTATCGTCTGGCTTCCTTCAGCCTGGGCCTGAAGGCACTTGGCAAGTCTCCATGCTGCATCCGGGGAGGATCCGTGAGCCTGCTCTGCCAAAGCTCCTAGCCAGTGGTGGGTCTGTCACAGTTTCATGGCTGGAGCATGATCTAATAAGTTGTACTGAGTCACACAGCTCCTAATTGAGTCTGTTATAGGAGAAGATCTTCCCTCTTTGGAGAAGTCAGTCTCCCTAGAAGTAGATCTACTGGACACCTAATTCTTAGATGAACGAAGGCAGGTAAGAGAAATCCCATGCCTTTATGYATTCTGAGATGGCTGCACAGATCTGGGTTATGCCTGGCACTGCTGCCGCTCCACCAGATGGTAGAGACAAGCAGGTCAGTGCACGAATGCCCTGCAGAAGAGAAAGCATCAGGTAGTTCCCAAACTCCCAGCCAACACCACACGAGGAGGAAGAGGGATAAAAAGCTAAACCTGCAGAGCTTGCAGCCCCTTCCCTTTCCCTGCTCTGGCCACATCCCTGAGCCAGGAATCAGCTCCCCACCAGAGGTTGCTCATTCAGAAGTTGATACAGGTGTATTCAGACTGCAGTGCTGAGATTGCAGGGTAGATACACCCCAACACAGATCAGCTGGCAGTAAAAGATACAGGGTCCAGGGTGGAAGGGTAGTGGCAGTGGAGATGGAGCTGTATTAAAGTGGATGAAGCCTAGAGAGAGCGAAGAATGAAGGAATATTTGCTGATATGCTTTGGCCAAGGAAAAAAAAGGAGAGAGTGGAATTGTTGAAGTTTGCAATGGGGTAGGAGAGGAGCTCTTGCATTTTGGAGAGGACAGCTGGGTTTYTGATGAGGGAGCTACATATTTAATGGAGTTATAGTTGAGTTTTGGAAGAGAGAAAGTATTTTAATGAGGATACTTTCGTTGACAACCATCACCCAGTTGAAAAATAAGGAAGAAAGTGCTTGGTTAAAGCATTGTCAACAAGTTGTTCACTGTTATTTTTTAGCTTCAGTGGCAGTTGTAGTTACCCAGGATTTCTGAAAATCAGTGCACAGCCCCTATAATTGTTCACCCGAACCATGAGCCTTCCCTTCTCCACTTTGTAGACCCTTCAGGAAACACAGACCTTGGAAACTTGCTAGCTGACATCTGGTCATCCTTCAAAATATTATGGAGGGTAGAAGTTAGATTGCAGACAAACACTATCACTTCAGAAAAATAGGTGTGGGAAAAATAGGTGGGATACAGCCTTTGCTGTATCCCAACTTTTGTAGARATCAAATAGGGAAAACAGCATTGTGTAGATTTTTTTACCTAGTATCACATTAATGAGAGAAGATTGAATTTGTTTTGTACGTATGACTGAATAGCACACCAAAGCAGTCTGATAACACTGAGTCACTGCCATGTTTTGGGGCTATTTTCCATGTCAATGTTGTTGAGTTTTTCAATATTTAATTCAAAGTGTTCACATCCTCTTGATATAAATTACCTTCTTATTGGAAGGCCTTCCTGAGATCACTAGACATCACTAGCAGCATAGCTACCGTTTATGCACTCTACTATTAAAACAGTTGTGAACTGCACTGCCATTTAAAATGGAAAGACAATACAGCTCAGTGTGGCTGCTCTATGTTTATTAGTRTGAGGAAGAGGGAAAACATGAATTTCTACTCAGTTGCAGCTAAAGGTCCATGCACGGAAGTTCAATAGCAGGATTTTTAAAATTCAAAACATAAGAATAAGCAGCACTTCATTGCAGAGTTGAAAGATAATTGTGCAATTAACTGTATGAGGTCAATAATGCCAGAGCTGGATGCTTCTGACAGATAGGGATAATCAATTCAGCCTCTGTGTAAAGGGCTTGGAGGTAGCAATGGAAAAATAACACAGCACAAATGTTTCAGTGTTATAATGAACACCAGACAAATCATTATTGATGGTTTTTTTTTACTTACTAAAGTGCTAGTGCACAAGTATCTTCTTTGATTAAATGTAACTTTAGAATATTGCTCTAAGTTCAGTATCTGTCCTGATCTAAGCAAGGATATTAATTTAGAAATGTAGCAAAGWCCTCAGATTGCAGTTTCAGTATCTGCACAGGTAACTTCCATGAAAAATGCCAGCAAAGTCATACTCTGATYTGCAGTAAATGATGTGGAGGCTCACCCAAGATCTTCTGATGTTAATAAGCACCTTGCGTATATCCAAGTTTCTTTAAAAATCTGCCCCTGCGTGCACATGCCCAGCACACAACGTAGGAGGCTTTGGAGCCATTCGTGCAAAGGAAGAAGAGTAGCCTCCAAACACTGTCAGCTTTTGCCTGGGCTTGGTATTCACTCAATGTTTTCATTTGCTCGTGCACCCCCTGCTCAGCTATTGTCGCAATGGAGGGATCCTTTCAGAGCCTAAATCAGGTCCTAAAAGCCTCCTGGGAGGTGCTAATGAATGGCGTGAAGAAACATTGCTGTCCACATCTGTGCTGTTTCCTCCCCTGCTGAAGCAGAGCATGTCCAGTTGACCCGCTACTGCCTTGGTCCTTTCTGACACTAGAGCAGAGCCGGTGTGACACATCACGTGGTCGGCAGGGACACAGCCCCACTCTCCCTCGACATCTGCTGCCAGAGGAATATGTGGGAGAGCCCAACCTGGAGTCAGGCTTCCCCACTGAGGCTCAAAATGCCGCGCCATCACATGAAATAAAAAAATCCTTGTGGTGACCACAGAAAGGTGATAACACGGGAGCACTTTCAGTCTTGACAGCTAAGGCTTGGCCCTGTGGGCCTCACCTTTACCTCCTCCACACATCTTCTGCGACCTGGAAAGGACAGAGAGGAACAGCCCTACCGTGAGAGCAATTCAAGTGCGGCCTCTCGCAGTGCAATCCTTCCACCTGCAGTGCCACAATTTGGCCATTAAAACAAACCTCGTCCTGCAAAACAATTCAACTTCAAGTGATTAAAAGGATTAATTTGGTGATGCTGGCAATCAGAGTGGGAGCACGTGATTCATTATTCATCAATTACGGGTCTTGTCCGCACATGGCTGATTAGGGTGCATCATTGCCTCAAATTAAGCACAGAAAAGATGTTTTAAAGCAACCATATGGTTCTACTTCAGAAGCAGTTAGCTTACAAATTGAGCGCATTGATAGTCATAACTATTGATGAATGAGGGAAGAGTGCATCAAATTTATTTAGAGAGTTACCCCTCTGCTTGTGCTGTTTTTTTTTAATGTGATCTAATGAATAAGCAGAGTCAGCTTTAATTGCTGACTCGCTCTCAGAAGAAAAAGAGAGCCTCCAAAAGACCCTTTTCCTCCTCCCTCTCTGCATCACTTGCTAGAAAAAAAAGGCCGAGGCAGATGATTTGTTGCCCTGGACTGAAGGCAAACCCTTGGAATTCCTTTTTCTTTACTCAGTGGAGCAATATCGGCGTTAATTACAGCACTGTGGCCAACCAGGAGTCAAGCTCTACACACTTGTCAAGGACAGAGATGGGGTTTCTTTGCCTGTTGTGGGGGTTGCTGCATTGGGCCTGGGGGGGGAGGGAGCAGAGGGATGTGTCCTGTGCTGGCAGCAAGAAAGGTTTTTTGGGTGCCGAGAGAGATTGTGTAGAGCTACTGTCTGCTGTGGTCTAGCTGCTAAAACAGTGGGCAGGGGATGGAAATGTCGGCACATGAATAACTTTTTGGTGGAAAATACGGCCAATGTTATTTCTTTGGCTGCAATAGGAGGTATACCTGTCAAGTATTTCAAGATAGTGGGTTGCCTCAGGAGAGGCCATTGCTTCTTCCTTGTTGGTCTTCATAAAAATTTGGTGCCAAACATGTTTGTAATTCTGGGGACAATACCCATAGGTGGCTTGAGTCAAGGGAGAGACTCCTGCCACCTTCACCAGGTCAGGCCCTTGATTACCAGTATAGTCAAGAGGGAATCCCAAAATATTAGAGATGGGGATCCTATCCAGCTTTCCAATCCCAGATTATTAGAGTCCAAGGTGTTTACAAAGTATAAATAACAGTATCTTCCTCTTTTCCTTCTCTTTTGCAACAGCTTTTTATTTTCAGTAGAATTATTACCTGTGATTCCTTCCAAGGAACAGCATAATTAAAGGAGAGTCGTTCTAGCTGTCAGTTTCTAGGACTGGGCCTTAATTTATCATTTGTTTGTAGCAAACTGAACAAAATGGCCAGAACTCRGTTTGCTTGCAGGCGTTTTCCCCCTTTTGTTAGGATTTTTTAGCGTGTCCTGCTGCACTGTCCTGGAGCTGTCCAGTCATGGACCTGGAAGCCAGGAYCCTGTAAATGCAGCATGGGCAGCTGCTACCTGAGAGACCTTAAGGGACGAAGAGATATGGAAACGTCAGTGAATGGAAGGAGGTGCTGGAGCAATGCTGGCTGGGATGACGGGCAGTGTGGTAAAACTAATGTTGTTCCGAAAAACAGAGACTCAGTGTGTCAGATTGCTCCTCGGGGACTCACTGAGAACAAGTCAAACTCAGCGAGTGCACGAGAAGCAACATGCATTAAAAACAGGGATTCTTCTGACAAACCCTTTCCATCATGAAAAATACCACATTCTTGAAATCAAAATCATTCTTGACTGGGACTGAATTAAAAAAAAAAAAGTATTAACTTAAGAAATGCCTTAATCTTTGCAAGATGAAAGGATTAAGTTTCTCCATTGAAAATAACCCTTCACGTCAAGTTTATAGTCAGACACAGGTAAAAAACAATTAATTCACTCAAAAACATTTTATGATTTTTGAAACAAGTTGTAGTGACTTAGTCAGATATTTGTTTGGATTTTTGGTTTATGTAATTTCTCAACTTTTCGACTCTTTGCCCTTGTTTAGAAAAGGAAAATTATTTAAATTCATGGAATTTCTTGAGGTTTGGGTGAACTGCTGTCCACCCAGCTCTACCTGAACTCTGCAACTTTGTACCGTGGTTTCTTAATTAAAATCCCTAATGGAGATCTTCTGATTGCTCTTTATTTCACTTTCTTGTAAAAATCGGRACATGTCAAGCAGACAGGGATTTATCTGTGCTAGAAACTTTTCTATATGGGATCCCCATAGGGAAAATGGGATTTTTTTTTTTTTTTTGCGTTACGCAAATTATTAAAGCATTAAAAGAATATTTTCTTTCTATAAAAGTCAAAAGCAGATTTACGGCGGTTTCACACATCTGAGTGGATCACATTTTCCTATGTGATTTTCACTTCCTTTTTGAAGTCCTGCCATATACTCCAATTAATTGCTTCCTCCTGAAGCTTTAAATAAAAGGTGGTTTCAGATCGAAAAYGGCATCCATTAAATTTAATTAATTTCTCATGCAGTTGGCCTGGTAAAGGGGCAGCCGCTAATTGAGAGCCGTTTCTAAACTGTAGATTAGCGAGACTCTTCCGGTCAGCGCAAGGAAAGGCGCTGATGTATTTTCCCCTTGCGTCTGAGCACTGTGGCAATGGCCACACGCCGCACTTGCTCCTTCGCGAAGCCAGGGTTGGAGGGAAGGGTCTTGCTGCTTACCGCCCCGTGCCGCGCCGAAGCCCTCCTGGACTTGCCCCGCGGGGCCCTCCTGGAGCAATTTTGGAGCAGTGAACCTCGGTGCGAAGGAGGAGCGCGGCTTTCTGCGTGCCCCTTCTCCCCCCTTCCCAGAGCAGCTTGTTCTCCTTTTCTCCCCTCTTKGGCTCTGCCTTGAAGCTAGTTAGGCTCCGTGAGCAAGGAGTTTGTTCTCATCGATCCTACCAGAAGATTACCTGAGAAGTTAAGAGCTTTAGCAGGCTGAACTGTCTTCCAAAGGCAGAGGAGCCCCTCTACAGCTTTGTATTTACCCGGTTTCAAGGGCAGCTGTGGAGAACGCGATGTGCTGAAATYGTGGTACCGGCCGCTGGCTTTTCGTTCGGTGTTCTGCCTCGGAGGGCAAACGCATTAAGTGAAGGCAGAAAACGCTCAGTTGAGGCCAACAACGAAAGATGCGGGTGGCAGAGCGTACTGCAACGCCGCAGCCAGCAAAATAAAAATAGGAAAAAAAAAAATCCATCGAGAAGCGTATGTAACGCAGGGGAACGGAAAGAAGCACGTTTCAGCTAATGCCACCCGCTAATGCTGCCAGGCCTGCGGAGTGAGAGGCCGCTATAATATTCCACTTGGACCGCAGAAACTTTTATGCTGTCAAGAAAGTCTGAGCTTGGTAGCATCAAGGTCAGGAGGTGTTTTAAGGCGGCCAACCCGTTCTGATACGAGAATCCCTAATCATTTGAATGTCCACACTTTTACAGCTCGATTTTGCAATCATATCACTAATAGTGATATTTTCACCTCACTCCCTCATTTATTGATTTCACCTCATTTATTGATTAAGAGAAATACAAGAAAGGCCAGGGAGGAAAAGATACTAAACTGCTTCCCTAACATGTCTTCGGTATATCTTTCGGCCTTTACATCATTAAACTGCTGTAGGAATTTTGAGGTTAACTGTCAGCATATATACACCATTGGGAACCGTGCATATTTTTCCATTCTGCATTAAACACTTTGGAGCTTTGTAAGTATGAAATAATTTTTCCTCGACCGTGTACTCTTTCACAGGTAAGGGAGATAAAAATAAGCAAGACCGATCATAACTGTGATTCTATGTGCAGCATTGCTATCGAAACTTATGGGAAAATGTCTCCTCTCATTTGCATAACTCAAAAAAATATAGAATAGAATTTCTTTAAGTTTTACAAAAGTAGCATCTTCCAGCTGAGATCAAACAGGAAGTTTTAGCTCAAAAGGATTTCTTGAAAGGCTACTCAACAGGAAAGATGGATCAGAATGGAAATTACAAATGTCATTAGCCATTGCTGCATTTTCTACCATAAACCATATAGTAAAAATACAGGATTGACTTTTCTGCAGGCAACACTTGATGGCCTTCAGTCTGTATTAATGCCCATAACAAATAGAAAGACCGAAAACATGTCTTCTGTATATTGGCTCTTCTTGGAATATGTGGTTTGGAAAGGGTTTGGCTATTAGTTTGGCTATTAGTTTTCAGTTCCTTTTCTAATCTTTTAAATATGCCAAAGCTCCATGAAAAAAAACCTGGCAAGATGTGACAGGAAGCTAGAAGTTCTAATCTCTTCCAGGCAGTCCACTGTAGTGGTGATAGCACACCGAGCTGCTAAGCAGGGTGATGTTTGAATAGAAGATGGTTAAAGGGAAAAATTGAAACAAAAGCAGAAAAAAATCRGGCTCACTCTCCCTTTTTTGTTTGTTTGTTTGTTTTCGGGGCTAATTCCCAGTCATTCTCAGGACCTTTCACACCTTCCTTAGCCATGCAAACAGCCTTTCTGCAAACAAAACCCAGATATTTTTACATGCACTGTGTGTGAGCAGTTTGCTGGGCTCTGTGCATTTCTACCTGGCTCATTACTTCCACGCCTTAGCACCACTGGGCAAAGTTTTCTGTCATTAGCTAAAGTAGGATGTCCATGGCCTTCCCACCAGCACCCCCTGGGACGTCGGGAGCCTCATAACACGGCTGCTCTGCAGCCCCTTTTTTTCCACTCCTTTTTCTGCATTTCAGCAGCATCTAGCCCTGTTCATCCCTCAATAGCTGTAAAGAACTGAAAAAATGCCTTAAGAATTAGCATTATTTAGCTCTGTGTTTTGCTGGGGTTTTAAGTTACATTTTCTATGAAAATGGCTGAGATTTGGATCTAGGTGTGTTTTGGTGATACTTTCAACCAGAGACAAAACAGAAGCTTAATCCTACAAAATGTCTGCAACATAAGCAGCCGCTGAGGCTGAATGACACCTKCACTTGAGTAAAACGGGGCTTTAGGAGCAAGTCCCTGAGAGCACCGACTCCAAACACCTTGAGTGGTTGTGCACATGGTCCGTGAAGACCAGTCATGGTGCAAGCTAATCTGCAGATGTGAAYGGGAATTTGCTCTTTCTCTCCAGACTAGGAACATGCAGTACATGTGGGAGCTAAGCAGACTGTGTGAGCATGGGAAGAAAGCAAAATTAGACCAGACCAGAAGTATCTGTGGTCTTTGCAGTAGCTGCATATCAGGCCTTCCCCTCAAGAGCGTGAGTGAGACCTATTAATTACATCAGCTGATATCATACAGTTCCTTTTTGTGCTAGAAGTGCTTACATGCAAAAGAAGAAATTTCTTCCAAGACTGCTGCCAAAGTTGCTAGGAGTTTTGGAAACACTCTAGCAGGCAAGGTGTACAAGCATTCGGTCAACTTACACCAGCTGCTGAAGGCATATGGACAGCTGCTTTGGGTTGGGCCCAGGCTTTCAAGGCATTCTCCTGCTTTCTCTCTCCAAAATGCAAGCGTTGCTTGGCTGTCTGCTGCTTGAGACATACAAAATCTGTATGCTTGTAGGGAGATCCAGCACAAAATGGTTATGCTAAATAATTATGAAACTAAAAGAAACACGTCATGGTTCRGGATCTGTATGGCAGCAACGGAAATTTATTTTCACATGGGCAACTATTTCTTCTGTAGCATTAGCACTGTGTTTATCAAGCTCCTGAAAAATTCTGAAGGTCACGCTGGCTACATTTTAGTGAAAGGTTTACAATATCAAAAACTGAGGTTATTAACATGTGGCAAACATCAGCCCAGAGATAACATATAAAGTTGAYGCTTCCGGTAAAACATTGAGCCTGTTCATGGCACTTGTACGGAATATAATGTTTTCATAATATAATGGAGATAACACATTATCAAAACCTATATTGTAATATAAGGGGTCTTGTGCGAGGAGTCTAAATACAAATTATGGGTGCACAGGTGGCTTTCTGCCTTTAAAACAAACAAGTAGGCACTTAGATGTAGAAGATAAACTCCACACGGTTGAATAGAAGCTGTACTTAAATATTTTAATGGAGAAACAAATTATTTTGCCAACTGTATCATATCACGAGATGAACCCAGGCCTCACTGGAACACGCGTGGACGTGGATCACACGAAACACTGCCTTTGCCCTGCCATGAAAATAATGCACAAATGATCTAAGCAAAAGAAACATGCAGATATACTGCTGGTATGGAAACAGAAATTCCCATTCAGTATTATCGATGCAGTCCGTYTGGTAGCATCCCTGCCGTCCCTTCCTCGCTGAGTGGGCGTCAGTCCTCGACCTTCTTGGCACCTTCCCAGTCTCTTCGCTCAGCAGCTGGCCCCGCTCTGCAAAGCCCCGGCTCTTCCAGGCCAGCCCGCGCTGCTCCYGTCCCAGGAACGGATGGACATTTTGTGTGCATGCAAATCCTGAGAGATCGCAAGGTTTTACCGTGCTGAGACTGCGCTCTGGGATGCAGAGGCATCCATGCGGAGAGGTCCTYCTGCACAAGCCGAGGAGTAGCGTTACTCTGGCCGCAACCACGTTCAGGAGCCGTGGGACGCCCATGGCAGTCATTTGTGCYRGGTCAAAGAGAAACTAATTCTGGATTTGTGTTTTTCAGTACCCTGTTTAACCTCTCAAACTGGCAACAGTGTTTGCTACAAAGCCTAAAGGTTCACCCCAAACCTTCCTGGGAGCCAGCCTCCCCGTACGCCCTCAGAGCAGACAGCGTTTCAGCAGCACACGGCTCCTTCTGCAGCAGAAGGTATCTGGCGTCAGTGAAACCCCAGCCCCAGACAAGGCCTGGTGACATCCTGCTATGGACTTGTTCGACTTATTAAAAAAAGCAAAGCTTACAACAGAGAAAACATCTTTTCTTCTGCAAGACTTCGATACAGCTGCAGCTGTGTTTATAGGTGTGAATGTCTGGGGGTTTTTCCCCGCCGCCCTCCTTAAGCAGCCTGTGCAAGCACACCGCTACAACGCGCGTCAGGCGGCAGCCGGCAGCAGCCTTAAAACAACGCAAAGGCTCTGCGCGCCTCTGACTATTTCTGCACGTATCTAACCGTTTCTGGGGTTCCCTCGGCAGCTTTCGTCCCGTTACTACTCACACCGCGCGGGGGGCCAGCGTATTAATAACARGGCAGGCAACGCGCGGCGCGGTGAAGGCTTGCAGCAAGCAGTAATGGGTGCTGATAATTGAAACTCTTCGKCTTCTCGTGTGCAGGTTCAGTACAGATTATATTATATTGTAATATTATATTAATAACAGGTTCAGGCACGCGCAGCGCGGGGGACAACACGAGAGCTGACTGAGCCCTCTGCAGCTCCRCTTCTTCACCAAGCGTGGTCGGCTTGAGGCACCTCTTTTCGGCGTGCTTTGCCGAAAGGAAGGGCGAAAGGACGGGTGGGAGAGGAGACGGGATAACTGCAGTGCTTGCATCTCTATCATACTGCCTGCTTTGAAGGAGTTTTGAAAGGTGAGAGATTTAAGGTAGAAAAGAAAAGTCCCGGTAGTGGACTGGGGTGTTTGCTACAACGAAAAAAGGAGCCGTCAGGGTAAAGCTGAAGGCAGTTTGCCGTTCGGACGTGTAGGGCTCTTCAGTTCTGCTTGGCGAGCGCGCAGAGTTGAGCCCGCAACTGAAATGCAGCGTCGTTCAGCAGCTCGGTCACGAGAAGCGCTCGCTCCGGAAACAGCGGTGTTACCAGAAAGGTTTAGGACTGCTGATTTAATGCTAGCTAGGGCGAAGTTCCCTGCAGTGGGTCAAAAAAAGGGGGATCCCCCCCACACACACACACACAAAAAAAAATAATAATTAGGGTGAGGAAAAGAAATACTAAACTTCAAACCCAAACCTTTTCCTTTGGTCTAAATAGAAGAGTTTTGTTCCATTTTTAGGTAATTTAATTTTAAGAAATAAAACGGAGGTAACTTTAGCAAAATAGATGCCTAATAAATTAGGCATTATAAACATAATAAACACTTCTTAATTGTTTTTCCTGGAGAGTTCACAACTGGCTAGACCTGGCATCAGCTTATGCCATTTGGTGGCCGTCTTAAATGTGTGGGTTTCCCCCCCCCCCTTTCCAAGCGCACGGTTTGGGGCAGCTGTAGAACAAGATCGTTGGGGCTTTTTTTTGGCGYTGAGCAGCGCCGGCCGGAAGGCGCCACGGGGCCGCTGGTCTCCCCGGGGCACGGAGGCGCGCGCTGAGCGGGGCCGACCAGCGCCGCCGGGCTCCTGCAGCTGCTCCTAGTGCGGTTTTCATTGCAATTTTCCCTGGACTTTGAAACTAGGAGAATCCACCTCTCCTCTGTGATCGTTTTCTAGAGAGCAATTTTCCTTCAGGAAGAGGGTTTTGCTGGRGACAGCGGAAGAGAGGAGTTTGTGGTATTCCGCTTTCCTCTTACTCGTGCGAGCTGCGAGACGGACGCTTCGCCTCCGAGGCGCCTGGATCTGAGCCGCTGCGTCCGCTTGGGGCAGGTTGTTGCTATCCAGAAGGAAAAGCAAAGGAGCAGCGGGAGCATCAGGCTGGGAGCCGTGATTTAAATCGGGGAAACTTCACAAGCCGAAGCTGTTCCGCCTGTGACCTTTCATTCGTATTTACAGCACAGGAGCTGATCACACACTCATTAGGTATTTCTTCACATGCCTGCTGCAAGTAGAAGAAGTGAATTAATTAGGTTTAGTTTTGGGGAAAAAAAGAAAGACCTAGCATGTGTGTAGTTGGCTAAGAACACAGAGTAACGCACTGTACAAAGAAGAACACCTGTTAGCATCTTTATTTACTTGTCCCTGAGTATTTTTCTTCTTCATTTATGCAAAAAGACCTTGAASAGTAACACAAAAAGGAGCAGCGATGCACAGCAGTATATGCACATCCGATTACTCCTACCTCAGGGAGAGAAGAAAAGTTAGAATTATAAAACATCCTAATCCAATGTACTTTTCTTTTTCTTTTTTAAAAAAAAAAGAAAAAAAAACCACTTTAAAGTCACTTGCCTAAAGCTGGCCCAAATTTCCGTGTGTAAATAGCAATGTGTGGGGACTCCATTTTTGGAGGACTATTGCTTAGGCTTATTTTAAATAGATCTCATTTTTACAGTAATGAGCCTTTCCAGGAAACCAGGATGTCTCAGGTCTGTTACTAAAGATGAAAACAAAAATTACTAATAACTCCTCTAATTCCTCTGTATACCATCCAATCAGGCTTTTTTCCCCAGCTATTCATACAGCCCTCTTTCAAGGTCCTTTTAAAAATAAATTTCTTTAATGATGCCTGCAAACTCTCATCCTGCCCTCAGAGGATTTTTTGCTAATTTGATGAAGACCACACACATGAAATCAAACGCTTTTGTCATTTGTTTCTTATTGTACCCACTTTCTAAAAGAAAGCATTGCCTATGTTTTCTGATCATAAACATCGGAGTTGGCAATCTGGCACCTTTCCAAGAGTTCATTTTTAAGGGTAGCATTTTAGATAATTATTAAGATTCATGGTAGCTATTAATTATATTGCTAATTGTAAGTACCAATGCACTTTTCAGTGGTCTGATATACCTTATGTTCTATTGCTGAACTGGTTTTAAATCTCTTTGTGGTTTTAGTCCTCACCAACTCAAGTAAGCCAGGATTTCACCCCATGACTTTTATCACTTGCAAAACTAACCAGTGGTAAAAGAGTTTCCATGAAAGTGATAATATTAAAAGCCACCTAAATGGGTAAATATTATCAATAGTTATTAAATTTTATTCAAATGGAGAATAGAAATATTCTATGTTACATATTTCCAGCTGTACCAGTATGGCTTCAGTCTCAGTTCTCAGGCTCAGCAGCATTCACTCTAGCAATCTTTTCTAGTATGAACAAATGTAGATGCACGCACTTGGGTGCCAGAGGCCAGCTCCTTAAGAGCTGTCAGGCTCCTTACCTCACCACCTAAACCTTAGATAGGTCCTGGTGTAAAACCCGTGGTGCTGGCTTGGTGCCCAAACCTCCTGCATGCTGAAGGAGGTGTGGGCTGGGGATCGGATGCGCTTGACAGCAGCTAATTCACCTAAGTCAGTCAGTAACATCCTGAAAAGGTACATCTGACCAGCTTGGAGCGCTTGACTTGAGCAATCCCATTTGTACTGCCCCAAAACAGGCTCTTCTATGCRCTTGTATGTTGGCCAACTTATCCAKAGCATGTAAGCCTTAGACCACAGTATTCYCCTTCTCCTCCCATCAGTATTGTCCGTATACAGGGACTCAGTCGTACTGGCTCCTTCGCCTCCATCCTGACCCGATGGAGCAAGGGTGCAGCTGCTGATGGGGCAGACAAGGTTTGTGTCGTGGAAGAAGGGGCTCACTTCATGGCCATCGGCACAGGCTGTCTGCTGAGGGTCAAACATTATCTGCAGGCCCCTCAGATATTTCTTTGTCTGCCCATTTTTTYTGCTGTCCTTGAGCTGCTACCGTGTCTAGGGTGCCTTACTGGCCCTGAGAATAGACCACAAGGTATGTTTCGTTGTAACAGAAAAATTGTGTTTTTCTGTGTGTTGGTGGACCCCACTGGCCAACYTCTTTTCTCCCTTCTGTAACGCCCCTTGGGCATCCCCGTGAAATGTCCCTGCTGGTGCCCCCCCACCCAGCACCATCTTGCTGGAGAGGCAGAAGAGCTGGCCAGGGGACCCCAAGTGCAGAGCTCCCATAGGAGAGGGACATCCACCCAGTAAAGGATAAGATGGTGAACTATGTGGTTGGTGATGGCCTCAAACCATGTCTCTTATAGCAGAATAATAATTTATACAGGAAATGTGAACTAACGGAGTCATCTTGTCTTTACTAAGTGAAAACTTGAGGGGCTGCTGCCTCTCAAAAGATGACTAAGATAATATAAACTGACCTAGAGATAATATAAACTGAATCTACTTTCTAGGGAACACTTTAAAAGAACTAACAAGTTTGAACACAGTCCTACTAAAATTTCTCACATTTCTTCCCAAATCATCATAATTCACTTATGATGATTCACATCTCTATCAATGTTTTGGAATCTATCCTGGCTGAGTGCAGAGGGAAAATATGAGGTTTCATCCTAAAAGGAAAGAAGTCTTTAAAAAAGCATAAAATTAATCTGAAGGAAAGAAATCCAAAGGTTGTTTTCATGTCAATAACTGAGCAGATGAAGGCTGTGTGACATGGCAGTTCAAAGAGCTGAACTAATATGATATCAGAGTAATAACAGCATTATGGGTCATGTGTGTCTCTATACTTGACACTTGACTGACGTAGCAAAGTTAGTAAGATGTTTAGTCTTGAGGATTTTTTTATGGCTTTTTAGTGATACTACTCATCACAGATTTTAGCTGGGAGTAATAAAGTCCTATGCCGCAGGGAATTTGTATTCAGTTACTGGGTTTTTTTCAGTAAAACAAATTCTTCTCAAGCATCAGTTAGTTGTTACCCTCTGTCTTCCATTAATAAAGCATACTGGTGACATCCTCCTAGCTAGGAATTTTCCTGCTATCTGAAGATCCACCTGTTCCATGAAATATTTTCAATTTAACATCCTTTGTCTCAATTTGAGTATCTAAWTTTTTGTCCTGGATGGATTTGCAACAGTAGCCTGGAAGGACAGCGATGAGAAGTGGGGAGGGAGAAGTTACCCTGTGGATTGGATCTGCTATTTTGTTGGTAGTCAGAGTGCTAGGCGCACTTTTGGGATCCTATAAACAGGAATCAACCTGAGTGTCTTACTCTAAGTGCATAAGAGTGGAACTAGTCCAGGATTACAGCCAGAAAAWTTGAAAATTCTTCCAAGATCTCTGCTCTTTCAGAGCCCTCTGCTCCCTGYGCTCACTGCCGGGCTCATTGGAGGAGCAGGCGCAGATCAGAGATCATCGCTCTGGTCAGAGGCACGGCTTCGCTGAGCGTTTTGCACCTCTTATCTCTGCTCGTTCTTTCAAAGGCCGATTACTCCAAGTTAATGAAAGCCTTCTTGCCTTCCGTAGACGGATAAGGATTAAGTGGAAGCTTGCTGGTGCTGAGCGCACATAGACACATTTGCCTCCTCGCATACAGAGAGCCCAGGAAGCCGTTTGAACAACTTGTTAGGTGGGACCGAGATGTTAAAAACTCTACTCGAAGGCTCCTTTCTTTCRTGCTGGCTGAGGAGCTCTCCCTTTCACTGGACACTGCCTTGCTTTGTGACGGCCCGTGACCATGGGAAAAGAGTTCAATCCGACAGATCCTAAATAGGGATCATTTAAATAGGACACAAGTGGCATTCCTCCTCAGCGAGGAGGACGTGTGCGCTATTTAAATGCCATTCCTACCCTGCCTAAAGAGATAAAGGTGTGACACAGAGATGACACATCACAGAAATCCTGCACGATACTCGCTGTGAGCAGACTGCAGAAACATTTAAATGATTAGAGACTGATCTTCAGTAGAAATGTGATTGTTTCCAGTCTTTCACTTCAAACACAGAAAAGTACTTAAAGGAAACTCGGAGCAGCTGTAGTGAGAATTATTACTCAGAGGAGTAATAATGGTGCTTTAGAAAATGGAGAAAGAAAGGATGAACAGAGATGGCCTCAAAAATTGGAAGATAAAATGTACATAAGAGTGGAAYGCTTTTGGTCATTAAGCCTTGTTTTTGATCAGATTTTTTTGTAAGGGATTTTAACAGCAATCAAAAATATTTGCTCTCTGCTCGTATCACTGTTGCYGAGGGGCCATGAGTGTTCCCATGAGCATATGGTAGAAATGCAGCCAGGAATGCCTCTCTCTTGCTTAAGCCACCTTCTTAAGTCCCACTGAAACCACTGAATCTTAAGCACCTGCTGCTTTGTTTTCCTGACCAAGCCATAAGGCCCATCCATTGCATCTTTAATCTAACCCCTGCTTTTATTGTCAGTTCCTGTTGCTTTCATGTATACTGCTCCACGCAGCATCTTTCCCGTAGCAGGCTTTTAAGGAGAGCAATTCCGAAGATTTGGTCAGAGACAGGTAACATGATTCCCGCAGTGCCTCCCCCACAAAAATACCCTTGCCCAAGCCAAATGTGCAAGCTCTCCCTAGCTTYACAAACCAACTTGCTCMTGAAAAAAAGTMATTTAAAAWAWATATAYATATATAAAGGAGGGAAAGATAGTGTGATAAGCAGTGCAGCCTTAAAGTCAGCACAATTCAGGCTATTTGAAACAAGGGGATGGAAGATAGTATCTTGTTCTGAGCTGCTGAAGGGTCTTCCTACACTATAAAATTGCTCCCCTGGCTGCATACGCTGCTTGGGAGCTGCTTTACACCAGCGTGGCACGTGCCATGGGGCAGGCATGGCCCACATTTGTGTCCCCCGTGGCCCAACGCGATCAGATACTAGCTGTTCCCAGAATGAGCAAAAAGGGGAGTTGTTGCATTGTAAAGGATTCAGCAGTCCTGCTGCACACCTTAAATTGCTCATTAAATAGAATGGGTGAAATCGGTATCACATGCTGATCGATACAGGCTGGGGATCTGACCTTCATTTCTGCCAGGAAAAATGCTCTTTTAACTCCCACTCACAGCAGATCCATTTTTCCCAAAACTGTGTTTATTTTCGGAGAGGAAATCTTCGAGAAGGAACACAGTTATTCTAATGTCTYGTCAAATTTATTTTTGCTGAAGCACTGGTGGGAATGGTGCTAATAGCTACAGTTTCCCRAGCGAAAGCCGGGCGGACAGTGCCCTCTGCAGAGCAAACGGGCCCTGGGCCGGCTCTGCCTCCGCACCCCTTCGCTGGGCTGGGAAAACCGAAGTAAAACATGGTACGGATGTTTGGAAAGAAATATATCTTTGCCCATTTATTTCCTGCACCTCTGTTGCTGTTCAGGAACAAAAGGAAAATCACTTACGGCCTTGGTCGCCACCTTTTAGAAGGGGTATGTAGGGAGTTTTTTAAAACTCAAAATAACATAGTGCCCAGGCACCGCCGAACCGGTGCCTGTCCCAGACGGCTCCCCCGGGGAAGAGGAGTTGCAAATCCCAATCCTGAGGAGCCTATAATGTCCTAGGGGCACCGAGAGCCCGAAATGTAAAAATACTGTCAGGTTGCTCTAAGTCAAGTTTAAAGATAAGTTTATCGCCAGGTCCATTTTATTATGTGCATGTCTTCGGGTAAGGATTTTAGCGGCACATTTTCAGTGCAGTTAGCAGGCTCTTGTGTGTTACACACAGGCAGACACACATCTCTAGGGGTGCTTATTTTCTTGGCTACCTTGCAGTGTAATGTCTTCAGGTCAGAATATTTTTAGCTGTTGAGCTGCTACGTGTTATCCTCAAATGCGCGCAGTCAGCAGCAGGAACTACGAAAACAGTAGTGGCAAGCAAGAAACTAACAGCCTGGCAAGAAGCTTTTTAAGAATTGTAGTTGTTTGTCCTTCCTCTCGAATTTGCTCTCACATCTGTGATTTGTTTGCAGAAAAGATAAATTCTTCCTACAGTACTGGAAATCCCGCTATTGACACTAATTCCATAATTAGCTGCTAAGATCTTTGTCCTGTCTGCCATGCCAAGTTAGTAAATAAATCATGGATCTGGCTAYGCAGCGTTTTGCCGGCAGATACAAGCTCCCTGCTCTCAGCCTGAGCTAGCTCAACACAAGCCAGCTACARTTTGAATTTGGCAGCACGAGCTCTGTCCCTTCCACTTTGCCCCCGCGCGCAGCTCGGCGCGTCGGCAGGGCAAACTCTCCGCTGCGCACGGCAGAGCGCGGAGACGTGCCGGCAGCCTCTCCTGCCTCTCGGGCAATGCTTTTGCACTGCCCGGGGAAGCCCAGGGGTCTGCTTTCCTAAAGATCAAACCATTTTCTAATTTTTGATTATTAGTAGTGTTTATAGTGGTGGAATTGATTCAGAGACAATCTGAGGGGGCCGTTGGTGCACTAGAAGTAGAGAAAATAATGAGGAAAATCGATAGCATGGGAAATCCATCCTGTGCCTCCCCTGCACACTGGTGGAGTTTGAGGGACCTGCTCAAGGTGATGGGCTGCATATCGCTGCAGGGACCGAGGGGGGGGTCCGGTCCCTCTCCTCCCTTTTCAGCCTGTGGCTACCAAGGGCCTTAGCGCCAGCGATGCAGCTGTGCGTGGCAAGCAGGCATCTTATTTCCAACCAAAGGTGGTATCTGTGACTCTAGCTGGTGGCAGGAGCTTGCAGATGGAGGATGTGGAGAAACAGCCTGGTTGGCCTGGCACATTTTGCGCCTTCAACAGTCTGCTTTTCTCGAGGCTGTTGCATTCAGCAGGAGCTGCGGCGAGCTGCGCTTTCTTGTGAACCTGACACACACACATACGCACACAGTGGGCAGCAGGTATATTCCTTTTCCTTCAAAGACGTGTGGCAAATGGCATTAGCCACCATACAGAAATGCCTCTGTAGCAGTCTGCTTCCCACACAGGTGGAAACGTGTTACCGTCACCTGAGATGACATGCTGAGAGCTGCTAAATAGGAATAATATTTGCCACACGTTGCTGGACAAAAGCCACTTGGTGCGTTTGTGAGTCCATGGAGCAGAGCTAAACCCAGGCAAGGCTGCTATCCGTCCTGCCGGCGGGCCCTGGCCGTATTGGAGGCTTAGCGACTGATCCTGCAGCGTTGCGAGAGCTGAGTGACGCYGATGGGAGTGCCTGGCACGTTGCAGATATCCGGCCCTCGGGGAAGTAACCTATCAATCAGGAGCAAAAGAAATTTCTGTATGAAGGACTACGGTGCTACGAGTGCTGCTGGTTTCCAGTAGCACCCTGACTGAGCTGAGCTACCCGCAGGTAGAAAAGAGGGCAAGGTCCTGCCGCAGTGACCCTGCTAGATATAGACCAAGGGCAATGGGCTGAAGGAAGGGGTTGACGTGGATTTCGAGGTAAAGTCTGGAAAACCTGGCTTAGGAGGATGAGATGAAGGAGTTGTTTCCCCTAGAAAAGAGAAGATTCAGAAGGACAATTTTTAAATTTATTTTTAAAATACGTTGTCCACCAAGAGCTGTGGAGAAAAACAGTGGACTTGATTTGCAGATTACACGCTGGAGAAAACACAAGGTCTCCTCCTGTTTCCCTGCTTCTCTCTCAACCATTCAGCGGAGGGACCTCCTCTCAGTTTGTACAGCAGCCAGTATAAATAATAACACCATGACATTAGCTGCACTCAGAAGATGCTACTGCAATTCAGATATCAATAACTGATAAAATAAATGTCTTCTGCTGGTGGCTGGAGTCCACCAGTAGTCTGCATGCAGCGTTCCCTCATTGGAAATCTGGCTGGTGGACAGCAGGTACCGCTCACACGGCCCGGCTGCCCTCAGCAGGCAGCGTGCCACAGGATGGCAGCCGTGCACCTCGCATAGCGCTGTCGCCCAGACGCTGTCTCGGGGCCCCCCTCCATCTCCACGCTAGATAAAGTGGCTTGGGAAAGGGGTCTCTTCTTAAGGAAACCACGAGCTTGTAAAGCTTTGTCCTCTGTGTAGGTATGTCCAGATATTGAAATCTCACTTTATAGACAGTCCCAGCTTTTTTTTTAGCATAGAGCTGGAGCTACGGGCACCTTGTTTCAGTGACATCCAGACACTCAGGCTTGACAATTAATATACCTGGAGCCGAGGCTGTAAAGCAACCAGAGACAAAAACTAGAGCTGCTGAGCTTGAAGTTTGGGATTAATAGTGCAATACCAAACAAGCCAAACTGGAAGGACCAGTCAATTTGCTCCAGAGCACGGGCTGTCACCCAGGGTGACCCAGACAGGCTGGAGGAAAGGATCTACAGGAAACTCAAGAAATTCAACGAGGACAGTTACTAAATGCTGCACATGGGCATGAAGAGCCCCCTGCAACGGTACAGGCCAGGGACTGTCTGGGTGGGGAGCAGCTCTGCTGAGAAGGCCCTGGGGTCTGGGCCAACAGCAAGCTGAGCATGGGCCAGCAGTTGCCCTGGCAGCAATGGTGGCTAGCAGTGTCCTGGGCTGCATGAACAGGAGCGCAGCCAGGAGACCAAGGGAAGGGATTGTCCCCTTTACATCGGACTTGTTTGACTACACCTGGAGTACTGCATGCAGTTTTGGGCCCCACAGTACAAGAAAGATACGAATCAACTGGAACGAGTCCAGTGGAGGGCTACCAGGACAGTCAGGGCTGGAGCACTTGCCCAGTGAGGAGAGGCAGAGGGATCAGAGGCTTGTTCGGCCTGGAGAAGAGACGGCTGCTGGGGGCCCTAASAGCTGTCTGCCCACATGTATGGGGAGGTTACTGAGATGAGGGAACCAGGCTCTTTACTGAAGTGCCCAAGGAGAGAACAAGAGGTGGGGGGAATAGGAGAGATTCCAACCTAATATAAGGAAGAAACAATTCACCCAAGGGTGGCCAGACACTGGAACAGGCTCCTCRGAGGGGCTGAGTCCTTGCAGGTTTTCAAGACCCAACTGGACATAGTCCTGAGGAGCCTGGTCTGTTCCCAGAGCAAGCCTTGCTTTGGGCAGGAGGTTGGGCTGGAGACCTGCTGGKGGCCCTTCCTGCCTGAGTGACTTTGTGACTCTGTGAAACTACCCTCCTGGCAGTGCCCTCCTGAGCAGGAATGGCCAAAGAGCTGGGGATGCAAAAGCTAGCTCTGTACGTCACTGCCTGCATAACTGTGTTTGAAGAACAGCAAACCTTTCACACAAAGTTTAAAATACTGTGTGTACACACAAGTGTGTGAGAGAGAAACGAATCCTGACCGGAGCTTCCYATTGCTGCCACCTACAACGTTAAGTTGCAGCATCAGTGACTGTGCAAGCGATATCTAATAAATACACTGTCAATGAGTTCTTAGTGGCAAAATGAAATCACTCACAAGACCATGTGCAAGACCCTGTTTTCCTTGAACAACAAAATACGGAACTTCTATAGAAATCACTAGAACAGAAAATTACAAATTAACATTATTTCACAGTTAGCTGGGATGCTACGTACATTTTTTTAGTGTATAAAGCAAAAAGAATAAGCATGTGGAAAGTCTAAGAACCCATAACAAACACAAGGCCTTTGCAATTGATGGCATTTTTTATTATTTTCTTCTTTTCTTTTTTTCTCATGTAAACACATCACTGGAAGGACCTTTCTCTGCTTGCACCACAACACAGCAATACTAATGCAAGCAAGCAATACAGGGCATCAAGGTGGAAGAGTGAGGAGGCTGAGAAGCTGCCAGGAGCTCCGTTCCAAACTTGCTCACTGTTGCCCCTGTGACAGCTCAGCCGTGCACAGAGGAAGGATGAGCCAGCCTTAACAATGTATCATTTTCTTCTAAATGAAGCACTTGCCACATATTGCTTACACCAGATAATACATGCCTTGCAAAAGGAAAAAAAAGTTTACAGTCTGGTTAAGGGAAGCCTCTTCATTGGTTTTACTCTTTTCTCATGTTTTGTACTGTTGAATGAAAAAGGCAAATAATGCTGCCTTTAGAGGAATTTCTTTCAGAGTAGCTATAAGCGGCTTGCTGGTAACATGTCAGCAGGACATACAGAGACCAGCTCTGGGGTTGCTCTGTTTCCATAGCATAAGGGTATTGAACTGGCTTCCATTCACAGATCCTCTCTTAAATTACTTGAGTCTACTCATGAGGGTCCTACAGGACGGGAGGAAGGAGTGAACTTGCCCCAAACTAAAGGCACTTCCTGTTAGCCGTAAAAGCATGAAGCTAGGGGTGGTTTTAGAGCAAGGAGAGAACGAGGGCATTCCTCTACTGGGTGCACCCAAGAAGGGTCAAGCATGACAGTCATTCTGGTAAGGACAGATAAATTCAAATTCACCAGTCTTGTGTGTGATGGGAGCAAGGCAAAGCGTCTCTTCATGTAACACTAACAGCAGAAAAGTACAGCAGCGAGCAGATCCTACGTGTTCCTCGTATTCGCCTGACACGCAGCACGCGCACTCACTGCAGAAAGTGCTTCTGCAGGACGCTTCTCCTCCAGAAGCTGAATGACCACTTTGTGCAGACGGGGTTTCAAGCCGGCCCGGAGGGTTTGCGGAGCGGCCCCTGGCCCTTTTAAGCYGGCAGCGGAGGACACAATCCCAGCGGATGGAGTGAGGGGGCTCCTGGCACCCTGTCCTCTGCCTGGGCCCCAGCAGGGTTGTCCCCCATCGTGGGTGGCCCTGTGGTGGCCCAGCAGGGAGCTCCTGTGCCCCCTGTCTTCTCCAAGGTGCTCAGGGGAAGCCTTTGCCCGGCTGGGAATATTCCTTGCGCCCTGGTGGCACATCCGGTGACTGGCTACTGTTTGGTAGGGTTGGGTAGGGGCGCTGCGGCAGCAGCGGCAAAGGTGGCAGACCTCGGACTGCTCTCCTGGCTGTTGTAGGAATGGTGCGGCAGCCTTCCGGGAAGGCCCCCCAAGCCACCAGCACCAGGCCGCTACATRGAGAGCCCTCCAGAAGAAAGTCGCTGTCACCATCCTCTCCTAGTAAGGGCGAAGGGTGCTGTTGCAGCCCACCAAGCACCATCCGGCATTTCCAAGCAAGGCAGCTCCTCACACCRTGCAATGGTCTCACCGCCCGCAACACGCTCACTCCCACTGATATTTTATTTCAGATGCACTGGTTGGCAATTGCAGTGAATTAGGAGAATACGCAGAGCTTGGCTTTTCTACATTGCAATCATTTGCATGTTGTCCCTGGGTGTTGTAGGTAATAATTAATAGTTCCATGAATATTAGCCATCAAGAGCTACCTTTGGCAGGGAAAGATCTTGCCTCATCTTGCAAACACGATTTTAGGCAGATCTTTCAGTTAAAGGCAGCAAAAATACTGCTGTTCGTTATTCTACCTAGTAAGAGCTGTGTCATTTTCTTCACTTAAAACAGCCTTGAGAAAAGCCCTGGAAGAGGAGGCTCAGGAAAAGAGCAGCTATGAGTTGCATTTTATCCTGTCATTTCATTCATGTCACATCATGTCATTTGAAGGCGCAGTAGTGACACAGCAAGCCCCACGCAAAAGCAATACACAGCTACTGTTTGGGTCTGGAGGCTCAGCATCAGCAACAGCACATATTACCTGCAAAAGGGAACGGGAGCCAAGGCACCTGGCATCAGGTTGTCGCCCTCTACGATCTCAGTCTCTCTTTGCTTGGTGGCTGCTCTTATCTCATCGAAGCATTTTTCTATTGTGTGGCTTTCTTTTCTCACTTTTAAAATTCTTTTTAATTTAGGATTAGTGTTAAAATACACTTTTCATCACAATTCAATACAATTTTCATTAATAAATTAAGCATAATTTGGGAGGCTTTGCAAATCTTTAATTTAGTGTAATGCTTAATTTGAACTTTGGTCCAGGCCAGGTTACAAAGGGCACTTTGAAATAATAATTAAAAAGTTGCCATCAAGCTCTCTTTCCAAGGGCTCACACAATATAAGTACCTGTTCTCCTAGAAGTAGTTTACTCGACAGAAAAAAACAGAGAATTTTAAAAAGTGGTCTTAACACTAATTGTAGTTCCTCAATTTTCAAGTGCTCAGTTTGAGTCACCATTGGTAACTCCAGTTTTCAGACAGTACTGTTCACTCATCCTTGGCATATCCCAAGTGTCCCCTCCTGAGGACATATGCAATTGTACAAGACAGGAATTTGATTGCTCATATGCTGCCGTTAAAAAATTTGTTTGGGATTCACTTGTGCATTTGTGGTCATACGAACTGACACTTTATGCATGTGCATGCACTTCCCTGATGATATTCAGAATTTAAATCACAAGAAGCGCAAAGCACCTAACATTATGGATTACATGTCTTTAGTGCATTCAGAATCAGTGCCAGGACTCAGAGAAACTATTTTTGTCAAGGTTAAAATTTACAAAAATTAACAAAATCAGCCTGTTGGAAGACTAGGACCACTCAAGACGTGAGCAAGGAAGCTATTGAAAAGAACTAATACATGGTTTAGAGTAGAAGTAAGACATTTTCATGATACAATGTATATACATGTACTCCATGGTTTTCTCTTTACACAAAGCTGGGGGTTGGTTTTGTATTCCTTACACCTTTTTGGTACAGGATGGATCTCTCCTGAACATCAGGAGAAGAAGTCAAGCCCCAAGTGCGTCCATTATTTGAAAGCTGTAGGAGTCACTGCAGAGAAATATCAGATAATAAGCTGATTGGGATAGCTGTGCGCTCAGACAGCAATAGAAGAATTATAACTTTATATAATTACATATATTTCTATAATATTTTCCCTCTGAGAAGCTCAAAGCAGTTCATAAACATTGGATAGAAAACTGGGGCCTGTTGCCATCGCTTGTAACAGCGTGCAGGATGGAGACACGCTGCCCTAACGGCAACGCTAGAAATAAACGCTTACGTGAACATTTTCTAGGGGCCCTGTGCTGTTGAAAGTTCACTATAGTAGAACTGCCTATTTTATCTATGATTTTTATCATTGCTAGGAAGGAATTTGTTCCGGTACGTTTGTCAGCACTGCCTCTACAAGGCAGAGGCCACTCAGCCTAAGGACAGCAGCCCAGGCTTTTGCAAATGTAGATACAATTTTCAAGTTATTAACAAAGGGCCTGGATCATACTGTAGTCTGGAAGTCTGTAAAATGTCAGCTTTTATTATCAAATTACTGCAGCACAGGTCCTTAGCCCTGTGCATTTTCCTCCATTTATCTGCAGTGCAACTAAATAAATATAGTAATTGTTTGAACAAAGGGGAGGGAAAGAAAACCCCACCTCGCTCTGCCATCAGACTCCCACGGAGTGAAAAGGTCAAATCCAGGATTTTGTTTCCCTCGTGGCTTGAGCCTCCTCAGGGCTTTCTAATCAGATAATGTAGCGACTCTGAAGTAAAGACTCAGACTGGGCTTATTAAGAGCCTGACTCTCAGACCCCTTTACATTTTTGCTAATGTATCTCTGCAGTGACACCTGCTTAGTTCAGTAGATTTTAAAAGCAGGAATGCCAAGCTCACCCTCTCGTATGCATAAATYTCTGCAATCCAGACAGGGTATTTTTTTCCAATTGCAATTTAACAATTGAACTCTCAATAAAAAGGGGTAATACTTATTATTTCAAAGGGCTAATGAACTGCATTTCAAGAAATCCCAGTTGGTCACAATCTGAAGACAACATAGTCATCAAATGGAAGCCCTGTGTGTTCCTTAAAAACACTTTTTAGACAAATATTTAATAGATTAGCTCAGTTTTAAATATCAGCGAACCTGTCCACAGACAAATGCAAGTCTCGAGTGTGCTCTGCTCCCCAGAATAGTGTTAGCTGTCTGCAGCCCTCTTCCTCCGGGTTCCCTTTCATGGTTTCCACGTGGCAGGCGAATAAAGGTATTACTCTTGATGAGATGAGCCGCAGCCCAGGGCAGCGATCCTTCACTTGTGCCTGATGGGGCTTTTCAGAGCRCTAGCAGGCAACAGCTCCTGTTGCAGACGCGGCTGGTAATTCTCCAGTTGCTCTGCCAAAATGCTGGGAGAAAGCAAGGAGTCCTACTGAACAGTCCTCTTGCCTGCCCGATCTGCACATACCGACCTAGCCGGCATAGAGCAGCCGTGGCACTGTCCCCAAGGGCTGAAACGAGCCGTGCCTGCCAGGATGTAATACGGACACTTTCTACAAAAGAGACAGACAGAGCTGGAATAGAGAAATGGTAGCTGTTGGCAATGTCTGTAACCGAACTTTCAAAAGTTTATATCAATAACTTTGAATTCTGATGACTTATTACGGTCCCATCTCAGTACTTGGGGTTCAATGTTTAAGGCACAGAGAGACAGTGGTTTTTTTTGTTTTTGTTTTTTTTTTTTTTTTAAAACAAAACAGAATACCTAATAAAAAAGAGCCATCAAAATTAAAGCAAAATCACCCAGTGAAGGCAATCAGCCCGTTTTAGTTGTTGTACCTGCCTCCTTGCTGCCACCTTCACTGTGAAATGCAACATATCCTTTCTGCCTCCCTCCTGTACCTGTATCTATGCAGGAAAAGAAAGAGGCAATCTTCATGGCTCTTCCCCTTCTAAATGCTTTTGCCTTTGTCCAGCTCTTCATGTTATTTTGATCTAAGTTGGGTGGTTTTGGTATTCAGCCTGTGTACATTATCCAAGCTGCACAAGATTATACGGATTTAAGCTCCTCTCTGCTTAATACAGCACTTTTACATAGGCACATGTTAACACAAGTAATCAATGAGGGGCTTTAATTAGGTTTTTTTCTTTTCTGAATAGAGAATGGAAGAAAGCACCCTGTGAAGAAATTAATTGTGTAGGATTGGGGCTTCCATTGAATAGGATTAACTTTCCTTGAGACAGTAGCATTCTCACGTAACAGCCAAAAGCTTTTTATTGCCTTTTTTTTTCAATTTTCTTAATATACAGCAAATCTACAATTAGCAGAAGAATTGCTGGAATGATCAAAGTAATTCAGACACCTGAAATGACACTATTAATAAATAAGTGTTGAAAATCTCTTTTAGCTACTAGACCTTAAGAAAAAGGATGGGAGTAGAAAATTGTGCTAAGAAACTCTTGGAATAATGTGTGATAAAACGAGGGTTCTAGTGCTGGAAAGAGGACACACAACTGAAAACATGCACTGTTGAAGCAATCAAACCTGAATTATTTTCTATTGGTATCTACGGCTAATGTGATTTGCATTTAAAAGCCCCTTCTCCCCAGGACAAAAGTGAATAAAAGATTTGCTGATTTTAGACTAGGGGCAGCTTATTGCTACCTTAAACAAGTAGAATTCCCCTAAAATCAATTATTTTTGTTTGCTGCTGGAGCAGCAACTTCTGCAGGAGAAAACACAACTTCCCTGCTCCCCTCTGTAATGTAGAGCTCCCAGCTGAGCACCAGTAGGTGCTGGCTTCCCCCTCCAAGGACCAGCACTGCAGGCTGGAAGAGCTCTGAGGCAACTGCTGGGTTGTTGCTTTCCTCCAACTCTTGCACAGAAAGGACAATCAATTTCTGAACAATAAAAGGTGAATTGGATAGGAATTGCACAAGTCAGGGATCAAGGCAGATGCAGAACGTGTGGTTCTTCTAGAAAAATATTTTCTTGCATCTCTTCTTTTACTATCAAGAGCTCTTCTTAAAGTTAAAAAAAATGCCCCAGAACCACAGATTTGCATTTTTTTTCCTGTATATTCTTCTCTGCTTTGTTGGTCTCCTGACTTTTTGAGACAGTCTTCCTGCTGCTTCCTTCTCCTTCACGTCTCCCTCCCAACTCTGGGCTGCAATCTCTTCTCCTCCACTCCAGCCCCTCATCACCATCTTTCCCCCTTCCTTTCCCTACAGCTGCCTCCTTTGCCCACAGCTACCATCACCTAGGCTGCTGCAGTTGCCTCCTCATCCACTTGGATCTTCCCCAGTTTAACGAGGCTCCGGCACAGAGTCCTCACTAATAAATCCATCATGGCTCCCAGTTATATCATGCTATGGGTATTTGGTTATAAGAATTGGAATTTGAAAGGCATTTTATGAAATTTGTGGGATACCCCATATGTCACAACTTCTGCTGAAATTCCAGCCAAAGAAAAGGAGTATTTCCATACACATTTCCAGGCTTCTAGAAATGTTGCTGCTTTTAGAATGGTGGCAAGTGAAAAAAATCCATCAGCATCAAGTCTGCTCAAAAGGTCAGGAGCCAAAGTGACTTAAGGCAGGAGACGGAGGCTGAGTCTGCGATCTGAGGCAGGGGCACCACACATTAGCTCCCTGGCTGCGCTCTGTGGTTTCCTTCTAAAGGAAAATTGGATGGATGAAGAAATAGAGAGCAGCTTAGTCTATCGCAGTAGAGGGTCAGGATGTGGCCATGTGAGGAGCAGCCCTGGAGGCACATCCTTGCTCCCACCCCAGCTAGATTGTCCATGCACTCGTGGGCCCTTTTGAGCGGTTGGTTCAGAATCCTTACTTGTCAGACCCAGCTGTTGTGWTATGTTTCTGTAAGGCTTTTGTATCCCCCTTGAGGACATGTTTTCCCTACTATTAGGGAGATGTTCCCTTTGCTAGTGCAAAGTCAAGACCAGTTTACAAGTGGCTAATACAGCTTCTTGGTCTGTGGCAACAGAAGCTGTCTTGGCTGGAAGTAGCTGAGTGCTTTTCAGAGTACGGCAAAAGTGCACAGTATGATGGTGGATTTATTGTTTAAAGGCCCTAAACCACAGTGGATGTCACACAGAGTTTACAGCTCAACCTGTAAAAAAAGAAGTCAGCAGGCGCTCGTTTTACCTTTAATTCCAGAGAGAAATCCACAGCCATATCTCCTGTCCCATAGACCTTCTAGGTATTCTAAGAGAAAGATGGCATTTCCACAAACAAAATCAAATATCCAAGTTTTCTGAGTCTAGATGGAGCTGTCAGTAATCCTACTGACAGGAGCATAGAAAAATCTAGACTAAATTATGTCACTCCAAAATCTGATGCATCCCTTGTGGAGGCTGGCCTGGCCTACTTTAGATATTCCTGGATATGCTTTAGTATGGAATTACGACCAAAGTCTTCTTGGTGATTACATCTTCAGACTGTTTAGGAATCTCTTGATCTTGAGCATACCCTGCTTCTATCTATCCATTTCATAGGAAGCACTTGAAGGTTTCTATCAGTACTCTTTTCTGTAACAGCTGAAGCTTTCTTTTCTGTTACCATTAGGTGGTATCTGTTCAATTCAAAGAAATTGAAATCCACACTTCAAAACCCTTCTGAGACTTTTTAAACCTGTCATTACCACGTAACCACAGGAAAACACTGTCAGCAGTGTGGAGGAGAACCTGACCAGTTATCTGTAATTCCCACAGGGGAGTGGTACTCAAACACTGCCTAGAGAAGTTCGGTGAATGTTTAAGAGAAAAAGCAGGCATAAAAAAAGACTTCCATGGCCATGCAGTCTAATTACAATTCAAGGCACTGACTCATTCTCATACACTGATTTAATTTTTCACTTCATTCTCAAACACTAAATGCTTACCTCATTATGATTCTGGATGGTAAGGCAGTGTGGGTGGTGTGACTCAGCAGCTATTGATCTACCAGTTTTACTTGCCTGTTGTTTTCTCCCTTTTCTAAATGTATTTTCCAAAAACAGACTATGTAAGGATGGAAAGGAAAGGAAAGGAAACTTTATTTTATKCACTTTTCCTATTTAGTGGGTGGATTTGAGGAAGGTTGCAGCTGTACCAGAAACTGACCAGTAACTGATAAAAGGAAACACTGCAACTACAATGTGTATTTTCAAAACACCATGTAACTGTTAGGCAACTGTATGAGACCAACTCAGGAATAAGTACCAATGCAGCTGGGTGAAGGGCTTCTTATTATATCCCTACTATGCATCATTTGAAACATGCTTGTTTGAGGGGTTATTAGTAACAACACCAAGATGGGTTCACCTGTTTGGACAAATTATTTCTTGGCTGCGCTGGAAAAGCTGTTTGATTCTGCTGGAGGTCATCTGCAGTCTGGTACAGCTCGAGGTTCTTTTATTCACCAGTCTGAATTAAATCTTTAGCCCTAGCAAAGGAATACTGTAGAGTATACCATGTTTGAGCTACAGAGCCATTCTGAGTTTTGATTTAAAAGTTTTATCAATCAATTCACTGAAATGATTAATGAGAAAGTTCAGTCATTTCTGGTATTCAAGCATGTTATCATTTCAATTACTTCAGCTACTCTCAAAGACTGATGAATGTTGGGCATGAGGTTGGAGAAGTACAACTGTCTAAAACTACTGAATTGAACAGTTATTTGGAAGTAAAATCCAGATCATTTCCTTCTAAGCTCTACCTTCTGTAGGGAAGGAAGTTATGCTTGGTATCAGACCTGGTGTGTAAAGGCAGGCAGGTTTTGTATGCAGACCTGTGAGGGAAGAGCATTCAGACCATTTGCCAAGTTCAGATTTGAAATATCAGACATACTAGTTTATTGTATTCATTAGTCTTCTAGTATAAACTGAAAAGCTGAAAAATGTTTATATGATTTTACTTTTCCAGGACTGCTATACCTGCTATGCTATACAAGGAGATGTAAGCTTAGATCACCTCAGTCATTTTCCTTCGTAATAACAAGGCTTGTTATCCTGCAGGCACATAAACTCAGGCCTGAGATCTGTTTTTCAGACCACGCTTCTCTGACCCTGTTTCTTTTCCCCACATCTTGCCCTGGCAAACTCCTGCCCCTCATTTCTGAAAGCTCTGCTGGAAGTTTGACTTTTGCTTGACATCCTTTCTTACCTTCCTTACTGAAGCTCTGACTCTTCTGAGCCACTCTCTGCAGAAGAGACGTCTCCTCCCAACTTTTAACTCACTTGCTACTTCCTTGCAAGTCAGCCCTCCCCGCAAAAAATCAAAGTTAACTGTTTTCAAGCCTTAATCAGTGCCGCCAGAAAAATAATTTGGGTAAGAGCCATACAATGTACATTTTTCTGAAGATGATTGGTAACTTAAGTAAAGGTGTATTACAGGTGATTTGACACTTTAGGGATAGCTTGCACCATGTATTTCAATGCTTGCATATTGATCACCAAAACCAAACAGAAACTAATAGAGTAATGAATTGATAGCAATATTTCTGGGTTGCAGGATGCAGAAAAGGATGGCAAGTATTTCAGGAGATAACATTTTCTGGAACGCCAACATTTAGAATTTTGTTTGGATATTGATGGGCAGACCCCAAATGCTATCAGCTAAGCTAAACTTGAAAGAGAATCCTCTTTTGTTAGCTGCAAGACAGCAGAGAACTAAAAGTTCTCCACTCTCCAGTTCCTTAAAAAAAAGAGGGGAGGGGGGAGAGAGAGGAATCAATAGTTACAATCAATGAGGATATCTCAAAGTGCTTTATTCCTAAAGTTTTATGAGTATTAACTTCTCACATTTTATGTGGAAAAAGCAACATCACTCCTTTTGAGGTAGGTGGGAGTTTGAAATGTAGAAGTGYTGAGTTTTCAATTAAAATTTCTTTTACTTATTTCAAACTCATACAGTTAACATTGGCTAGGAATTTTTCTTGCAAATATTCTCTCCAAAACAGAAAAATCCAAATAATTCCACTGATTTGTGAAACAATGGTGGTATTAAGGATATTCTCGTTATTTTATCACAACTGTTAGCAAAAGCTACAGATCTGAGAAAGTAAACACAGTGTGAATGTTAGTAATAGGATTTTCATTGTGATGCATGATTAGATGCTTAGATATTTGAGACCAAATTCATCTAACAGTGACAACACCAGAACAGTTACAGCTTGGATGAGCCTGACCTTTGCTGTTAAACATTAGCTAACATTTGCACTGGTATTTCTGGTATGTTCCACAGTAAGTCTGTGGAATGTGGATTAAATATTTGATTTTAACATGAAAATGTCTGCATCCTCCATTTAAGTAAATGACATATTTTTCTACCTTGCTAAATTCAGGGAGTATCTACAGAATTAAATCACATTACAGTCAATTTGCTTACCTTTACCTTATAAAAGTCTTACAGAAGAATAGCCATCATCCATTAGACTAAAAATCCATCTAGCCAAGTATCCTGTTTCCAACTGCAGCCTTAAGAAGTTGCCTATGTAAAAGTTAAAACAGGACAAGAATATGTGATAGTCCTATAACCTTCTCAGCCTCCAACTAGTTTCATTGCAGGGCCTTATGTAGCCAAGCGTGATGTCTGTGTAAATAATAACCTCAGTGGATTTCTCTTCCAGTCCTGCCTTGAAGCTGGGCAAACCTGTAGCACCTCCAGCATCCTTTGCCAAGGATCAATCAACACGTCAGCTCTGATCCTACTGGTTTCATTTGAGGTGTCTTGTTCTTGTACTTGCAGCAGTAAACAACTGACCCTTACCCACCATCTCTATTACTTGTGCTGGCATAGACCACCCCTGTACCGTGCCTCAATCATCTTTTCTCCAGGCTACAGTCCTTCTTTACTTAGTCCCACCTTACTTAAAGGGAAGCTGTTCTATACCTCGTCATTCTTGTTGCTGCTCTCTGAACTTCATGTCTGTGCTTTTTGAGATGGTGGGACTTGAACTACCCACAGCAGGCAAGTGTGGGCAAACAAAGGATTTATGCAGTAACACAATGACATTATCTCTTTTCTCCATTCTTTTCCTATTAACAACTGAATTCCCTTTTTGACTGCTGTTGAACACTGAGCTGATGTTTTCATGAAACTGTCTGTCATAAGCTAAAGATCTCACTCCTGAAAAGGACCAGTGGGTAACGCCCAGCCCAGAATCCACCATTTCATATATGTGGATTTTTTTTCCTCACATGTGCTTGGATATTTCCCTTTTCTTCCCTTTCTCATGAGTATCAAAGGTCTGATCATTTACAAATCATCACAGTTTCTACAGATGACACACAGACAAGAGACCAAAGTAAAAAGGGGGACTGAAGGACCAGATTTTCTGTAAGTGACAATTGCAGAAAGTAATACACATACTACTCTGTCAAGATGCAATTTTTTATATAAATATATATATATATGTAGGTATGTATTAGTTTAATGTTAGACAAAGAACATTCTCACTTCAATTTTTAGCAGGTACTGATCTTTATGCATTTAGATCTAAATCACCGACCTGGTAAACAACTATGCATCCTAGGCTCAAACTATCTCATTAGTATATAGTAGTAATAATGACTAAGAGAAACTTAAGAGCTTGTTCCTAAAGACATTTTTGCTTAATTGTCCATTAAATGACCAAGCAGAAGTGTCCACTGTCAAACGATGGAAGATTAAACAACAACCTACACCAGTTAATAAATWCTATAAAGATTATTATTTTCCTATTTATTTGGTGTGTTTCCACAACCCTATAGCTGGAACGCCATGTTTTTGAGGTGCTGGACACATATTCTGGACATCTGGAACAATCTTTTCACATTCTAAGGATTAATTTTTTCCTGGTGCATGGTTTTTTGCTGCCTTCATTGCCACCTGCTGCCCTTGGGCAAAATTTGACTCTAGTGTCTTTTGGTGCTTCAAAATAATTACAATCATATCAGACAAATTTTCCAGCATATTATAACTGGTGTTGAGAAAGGACACCGCTCATCTTTGCTTGCACCATCATTTAATAATATGCCAGGAGAACCCAAAGGCTTCTGGGAAGATCTAACTCCACTCTGGAAACCAAAGGGTTTTTGAGAGTTCAAGAGTCCCTGCCAAGTCTGCTCCCCACCATTTGACCTAGGTGAAGTGTGCATGGAATAGAAATTTGCTCCATTGTCAGAAGCCTGCATGGAGGCACCACTCTGCTTTGCCAGGGTAATGGAAGGGCCAGAGCAAGCAACCAAAGCTGCATCTATCCTATGCTAGTCGTTGTGCAGGAACACAGTAAGAGATGGTCCTGGTGCCCCAAAGCCTGCAGGCTAAGGTACGGTCAGCTGCAGCTTCATATAGATGAAACGCAGTTTTTAGAGGCAACAAGTTGTTACTACACCATATCACCCAGGAAGATACTTCCTGTATCAGGTATTGTTTCTGCCTTTGGCCACCCCTTCTTTTCCCCCCCTTGCCCAGAGTAGACCATGCTCAGTTTAAAGTGAAGGTTATCACAGCCCTTACTTAGCCATACAAGTAAGTAACACCTCCCAGCTTCTGTCCTTAGCCCTTCTCAAACACTCTCACTGGTCAGCATGGAGCAGTGTCATTTGTTACCTCTGTTGGTTGGAAAGCAGACAAAAAGAAAACAGAAAGAAGAAAAAAAGTAGGAGGAGTCCTGTCCTTACCTTCACACTGAGCAGGCTACAGAGTTGACTGGATAGAGAAGAGCCTGTTTTCTATCCAGAGTTGCCTGTTCAAGCTGTCCCATAAACACATGAAACAATTTAGAGCAAGTGGGGAGTAAAAGAAGAATCCCAAGTGTGAGTCACTATTCATTTTTCTTGATCAGTGTGGCTGTGCTTCCCCTCTAATGCAGGGCAGTCTGCAAAACTGCAATATGGTTCTAAATAGATGAGACAGGAAACGAGTGGGAAGAGTGAAGTTAAGTATTAACCACTGAGTGTATTTAGCATAATAAAGAACTTGTTTTTCCTTAGTAGGTAAAGACAAGTGATATAATTCACTGCATAAAAGAAGAGAAGACACTTGGCAGTTTAGCACCTGCACTAATGAAGCCAATACCCCTATGTACTTTCTCTTTTTGGCTGGTTCTCTTTTTGGCTGGCTTCCTTGGCTTATGCATTACTAACAGGTTTGCGAGGAGTCAGAAGAACCATACGCTAATTTTCACCAGGGAAAGCACAATTCGCAACTGCAGCTGCTTAGCAGATATCCGTGATTGTGATTACAGCCTGGCAAACTTGATGTGCAATTGCAAAACGGTGTTGCCTTCTACCATGGAGAGAACAAGCTACAACAGCGACCTGACAATTTGGTTCACAGACACCTCTGGGCTGGAGATGGTCCTTAACTTCTCAAGGGTGTGTGATTTGAAGCTGTCCTTCTGCGGCACCACTCCTCTCCCAACAGAATACTTGACCATCTGGGGACTGCGAAAGCTCCGAGTAAAAAACAAGGTCAAGGGACAATTTCCAGAGCAGAGCGTAACCATCTATAGCGGCAGCAATAACGAGAAGGGGGACCCACCTGCAGTGCACAACAAAGACAGGCAAATGTTTGTATATATTTCTTTTCTGGATACCTCTCTTTTCAATGGATATTCTTTGCTGAAGTCCTATAGTGTGGAAAATGTCTCTAGTATCACAGACCACTTTCCTAACTTGCTATACTCTGATATTTTCTCAACATCAGATAACAAGAGCTATGTTGTAACATTCATTTACTGAGCTGTTTAACATACTCAGCAGCCAGAGACATGGTACCAGCTAAGAGAAAGATGAGACTTCTGTAAATCTATTTGGCTTGGCCAGGAAAAGTCATTATGGGGTGGGTAGTTTTGACTGTGATAGCACTCTACAAGGAGGTATTTAAAATGATGCAGACTCATCAAACCAATTCAGTAAGCACTATCTTAATGAATAAAGAAAATGTAAAAAAAWAATTTAGAAAGTATCAGTATACATTCCTTTATATATTGTATTCTAAGAATTGAAATCTGTTGCCAATTTTGTTTTGTGGGTGTGTCTTATTCAGACAGAAAAAAGACATAACCAAGCACCTCCAGTTGTAAAACAACCTTAGCGAGGGTTGGATGGGACCTTGGGAGGTCTCCAGCCCAGCTGCCTGCCCAAAGCAGAGATCTGATCTCTGGGATCAGATCAGGCTACTCAGGGCTGGTCCAGGCAGGTCTTGAAAACCTCCAAGAATGCAGCCTGCACAACTTCTCTGAGCAACCTGCTTCATTACCTGTCTGTCCTCATGAAATTTTTTTCGTCGTATTAAATTGGAATCTCCCTCTTGTTCAATTTGTGACCCATCTTGTTTTCTCAACATGCACCTCCGTGAAAAGGCTGGCTCTGCCTTGTCAGAAATCTCTTCCTATGTATGGAAAGACTGCTTTTAGGCCCCCTCTCCCTCCCCCCCCTCTCTTCTCCAGGCTGAATAATTTCAGTTCCCTCACTCTTTTCTCAGTTATGTGCTCAAGCCCTGACTGCCCTGGGTCCCTCCACTGGACTTGTTACAGTTGGTCTATATCTTTCTTGTATGGAGGGGCTCAAAACTGCATGCAGTACTCCAGGTAGAGACTACAAAGAGAAGAGGAAAAGGGGAATAACCCCTTTGCTTGATCTCCTGGCTTTGTTATTATTAATAGAGCCCAGGATGCTGCTGGCAAACTCTGTTCATATTCTCCCCTATGAGAAAAGAAAAAAACTCAATCAAATGACTCTCATCTGATAAGGCAGGTCAGGCTGCTGGCAGACATGTAGCAAGCAATTCTCAGCCACATTGTAGGAAAAAATTGCCATCCTCTGAAAAGCACAGGGTAGGACAATTTATATGGCCCAAAGAACCCTTTTCCTCTTGACCTGAGAGAAAACTCGTGTACAGAGGGGAGCAGTTAAGATTCTGGGGTTTCAATTAGTTTGTTTCAACAACTTTAAACAAAGCCTTTTCCTAGAACTGTAATCAACAAGGGAGTCTTCTGCTAGGAAAGACAAATTAATTTTTCAGAATACTTAAATACACTCATACCTTCAACACTGTGAGCTTTCCCACAGAAATCAACAATGCTACTATTGAAGCAATTGGCTCTATTTGCGATAGCAAATTAACAGATTTAAGCACATGGGTGTTGGAAGGCTAGAGACTGAACTCAATGTAACTGGAGAGCTATTAAATCAGGTTCTGAAAAGCCTTAGCTTCACCTGTCAGCACCCTGGTGACAAACTGTAAGCTTTCTCCCAAAGTCTTAATGAATAAATCAATAATATTCCTACTGATCTTGATAACTCTCATTTTTATGTCACAAGTTGCAAAATGGTTAGTTTTTTTCTTAGTTACGTATCCAGAAGCTGCAGCTTAGCTGACAGAGATGGCAGCATAGGAGTGTTTGGAGGAGTGTCTAAGCAAGTTACATCCCTGGAATGTATTACAAGCAGAGCAAATAATTCATATCAGCTGTCCAGGAATCCCATCCTCCGACAGTGTAAGCAAGAGTACTAACACTGCCCTCTCTTCTCAAACTGGCTAGTGAGTAATCCTACACAGGATACTTTTGTAAAAGCAAAAAAATAGAGCTGACATGCACAAATATATTAATTTATAGATGTTATCATCTCTTTCCTAAAAAACTAGCAAAATCAAATCTAAATCATTTTCCATGAATTCACTAACTCTTGAGACTCTGCTGCCCTCTAGGAAAAAATGTGTTGAATTCAATCGAATTCAAGCTGTTATTGCTTGAAACTCATACATACATAGCAGTAACTAGGAATAGGATTCTAGCCTTGTTGGAAAGAAAACACAAGGATAGTAAATCCATGGGCTTTCTAATGCTGTAAAAATTTTTGATGACTTTTTACACTGTAATGTTTTGAATAGGGATCATGTAAAAGACATATTATTCCTGTGCTAAGTATTGGAGAAATTTTCTGCCACTCAAGGGAAAAACCCTTCTCTGAATTCAGTGAGGCGTAGCATCTGCAGCATCAATATTGCACTAGTCTTCGCAATTCATCTGTCCTTCTCCAGCAGATACCGAGAACCAGATTCTCCCAATCTCCAACTTTATACGGCTTTGTCAGAAAAAGCTTTCAGAATTTCTTCAGAGCAATGTGCATATCACATATACGCTGAGCTTTAAGAGTTCTGCTAGTAGAGGCTTGTGTACAGGTAAACTATATGCGGCAGTACATTTAACATCACACTGCAGAATTAATTACATGATTCTGCGACTATTTTAAAGCCCAATGTAAGATATTTGACTAAACAATGCTCCAAAATGTAGTACTAGCTCAAGTATCAACAACCTAAAGTGCTTGATAATATATTTACAGCAATTAAAATTTACATACAGAATTTACATATCAAGCTCAACCTGTGTTTGCCACAGCATTTAATCTCGATGCATGGTTTTGGGATAAGCCAACGAATGGATTTTGTCATGTTTTTTTTCATATCAGAAAAAAAAAAGGGCCATGGCAGTTGTAAATTGATACTTTTCCTTCCTACTGGTAATTCTGGTGTAACTTTTTGGGAAGTCAGTACAGATTGAAGACAGCACAAAAGTAATATAGTAGCTTCTAGAGCTTTGCATAGAGCCAGTTAAGCTTCCCACACCTCTTTCTCTACAAAATCCAACAGTGACTGGCAGTTGCAAAGGAGTCTAGCTTTCCTGATGTTGTGGTGAGGCTGAAAAGAGGAAAGAGGCCCCTCCACTTTCCAACACTTGTACTCAGAGGGACTGTCTTTAAAAACATCCTCCAACCTTTTAGCATCTGTCACTAAATTCTTCTTTCTCTCAGTGAAAGCAAAGCCACTGAGGCCAGTTAGCCTGACTTCTTCCGCAGATGCCCCCAAAATCAAGATAAAACTATTTCCTAGCGGCCTCTGCATGTGAAAGGGGCTATTATTTAGCTCAAGTGAAGAGGACCACCACATTATTTTCCCCTCCGTTAAGCCAGAAGCCCAAATTTCCTCAGGTAGCACAAGTGCTGCCAAGTAGAGGCTCGGCAGAGCAGGTGAGACCCCAGGTGAAGCCTGAGGAGAGCGCTCGGGCAGCGGCAGCAATGAGCGGGACAGAAGCGCCGCGCAGAGTGCTCGCAACCCCTCTCCGGTCGCAGTTAGCAAACAACCGCTGCACTGCTTCGCTCCAACACTCTCGCCGTTACCCAACTGCCGCGGCAAAGGCGCCCACGAGCACAGGGCGGCCGCTGCCCGCGATGGCGCACTTTCAAAAGAGCCGCGCTCCCCTCCCCCGCCTCGCTCTCCGCGCGCGCGCGCCGCCCACGTGACCCGCAGCTCTGCCCGGCCGCCCTGCAGCGACACAAGATGGCGGCAGCGGCCGAAGGGAAGGGGGCGTGGCATGGCGGCGGGCGCGGGCCGCTCTGGCCGCGGCTCTCTATGCTCCCGGCGGGG